>NC_073629.1:32313830-32616860 GCF_029407905.1 Bubalus kerabau
TTCATTTGGCCAGTTTTAAATCTGGCTTCCTTTCTGGCTCTTCCTTTTCCCAACCAGTGAGTGTTCACTCCTGCTACCCTAGGATAGAGAGATGATGGAACACTTGAGTGGACCTTTATCTTAGGGGGTTTTGTTTCAGTTGGAAATATTAGGTACTTGAAGGCAGCAAGCAGGTCTGACTGGGCCCAAATGATCTTGGGAAGATGTACTTTCTGCCTCGTCTCTCCCCTTCCTCTCTCTTTCTCTAGCATGACCACCATTATATTGTTCTCTACATTTATCATTTTCTCCTTCTGTCTCTGCAGACAGCCTTCCCATCCCTCCTCACCCCCACCTGCCAGAAGGGTATTTTAGTAGAAGGTTAGAAGGTCTTTGAACGTTCAGATGACCTCATGTCCATGAGGGGGCTTTGTAAAATGGAAAGCATAATAGAAAGCATAAGCTCATAGTTTATAAGTGCTTCTCAGCCTCCTTGGACAGAAGAACCAAGTCTTTATTGCCTAGGCAGTGTTTCTCCTTGTGCTTCCCAGGTGGTGCCATTGGTAAAGAATCCTTCTGCCAATGCAGTAGATGCAGGTTCGAGACCTGGGTCAGGAAGATCCTCTGGAGTAGGAAATGGTAACCCACTCCAGTATTCTTGCCTGGAGAATCCCGTGAACAGAGAGGAGCCTAGCAGGCCACAATCGTGGGGTTGCAAAGGGTCGAACATGACTGAGTGCACACGCACAGACACACACAGTTTCTCCTTGGCTCTTAACCCTGACTTCTAACTGACACCACCCCAGCCCAGAACCTCAATTTTGCCCTCAGGAGCCTGCTGGTCTCTCTTTCCACATGCCCACCACCCCCCGCCCCGCCCCCATCCCTGGCATTCTCACATGCACAGAACTTCCTTCAAGGACTACAATGTGTTAGGCAGGGAACAGGCCTCTGCTAAATGCTGCAGGAATTCTCCATCACACCATGCGGAGGCAGTGTTTACATCTCTGTTGAATGCTGGTTGTGATAAACAGCTCCCTGCCTTTAGGCAGTAGGCTTAGTGGTCAAGGATGTGTGTGTTGGGGGTCACACAGTGACACCATCTACTGGTTGTGTCACATCAGGCACACTTACTTAACTTCTCTGAGTCTCTGTTTCCCTCTTCATTAAAAGGATGACAAAAAAAAAAAAAAAAAAAAACCTTTGTCAGAATGTTGTGAAAAGTCAGGGAGGTAATGAAGGAAAGTGCTTATCACAGGGCCCAATGCTTTGTGTGTGCTCAGTAAGTGTTAGCTATTTTATTATTAACTCACAAGGCGTCCTTTGCACAGTTCTGAACTGAAATAGGCCTCCCAGCAAATTGAAGAGGGCCTGGTTGTGCAGTCTAGAGCTACACAAAAGACTCTTAATCCCTCTTGCATGGGATAACCCTTTCCATGTTTGAGGACAGCTTTCATGTACCTTCTAAATCTTTTCTCCAGTTTAAACATCCCTAGTTTCATCACCTAGTCCTCATACTTCTCATGCTTTCCAGGCCCCTTGCCATCTAGGTCACTGTCCTTTGTACATACTCATCAATGCTTTCCCAAAAATACACCATATGGAAGTGAAGGGGCGACTACGAAGTTGCCCTGACCTGCCCAGGTGGCAAAAGGGACTGTAATGCCCTTGACCTGGATATCATCAACAGTCAAAGTTTCATTAGCGTCTCTTCGTTGATTGATTCACTTGGCAACCTGTGACCCACAAAAAGCTCCTGATTTCCACAGGAACTTCTTAAGCCCACCCTCATCATACTTGCCAAATTAATTTTTGAACTAATGCAGGGTGGATGTTGTGCCTATTCAGTTGCATTGTATTTATCTGACCTCTACCTTATGTTGAAGATCTATTTTTAATATCGCTGTTTGAATACATAACACACTTCTGTATTTAGAAATAAAAAAATATAACGGAGTAAACTGAAAAGTTCCTAGCCCATCCCATCTGTCTAACCTTCTCTCTCCCTACATAGATAGTGAGCACGTTCTTAGCTTATGCACCCTTCCAGGCTTTCCTTGTGCAGTCACAAGCCAGTACTAACACTGGCTCTTGTATTTCACCCGCTTTTTGCACAAACAGTAGCATATGGAGCACTCTGCTCTAAAGCTTGCTTTTTTCGCCTAACAATGTCTGGGATCCTTTTGCATCATCAGTCCCTTATCTGACATAGTTTCACATCTACCAGACTTGTGATTTGTGTATATAAAGTAAGCACGTCATCAATGCCTTCATCCAAGTTGTTGACAGAAATGTGTGCAACCTGGAAGTCTGTACCAAGTTGATGCCCATCCATAAATCAACCCTGCCATGCACAGTCTTCTAGTGGTACAACTAATTAGACGGATCCTCAGCCTATTTCTCCTTCTTCTTCTCAAGGATAATGCACAAATATATTGAATGCCTCACTAAAGTACTGGGCATATAGAAGCTTCCTGATTTATCAGTCTAGAACAGTGGTTCTTCACTAGGAAAGGTTTTTCCCTAGGAAACATTTAGCAATGTCTGAAGATATTCTTGGTTGTCACAACTGAGTGTATGAACTGGGGGAGAAGGGTCTTCTACTGGCATCCAGTGGGTGGGGGCCAGGGTGAAGCTGAACATCCAACAGTGTGCAGAGTAGCCCCCTTTTCCCCCACTCACACACACACAGTGAAGAATTAGCAGTTCTAAATGTCAACAGAGCTGACGTTGAGAAATCCTGATCTAGAACCTTGTAACTGATGCCACTTCAGAATTATTCCTCTCTGTTGTCAAGTTTTAAAACAGCATCCTAGTTCTTTAATACTAGATGCACACTTATATCCTTTCATTGTTATTATTCAATCGCTAAGTCGTATCTGACTCTTTGCAACCCCATGGACTGTAGCACGCCAGGCTCCTCTGTCCTCCCCTATCTCCCAGAGTTTGCTCAAAATCATGTCTGTTGAGTCGGTGATGCTATCTAACTATCTCATCCTCTGCCGCCCCCTTCTCTTTTAACCTTCAATCTTTCCCAGCATCAAGGTCTTTTCTAATGAATCTAGATCTAAATCCTTATCAAAATTTAAAAAAAATTTTTTTTCTAAAGATTGATTTGACTCCTTCTGGTTTTGACAAATTCTTGCTGATTCTTCATGATCACCATTTTCCAAAATTTATATTAACATAAATTTATATTTGGCAAGACAGAATTCCCTGGTTGAATGAAAACTCATCTAGACTCTCCAGTCTCACATTGAGAGTCCCCAGATTTGAGGAGCTGCTTCTCTATTAGGGAGCAAGTTCCTCCTGGGATGCCCTGCTCCATGGAGATATGTCTGTGTAGGAGTTTCCTCTCTAGTGATTTCTGTCCAGTTTCCCAGGACTGCTCATGTTCCTGGTGATGACTTGTGCCTTCTGTCCCTCCCATGCCTCCCGTCCCAGCCTGGAATGACACAGAATCTGTGGCAAGTTAGGAAGTCATATGGAAATGTCTTTCTCTCTTTAAAGGTGCCCATTTCCCACTTAGGGAGGTAACATGTCCCCAGATGAATATCAAAAACCTTGACAAATGGAAAAGTAAATAAAACATTTCTCATACCTCTTTAGAAGACCAAGTCTAAAGAGGATTGAGCTAAATAAAGTATTAAAGGAGTTGTCGGTGTCCAACAGAGCTGTCAGCCAGCAGTGCTCCATCTACATATTCACTGAGCTCCTGCTATAACCAAAATGCTGTTAGGGCACTATTCATTGAGGGATCAAGAAAGCGTGAACTCAGCTCATGAGGAACTGACAAGAAGCTGCCTGTGTAGTGCAAAAGCATGAACGTGGAACATATCTGCATGTGAACCCCACAGAGATGGTGAGATTGTGTTAATTAGACCTAATTCTTAATGCCTCGAAGAGTCTGTGTCCCCTCTAGAAGGATGGAGCAGCAATAGCTATCTTGTGGTCATGAAAACAAAATGAGAATAAGCATCTGAAATGCCTTGTGCACATAATAAGAAGCCAATGTTGTAGTTATTATTAAATACACTAATATCCTAGTACAGATACGTGGCATGCAGAATCTGATAAGCACTAAAAAAGGGACAAAGGACTGTGGACACAAAAACGAAGAGCCCCTGAAGTCATTGAAAGGATTGTAAAGAACACTGAACTTGGGGCCAGTGGAAGACCTGATTTTGAATCCCTCCTCTGTCACTCAGTAGCTCTGCAAACATGGATGCTTCGCTTCCTTTCTCTAAGCTACTGTATTTAGAGATAATAGGACCTACCTAAACTGTTCAGATGCTTGCTCAATCCATGCTTGAGTTTTAACCAGGGAGACTTCTTAAAATAGGCAGCATTTGAGTTGAGCCCTGAGGAATGAGGAGGCTGTTCCCTAGGGCAAAAGGACCAAGAAGACTTCTCTTGGGTGAGACCTCCAAGGGTGAGATAAGAGCTGAGCTAAGAAGGGAACTCTCCAGGAAGTTAAGAACATAAGCTTGGGGTAGCAGACAGACCTTGATCAAGTCATCTAAGCCCTCTAAGCCTCAGATTCTTCATCTGTAAGAAGTAACCCGCAAAGTGGATGTGAATCTTCAGTGAGTAACATGTGAAAGCACTTAGCTCAGTGCCAGGCACATAGTAAGTGCTTAATGGACCATCAGTGTTGGACCTGTGGCTCGGAGCTTGGTCTTGGGGCTGGAAGGTCCATGTGGGCCAGTCTCCAAGGGCCTTGCATGCCAGGTCAAAGAAGAGGCCAGTTTTGGGGGCAAGAGGAAACCATTTCCAGCTTTCGAGAGTGACAGGACAGAGTTTTAGGTCAACCCTGAGCTCCAATGTGGAGGGTAGGCTGGTGAGGAGGGTGGCTAGAGGCAGCGAGGCCAGTTGGCCCAGAAAGCTGGGGTGTGGTTTAGTTTTTGCCGTGTTTTTACTCTGGACTCTGAGCAAGTCCCAGAGACTCAGCAAGGCCCCAGGCTCACAGCTGGGCTGGGCTGAGGTCCTGGGGAGAGCGGGGAGTTCTGGCCCCTCCCCGCCGGACTCTCTCCCGCCACCCTCACCAGCCTCCCTGTGACAGCTGCGCTCCCACCCCCAGTCCCTGTTTGGAGCAGTGATTAATACAGGTTTAAAATAATCTTTGTCTTCTCCCTTTGTCCGCCCCCAGCACAGCCGCTGCTCTCCTCCCATCCCCCCACCCCTTCCCTGGCCACACCTCAGAAACCAGCCTCCGGGCAGCTGGGGGGTGCCGGGGGCCCTGCCTGGCGCCTTCTGGCATTGTCACACGGTGTACACTCCAGACTCAGGAAGACAACACACCTTTCCTCCCAGGCTCCTGCTTGGCCCTGGACCAGCAGTGCTTTCTTCCCCACAGTTCTGGGCAGGGGCAGAGGGAGGCTGGCAGGAGCCGTCTCCCTCCCACTCACCCTGACCTCCAGCAGTGAAGGGATCTGGCCTGATGGACTGTGAACTGGATTCTGGAGGCCCAGCCTCCCTCCAGTGTGGAGAGCTGGTCACTTCTTCTAGACATATGTGGAGTTCCCCATTTCTCAATTTCCCCGTTGGTCATCTGGCTTCTTTTCCTTTCCAAAGAGAGCTGTTTTTTCATTTCCTCATTGAAACTCGGATACTTTGGCCACCTGATTGTGAAGAGCCAAGTCACTGGAGAAGACCCTGATGTTGGGAAAGATTGAGGGCAGGAGGAGAAGGGGGTGGCAGAGGTTGCGGTGGTTGGATGGCATCACCGAAACAATGCATATGAGTTTGAGCAAACTCCGGGAGATGGTGAAGGACAGGGAAGCCTGGCGTGCTGCAGTCCGTGGGGTCACAAAGAGTCAGACATGACTGAGTGACTGAATAACAACAAAACACTGATGCTCCTAAATTGGGGGTATGGATTCTGTCACCCATTAAAATGATGTAGAAACCAAAGCTTAGAGAGACTAAGTGGCTTCCCCAAAGGTCAGAGTCAGCTCCAAAGCAGTACCTTGTTTGTCCTGATGAGCCCACCCACCAGCCTGCCTCCCTCTGAAGCTACTGGGTCTCCAGTCCTATCAGTCCACCGGGGCACCAGTGACAGCCTCACCGCCTTCCACTCACTAGAATAAACCTTCATCTAACAGACATTTGCCCCTCGGAGCCAGGCAGCTTGAGGCTAGTGCAGGGCTTCTGTCTGGTTCCAGCCAAAGAGGTTCAGGCTCAGGGCAGGACACATGGGGATGGATAAGGCAAAACAGCAGACAGTGGATCAAAATGCATATGATCAAAATGTCAAGTCCTGGGGTATCATAGTTCAAAGGGATGCAAAGATATCTCCTCCATGTCTCTCATCTTCCAGAGAGGGTAGCTGAGGCCCAGAAAGGGGAAGGGGCACTTGGAGCCACAAAGCTGACCTCCTCTGCCAGCTGCGGAGGCCACCCTGGACTGCCGCTGGGTCACGTGAGCTATAGAGGCTGCCCCCACGATTCCTCCCTCCTGGTGACATCAGAGGTGACAGCAGAAAGAGAATTTGTTTTCTCAGGACAAGTAGCCAGAGTCAGAGGGGGTTAGGAAAGAAAGAAACGCGTCAAGTGACGGGGGAGGCTGACCTGCAGTACGCTTGAGAGAGTGAAGGAGAGAAGCTATGTGTGGGCAGGTGGTAGGAACTGGAGACGCCGCAGCCTTGGCCGGGTGCTCACTTGGCTGCCAGGCCACACGGTGCCTCTGAGAGCAAAAAAGACACTTTCTCTGCTCGATCTGGTGGGAGAGTCGAGCTCACGCCTGTGCTCAGACAGAACTGACAAATGCCGAGTTAATCCCGGCTCACTTGCTTGGGATTAAAAAAAGAGAGATGGGATGGAGGAGGGGAGATGTGTCACGTCGGGTAGGAAAGGGAGACAGGAGTATGTTTGCTGGTCTGGATGGAGTCAGGCTAAGTATTTAATGTTCTTGACAGAGACCTGGAGGGGGCCGTTTCTTTCTCTAAACAGTGACATGCAAGGCTCCTGGGCGGGGAGACAGAGGAGCCAGCAGCTGGGGAGCTGCTTCCAGCTGCCTCTTAGGGGCAAGGCGGGAGAGAGAGAAGGATGCAGTGGAGGATGTGGGAGCAAAGGGCCAGTACAGCCGGAGGCAGTAGGGCGGAGGGGGCCGGGACCAACCGAGCACTCCCTTTATTAAAAAAATAACAGTTCATTCTTTACATTTGGAATAAAAACCTGTTGTAATTACCTAGCAGTGGGAAAGCAATTTCCAAGCAGCTTTATTGTTCTGCTCACCAACCAAATGTGCAACGAAACATCCACCCGGGAATAGCAGGAGCGAAGACACACGGCAGTAACTATGATATTTAAATGTTTCCACAGTAGAAATTTCAATAAGGCTTAAATGAACCGCAAGCTGATTTCTCTCCGGATTATTTTTTCTCCTCCTCCTTTATTACTTAAGACATTGTGCTCCTACCCTGCATTTCTATAGCACTAGCAAAGAAGTCTTAGCAGGAAACGTCAAAACTTTGTTACCATTCTGAGCACCTCTCACCCAATCCATTTCCCAGAGGAGTTAGGTGCTCTCCATCTACCTGAGACCTTAGCTGGGTGAGCCTGGGGCCACTGAGTTCTCACCTCAGATCCCACAGGTGCCCTGTGTAGACTGCACCCAGGCTGGCAAACGCTCCTCGGTCCCCACGTCCTCAGTTGCCCCTCGGACAGTAGTGGTTGCCAACTTTAACCTGGTGAGAGTAGATAAGCTGGATCAAGACCATGTCTCAAGTGTCCCTCCCCTGAGTCCAGATTGGGCTGGGGTCCTGGCAGTAGCTAATATCTGAAAGCAGAATGTTTAACATCTCCCTGTGTTACTGTCACACAGATAATTCTTTGAATACTAGGCAAGTTCTAGTCTTAGAGGGGGATACAAAGAAGGGTAAATTTTATTCTGCTGCTGCTGCTAAGTCGCTTCAGTCGTGTCCAACTCTGTGCGACCCCATAGACGGCAGCCCACCAGGCTCCGCCGTCCCTGGGATTCTCCAGGCAAGAACACTGGAGTGGGTTGCCATTTCCTTCTCCAATGCATGAAAGTGGAAAGTGAAAGTGATGTCGCTCAGTCATGTCCAACTCCTAGCGATCCCATGGACTGCAGCCTACCAGGCTCCTCCGTCCATGGGATTCTCCAGGCAAGAGTACTGGAGTGGGGTGCCATCGCCTTCTCTACCAACCTATAAATGTCTAACACTCCCCTGGTGGGTCTGTCAGTAAAGAATCCACCTGAAATGCAGTAGACCTGGGTTCGATCCTTGGGTTGGGAAGATCCCCTGGAGAAGGAAATCTCTACCCACTCCAGTATTCTCGCCTGGAGAATTCCATGGACAGAGGAGCCTGGTGAGCTACAGTCCATGGGGTTGCAAGTGTTGGACACTTACCACCACCACCGTAAGTATCTAATAATAGATAGTGCTATTACAGGCAGCTAATTTATTAAGATACACACACACATACATATACATGTACATTTAATCATTTAATCCTTACAGCAACTGTAAGAATGGTCTCCACTATCATCATCTCAGGTTTCAGGTAAGGAAACTGAGGTACCATTTCCTTCTCCAGGGGAGTCTTCCTGACCCAGGGATCGAACCCTGGTCTCCCGCATTGTAGGCAGATTCTTAACCTCTGAGCCACCAGGGAAGCCAGCTGAGGTACAAGGAGCTTAAGTAACTCTCCCAAGATCTCACAGGCGGTAATGTCAGAGCTGGGACTAACCCAGACAGCTTAGCTCTAGTGTAAATGCTGACCCTTCACTGCCACCCTGCCTTACCAGCCTGCCCCCAGATTCCCCTCCTCAAGTCTGCATTGCAGAAACATTGGCCTCCCTTAGAATTAAAGTATTTGGAATCTTCTGGAGGAGCCAACAGTGGAATAAATGAGTGGTGAAACTTGTGGAAGTACTTTCCTCAGAGACCCTGAAGCAGCGCAGAGACCACACACCCAGATAAGAGCCCTTCCTGTTGGAGGCAGGAAACTAATAAAGACAGCCCCCTTGAATTCAACCATTGTCTTCCCAACACTATACTTGCATCTGGACACCCAAGCAAGCTTCTCTTTGCAAGGCTGAGATAAATCATGTTCAAACTCTCACACCATATGGTTCTTCTCAGCCCTATAACACATACAGAGCTGGGGAAGAATGAAAAGCTCTGCTCATGGACTTTCATTTCAATTTTTTAAAAACAGGCCATATCTAGGAATATTTGGCCAGAGAAGTGCCTTCATGGTGAGTTTCCTGCTCAAGGCAGCATCTGAGAGTGGTCATAAGAGTAACTCCCAGAAGCTGAGAGGCCAGCATACAAATACATTGACCCAGAACCTTCCCTCACAGATAGAAGCCCAACCCAGCACACTCCAAGCCAGCTCTCCATCAATGAATATTTATGGTGCCTGTATTAGTCAGCAGAGAAGGCGATGGCACCCCACTCCAGTACTCTTGCCTGGAGAATCCCATGGATGGAGGAGCCTGGTGGGCTGCAGTCCATGGGGTCGCGAAGAGTCGGACACGACTGAGCGACTTCCCTTTCACTTTTCACTTTCATGCATTGGAGAAGGAAATGGCAACCCACTCCAGTGTTCTCGCCTAGAGAATCCCAGGGACAGGGGAGCCTGGTGGGCTACCGTCTATGGGGTCACACAGAGTCGGACATGACTGAAGAGACTTAGCAGCAGCAGCAGTATTAGTCAGAGCTCTCTGGAGAAGCAGAACCAATAGGAGATACATGTTTCATATAAGAAATTGGCTCACATAGTTATGGGTTTCCCAGGTTTCACTAGTGGTAAAGAACCTGCCTGCCAGTGCAGGAGACATAAGAGATGTGGGTTCGATCCCTGGTCAGGAAGATCCCCTGGAGAAAGGCATGGCAACCCACCCCAGTATTCTTGCCTGGAGAATCCCATGGACAGAGGAGCCTGGCAGGCTACAGTCTATGGGGTAACAGAATCAGACATGACTAAAGTGACTTTGCACACATGCACACAATTATAGAGGCTGAAATCTGCAACTGGCGAGCTGGAGACCCAGGAGAGTGGATGTGTAGTTCCAATCTGAGTCCGAAGACCCAAGGACCAGGACAGCCAAAGGTACAAGTTCAAGTAATAGAACTGATGTTTCACTTGGAATCCAAAGGCTAACCCTAACCCATGTCCCAGTTCAAGCCATCAGGCAGGAGTTTTGCCATAATTTGTGGAAAGGTCAACCTTTTTGTACCTATTCAGGTATTCTACTGATTGGATCAGGCCTCCCCACATTAGGGAGGGCAATCTGCTTTACTCATTCTGCCAACCACATATTAATCTCATCCAAGAACATCCCCACAGACTTACCCAGAATAATGTTTGACCCAATCTCTGGGCACCCTGTGGCCCAGTTAAATAGACACACAAAATTAACCATTGGGACACCCCTGCCTTCTCCATCCCTTGCCCTCCAACTGTTACTCTAGGTGGCAGGAATGTGGGGAGAGTGTCTAGAGCATCCTATTAACTCCACTAATGAGGCTGCCCTTTCTGCTGGTCTCCTACATCTGTCGCCCTCAGCAGCCAGCTGTGCAGGTTCAAGCACCAGTATATGACAGTGGGAGTGACTCTCTTCATCCCTTAGCTTCTTCTTTTCCTCCCAGGACCCCATAAAACCAGAGAAGCCAGGGAGGGGGAGAAGGGCCCATGCATGAGTCCTGTCTTGTCTGTGACCTCGGGCCTCAGTCCTGGGCACCCTGCATGGGCAGGTGGTGGAGTGGAAGCAGTGTCCCTGTGTCTCCCCTTTGCTCAGCATCTGAGCTCATGCTGACTAGCAAACCTTGTATCTTATTAGGCAAAATAAGGCCATATTGTGGCTGGCAGGAGGGAAGCTCATTTCACACTCTGGGAAATGGAATTCGACAAAGAGGCAGGAAGAGGCTTCATGTCCGTGCTTCTCTGCCTACTAGTCTGAAAGTTGGCAGTGGGCGACCAGCCAGAGGACATGAGTACAAACTTCCCTTTCCAGTAACCAGAGGCGAGATAGCACCGAGGTTGAAATGGGGGCTTTTGTCCCAGACCACCTTGTCTTCCATCTACCAGCTGCGTGACCTTGGACAAGTCACTTAGCCTTTCCTTGGGTCAGCTTACTTATTTGAAAAAAAAGAGAGAGAGAATAATAACACCCACTTCATAAGACTGTTCTTGTGAGAATTAGATGAATTCTTCTATTTATAGATGAATATACATATGGCTTAAAAAATGTCTGGCTCTTTTGGTAGCAACATGGATGGACCTAGAGATGATCATACCAAGTTAAGTCAGACAGAGAAAGACAAATATCATATGATATCACTTATATGTGGAATCTAAAAAATTATATAAATGAACAAACAGACTCACAGACAGAGTAAACAAACTTACCAAATGTTAACAGAGGGGAAAAAGGTATGAGGGATAAATTAGGAATTTGGGATTAGCAGATATAAACTACGTATATAAAATAAACAACAAGGTCCTACTGTATAGCATAGGAAAGTATATTCAATATCTTATAATAAACAATAACGGAAAAGAATCTGAAAAAGAACATATGTACGTATGTAATGTACTGTGTGTGCTTAGTCATGTCGGGCTTTTTGTGACCCCATGGACCATACTCTTCAGGCTCCTCCATGGGATTCTCCAGCCAAGAATCCTGGAGTGGGTTGCCATGCCCTCCTCCAGGGGATCCCCTGACCCAGGGATCGAACCAGCATCTCTTATGTCTCCTGCATTGGCCGGCAGGTTCTTTACCACTTTACCACCTGGGAAGCCCCGTGTGTACATATGTATACATCTAAATGTAACTGAATCACTTTGCTATTCGCCAGAAACACAACGATCAACTATACTTCAATAAAAGAAAGAAAAACTTCTTGGTAGGGCCCCTGTACATGTTAGTTATTATTAATATACATCGGCCTCCTTTTGCTTCCCGAGATTTGGAAAATCGATTTTCTCCTACTGGAATATCTACAGCAAATTTCAAGTTCTAGCCTGGCTCCCTGCACAGTCAAATGTGTGCCCTGGGGGAATGAACTTACTCTAAGAAAAAAGTCAATAACTCTTTCCCACTGCCCCACTGCATGTCATGAGGCTGAGGGTCAACAGCCCTGGGTTGAGTGAGTTTGGGGATTGTCCATAAGATCCTCCATTATCACGCCTCTCTCCTGGTGTGGCTAATTGAAGAGTGGCTGTGGATCTCTAAAACACAAGATGAGCAATATCTGTGTCTTCCTCATGATCTCCCACTCCCTCCATGCCGCTTCCAGCCCTGAAGTCCTGCATGGTCTTCTTGGGCCTTCCTCACTGATTATGATCATGTCAGAAGTGCATGATATATTTCCTTGTTACAGGCAACTCAAAGCATCTTCTCTCCCTGGTTCCCTATCCCCAGGCTCCACCCTGACTTCTCCAGTGTGTGCACATAAGTGCCCAGAGCTAAAGTGTTGGGGACACTAGTTTGATGCAGTTTCAAGCATTTTTGGGATATAGGCAAAATGGAGACTTAGGGCAACCTCTTCCCAACTCCACCAGACGTCAGTGATACTCTAAACAAAGACAACTTGGCAGGTGAGCACACTGCCTGGCACATAGAAGGTTCTTTTCTAAATGCATTTGAGTGAATGAGTGAATGAATGATTGAATGATGGAGCTCTGAGATAGAATCCCAATCAGTCCATGTAGGTATGGAGCCATCCTACCTGGAGACAGAAAGATGGTGAGGAGACCTGGAAGCCAGGCTTGCTGGGGGAGTCAGGACTAGGGAATGGCTTGCCTCATCTTTATTTCCTCCCCCACTTCAGGCAGGAAACACAGCTCCAAATCTTCCCTCTTCTTGCCTCTCCTGCCCTGGGAAAAGCATGGTCAGAAGAGGGAGAACAAACTCTGTCTCTGTCCCTAGGTCTCATTCCTGAAATCACCTTTCTTTGACCTCAGAATAAGTCCAGTGAGTATTTTGGAGCAGACTGAACCTGCCTGGTTTTGTTTTGCTTGAGCTGGAGTTCAAATCCACTCACAGTTCCTGGGGTTCCTCCAGCTGAAGTCAGGGCAAGGAGCCTAAAAGCAGAAGTGCCAGATAGAGTGGGGCTGCATCATGGGATTAAAATTTGTCTAAAGAGAGCCTAGGAAGTGGGTTAGCCACTTACTGGGTCAGGGCCAGAGAAGTAGCGTGGAATACCTCATATGCTCTCAGCAAATACACAGTGTGATCGCTCTGGGCTTCTCCCCAGTCACGTGGCTTATCTGAATCAATTCTATGTAGTGGCTCCTGTAAGTATGGAATGCCCTAGCCGAAAAGGACCATTTTGCAGGTATGGAAACTGAGGCTCAGACTGGTAAAGGGACTTGCCCGAGGGCACAGAACAAGTCAGGAGAAGGGCGACTGGTGCACTTGGAAATGTCAGTTTAGCGGCTTTAATCCATGGGCTATCAGCTCGACCTGAGGAAGAACGGGACACCGGCGGGGGGCTGGTTTCCCTGCCAGTTGAATAGAGAACTGCCTGAATCTGTGTGTTCCTGAGCCTTCCTGCCACCCCCGGTACCTACAACATCCTGAAGAGAAGGCAAACAGCAGGCAAGCCCGTCGGCCCTGTTTCTCTGCTTCCTCTATGAGCATCCATCAGCCACAATTTTATGTTGAATGGGGCTGTGAGGAACTTCAAGGCCGAGATGATTACATTTTGTACATTACCCTTCTGCCAGAGAGCTAAAAATACCCTCCTGGTGGTTGCTAAGTGCAGGTCTAATGGTTTTACTTAGAGGAAAGAATGGGATTCTAGTTTCTCTGAATCTGGAGGCTCCACATCCAGGGAATGAAGTCGTGGAAATTGTCAGAGTTGGTTGTAGAGCATCCCTGGGGGAGGAGAAGCTAGGGACTGCAGGAGAATTCACTGCTCCCCGGTGTCAGGGAGAATCTCCAGGGACTGGTGCCAGCAAAGATTGTGGATCTCGGAAGGAATACAGCAGACTGTGGCTTCCACGGAGAATTATCCCTGATCTGTGGGCTCCCCTCCCCTTGGGGTCTGACTTTCTGAACCTCTCTCTTTGATTGGCACAGAGTGGCCTGTTCCCAAAGTCGTACCTCGAACCTGGATATTTTAAAGGTAAAAAGGTGGGTTTAGGGATATGGAGCAAGGTCTTAGGAACAGCTTACCTGTCTTGCTAGCGACCTGACGGTGGATCTAGAGTGTCTCTCACTTGATATATTAAAAGCAGACTTACAAGCATATAAGACGTGTAAGTCCCCTAGACTTACAAGACTTACCCCAAGACTGCCCAGCTCCTCTCACCTGGCCTAGCACTCCCTCTGACTACAAACATATATGTTTGAATTTTTGAATTTTTATTTATTTATTTATTTTCTTTTTGGCTGTGCTGGGTCTTCATTGCTGCATGGGCCTCTCTCCAGTTACAATGCACAGGCGTTTCATTGTGGTGGCGTCTCCTGTTGCGGAGCATGGGCTCTGGGGCTCACAGGCTTCAGTTGTTGCAGCGCATGAGCTCAGTAGTTGTGGCTTCTGAACTCTAGAGCACAGGCTCAATAGTTGTGGGTGCACAGGCTTCGTTCCTTCACGGTATGTGGGGGCTTCCCAGATCAGGGATCAAACCCCTGTCTCCTGCATTTGCAGGCAGATTCTTTACCACTGAGCCACCAGGGGAACCCCTGAGTTTACTTTTTAACCAAAATATCAGAAGTCCTAAATCCAAGTAGGAGGCTTGACCTCCCCTGAGAGATCCTTTTGGGGATCCACATACTATAGCCACATCTCTTGGGATGGCTTTGACACCTTCCTTTGAAAAGTGTCCAGCCTTGGGTCACTGCAAGCCCACATTGCCTCTTGGGAACCAGAATGTCTCCGGGACCTTTGGCTCACTCTCTAAAGGCTGTTGCCATGGTTTCATCCTCCTGATTACCTTGGACATGGACATTTACACAAATTTGCCTTTCCTGGCACGGGTTGTTGAATGGCCCTGGGAGGTGGGTAAGATGTTGGTTGCCTGGCGAGGGAAGCTGGCCTGCAGCAAGATGTTTGAATCTGATGTTTCAGCAGCTCACGAAGGAGAGGCCCTGGGGGCTATTTAAAAAGTGGTGGTGTGCCATATGGCTGTCAGCGAGTGCCTGACTGAGCGCCCTGCGCTCAGGAGAAGGAAAGAAAGGTCCCTGTGTCATCGCTGGGGTGTAGGGTTTCTCGTGCTCATTTTGTTCAGGGAGCACTGTTGCAATCACCCCTTGCTTAGGCAACGCTCACAAATGCAGAGTTTACCTTAAACTACTTTCCTGGAAAAAAAAAAAAAAGGAAATGGGAAAACGAATCTTTATGAGTAAGAACTAGAAGATTGTACTTGACTCACTACATTTTGCTCCAGAATGCTTCCTGCTGTCACTAAAATCAATCCTGCCCTCCCAAGATGGAGATCTGCCCCCTTGGGAGAAGACAGCATGTTAAAGCATGGGCAAGAAGCTGCAAAAGCGATTCCCCTCCCACAAAAGGACTTCCATAAGAGTCTTAAACCAGGCAGTGGTTCAGTCTCCAGGTGATGATTCTGAAAGAACAACACACTCGAACGTGTGTGTTCTCAGATGTTTGTTCAGACATCTGAGGGAAAAAAAAGCCTTGTGGGCTGCAGCTCCTCCTCACTGGTTCATGCTGATGGAGTGGGGAGAACAGTGGGGTGATTAACTCCAAGCAATGGATAACCGAAAACTCGGGATGTTTGACTTCAGATGTGTGGTATAATATATGGAAAGCGTACATATCTTACTGTGTGTTTGCCTTCTTAATTATGTTTTGCTTCAGCCAGTATGGGAATGAGCTAACCGGCTGAGAGTACAAGCCAATTAATGGCTGGGTCAGCCTGCTGGGAAGCTTTTTGGGTGTGTGGAGCAATGGCGAAAATCTCAAGGGATTTAACGCTTTCTACAGACAATCGGCCCGGTATGTAATCCACCTGGGTATAATGGAGTGTTGGCTGCAATCAGATTCATTAGTAGCTCAAGAATTAAACCTACTCTCCCACCCCAATCCCCGTCCAGTCTCTGTTTTTCCCCTGCTCCTGCCAGATATTTCATGAATCTTGAATACCGGAGGCTGCCAAGGAGGCAGCTTTGCGTCAGTGGCAAGGGGACTAATCTATATTCTCATATTAACCATACTTCCCAGTGAATTTCAATAACTTGGAAATGGGCATTTGGCAGCTGGGAAAGAGGCTTGGTAAGTGCTCAGAACAAGTCTATAATAAGCATCTGTTTAAAAGAGACCTCTGTAGCCAGATGCCCTGGCCTAATGGGGACCCTGGGCTGGGGCGGCAGCTGCACATTAAAATACATTGAGCCTGTCTTCCCAGGTGGAGGGAGCAGCATTTCCGTCCCTATGAAATGGATCTAGGACAAACAGGCAGTTTCTTATTCATAAAGCAGGATTTCTAAGCTAGACTGCCTTCTGCCCACAATCCCCTGTCCCTGAGTAGGGCGACTGATTAAGACTCTTTCCTTCAGAAGTCTTTACCTAGTAATTCCTGCCACCTGTCATATCACATATGCCTGCTCTCTATGGTACTAGGCTCAGTCATATCCAATGCTTTGAGACCCCATGGACTGTTGTCCACCAGGCTTCTCTATCCATGGGATTCTCTAGGCAAGAATACTGGACTGAGCAGCCATTCCCTTCTCCAGGGGATCTTCCGGACCCAGGGATCAAACCTGGGTCTCCTGCATTGCATGCAGATTCTTTACTGTCTGGGCCACCAGGGAAGCCCTTGCTACTAGGCAGGCCCTCCTTAGGAGAGCGTTGCTACCTCTGCCTGCTCGTGTCTCTTTGAGGACAGGCTCTGTTCTCATCTGAGTACTCGCATCCTTTGAGAGCCCTGCCTCCTAACACACACAGCTCCTGGCAGAGGGCAAGAACATATCTGGGCAGGACTAACCGGGACTGCACAAGGGGACAGTGTCAGGGTGGATGGCCCAGGCCTAGATCAGCTTTCTTACATGAAGCTTCATGAGACACTGGGAGCCAAAGAGGGATAAACCAGAGACTAGTGCAGAAACTGGGCTTCCCAGGTGGTGCAAGTGGTTAAGAGCCCACCTGCCAATGCGGGAGACATAAGAGAGGCACGTTCAATCCCTAGGTTGGGAAGATCCCCTGGAGTAGGAAATGGCAACCCACTCCAGTATTCTTGGCTGGAGAATCCCACTGGACAGAGGAGCCTGGCAGGCTCCTCAAAGAGTCAGACACAGCTGAAGCAACTCAGCACAGCACACAATACACAGTGGGGAAAATGATCTTCAAACTCCGGGAAAACCAAGCACAGCTTCAAGTCCAAATGCTCAGCTGCTGCTGCTGCTGCTGCTAAGTCGCTTCAGTCATGTCCAACTCTGTGCGACCCCATAGATGGCAGCCCACCAGGCTCCCCATCCCTGGGATTCTCCAGGCAAGAACACTGGAGTGGGTTGCCATTTCTTTCTCCAATGCATGAAAGTGAAAAGTGAAAGTGAAGTTGCTCAGTCGTGTCCGACTCTTAGCGACCCCATGGATTGCAGCCCAACAGGCTCCTCTGTCCATGGGATTTTCCAAACAAGAGGTACTGGAGTGGGGTGCCATTGCCTTCTCCACCAAATGCTCAGAGGCAGGACCAAAATCCAGACTGCAGAACCAAGAGTTGAGAGTTGGGAAGAGAGAACATCAGAGGAAGAGCCATGCCTGACACGCTCCTGGCCCAGAGGAAGTTCAATCTGTGTTTTTTGAATGAATTAGTGAAACAATGAATGAAGAGGAGGATTCAGAATAATTTAAATTCGTCGCTAAAAACTATGGGAGCATCTCCCCTAATGAAGCTGTGAGTGTGCTCAGTGGGTTCACAGGAGTGGACAGGCCAATTTTCTGAAGTGCAGTTAGTCATAATATGCTCTCTTTGTGGTCTCTTTTCCAAGAATCCCAGCTTAAAGCTCTATAAATGTGTTGTTGATTTATTGTCCAGCACTACAATTCCTTCTTTCCCATTATCTCTCACCCTCACTTCCTTTAGCTCACCCTAAAATTTTGCTCCCCTATCACAAAAAAACAAACACCCATCCCTCTCAAAAAAGAAAAACAGGATGCCCCAACCTCCTCAAGTTTATGTCCATGACATCGTATAATAAGAGTCTTCACTCTAGCATTCCCCAAAGTGTAGAACATTATTCCATAGAATGGTAATACTAAAAGAATTGTGGATGCGTGCTAAGTTGCTTCTGACTTTGTGACCACATAGACTGCAGCCCACCAGGTCCTCTGTCCATGGAATTCTCCAGTCAAGAATACGGGAGTGGGTTGCCATTTCCTTCTCCAAAAGGTTTGTAGGTCAGATAAATCTAGAAAACATTGGATTTCACAAAACCAAACAAGTATCTTCAGTGAAGGGCTTCTCAGACTTTAATAAACTCATCTGCATTCCTAAAGAGGAAACGCCAAATTTACTTAACCTCAGAGCCCTTTTACGTGGTGCTTCCTGCAGGACTGGGGTTCTGCACTTTGGAAATCTATAGTTTTTTCCTTTTTTCTTGTTTTCTTTAGTGCCCTGGTTCCCTTATCTGTAAAGTGGGAGTTAATAATATTAGTCATCTCATAGAGTAGCTGTGAAGATTAAATTAATTCATTCAGGTAAAGTGTTTAGAGGGCTTCCCTTGTCGCTCAGCTGGTAAAGAACCTGCCTGCAATATGGGAGACCTGGGTTTGATCTGTGGGTTGGGAAGATCCCCTGGAGAAGGAAAAGGCTGCCCACTCCAGTATTCTGGCCTGGAGAATTCCATGAACTACATAGTCCATGAGGTCGCAAAGAGTCATACATGACTGAGCGAGCTTCACTTTCACTTCACTTTTCAAAGTGTTTAGAAAGTGTTTGGCCCTTGCTGCTGCTGCTGCTGCTGCTGCTGCTAAGTCCCTTAGTAGACATCAAATGCAAGTTTTCATTTTTTTTTAACCAGTATCTTTATAATGACTCTTTCTGGCTCTTTTTAATCGAGCTCTTTCCTTCACTCCACCCAACTCCACCCCGATAGTCGTGATCGCTTCTCAGCCCCCCGAGTCCAGTGGCCTTTTCCTGTTCCTCCTCTCCTGGCCTTTGGGAGCATTTGGTCTTCTGTTCTCCTTTCCCTGTTGCTTCACCCCTCTCCTTGTCTTCTCTCCAGCCACTCCCTCCTATTGTCCTTCTCCTCTTCTGGCCATTGCTTCCTTGGTTCCTCCTTTCTCCCACTTTACAGACTTGGATTTTACTCAAAAATGGCTCTTTTTTGCTCTTTCTGATAGTCTTTCCTTAGAAGATCATATCCAATTTCAGAGCTTCATCTGCTAACCTTGGTGAAGGCATATGGTACTCCAGTTAATTTCCTATCTATACCTAACTTCTCTCCTGAACTCCATATTGTCCATCTTTTTCAACTACTTACTAAACATTTTGGGCTTCCCTGATAGCTCAGGGAGGCTGGTTGGTAAAGAATCTGCCTCAATGCAGGAGACACCAGTTTGATTCCTGAGTTGGAAAGATCCACTGGAGAAGGAATAAGCTACCCACTCCAGTATTCTCGGGCTTCCCTTGTGGCTCAGCTGGTAAAGAATCTGCCTGAAATTCAGGAGACCTGAATTTCAGGTTTAGTCCCTGGGTTGGGAAGATCCCCTGGAGAAGGGAAAGTCTACCCACTCCAGTATTCTGGCTTAGAGAAGTCCATGGACTGTATAGTCCACAAGGTCACAAAGAGTCAGACACAACTGAGCAACTTTCACTTTCATTGAACATTTCAGCCTTACTTCCCTCCAACCCCTCAAATTCCGGTGTGTCCAGAGATGAACTCATAGACTGACCCCTTTAACTTTGTCCTTTTTTCCATGCTGTCCTCTTCAGCCCTCAAGCTTGATTCCTCCCCGTCTCTTGCCAGGTCCTACCAAGTGGGTTACCATCTTGCTCTGAACTCCATTTCCTTGTCTGCATTTTCTCTGCTTCTCCCACAATTCACTCCTTCCTTGTGCCTTCATTGCCTTGACCATCGTGGCAACTTCTTAACTAGTGTCTCAATCACAGTCCATTTTACACTGCTTCTACAACACTCATCTATGAACCAACTTTCATCATCTCATATCCTGCTTGAAAACATGCAGTTCCTCCTTACTACCAACAGAACAAAACTGAGACCCAAGACCTTTCATGATACAGTCTCAGCTCTCTTTCTGATCTTGCTGCTGTGGCATCTCTTCACAAAACCTTCTCTATGACTCACTGGCTCTCTCAACATGTTCATGCCCCCACGCTTTCCTCCCCATCTCAGTTGCTGCTTCCTTCACGAAGCCACAGTTGCTCTTGCTAGATGGTACCTTTTCTTCTTCTGATCTGCTCTGTTGGAGATTATACAGTAAGTCCCCTCCATGTGAACCTTCAAGTTGCAAATTTTCAAAAGATGTGAGCATGCATCTGGTTCCAGGAAGGAACCAAAACCTGTGCCATCAACGTCAGGCATGAGTGAGATTGCACCTCTCTTACTCCGCCTCTTATTGCTGATGATCCTTCAGCTCTACCATCTCCCACCTCCTCTCCCTCCTCCAGTCAGTAACTCTTCTTGTCTGTTCACTGAGCCAGCCTCTGTAGGCCAGCTATTGTACTGTGCTACTATACTTTTCAAGGTACTGTACTGTAAGATTTAAACTGTTTTCTTTACCTTTTGTTTTCTTGTTTTTATTTATTTGTGTGAAAAGTATCATAACCCTATTACAGTACACTACTATATAGCAGATTGTGTTAGCTGAGTACATAGACTAACTTTGTTGGACTTAGAAACAAATTGGACTCATGAACACACTCTCAGAACAGGACTCATTTCTATGTATGGGACTGTGTTCCTTCAGGATGGGATCCACATCTGATTCAGCTCTATCTCCCAGTCCATATACACTTTGCATAGGCTAGTAGCCCAATAGCTGTTTGTTAAATGAATGAATAAATTGGTGTATTGATGATTGGAAAAATGGTTAAGTGGTTGGATGGAGACCACCTCTTTCCCTTTTTTGTGTTTTTCTTTTCTTTCACTAAACGCAATCCCATGCACCATCTTACGCAAGAGACCCTGTAGCATTATACTCATTGACTTATACATGGCTGCCATTCCAAATCCTGGACGTGGTATCGCCCCACCCTGTCCCCCAGTCGAAGCCCTCTTAACAAGGGGTCACAGCTGAGGGCTCTCCAAGTAGTGCCTCTTTGAGTGCCTGATACCCATGTCTTCAAAATGCTCCTGACACCAGCTGGCCCTCTAATTCAAGCCCCAGTAATTTCCTTCAGTGTCAAAGTGACCATCTCTCCCCGTAATGCCAACTCAGTCTGAGTCTGTGGCAGAATAACATTAGTGTCCAGCCCCAGAACGAGGGGAGTCAAAATCAGGCTGGCAACTCTCAAAGTCCACCATGCCCAGGGCCCCTCAACCAAAATTCCCATAGCTGAGGATCTTTACAGAGAAGCCTGTGACTATGGTCTGATAGGAGATTTTAGATGCTTGTTTTCTGAGAAGTGAATTTAGCATCTGGTTAAAAAAAAAAAAAAAAATGAAATCATAAAAGTGACTTGTGTGATCCTGCCAGCTAGGGTTTGAAATTCCCACAGCTACCAAGAGGCAGGTAAGACACTAGTAGTTAAGAGAACCTGCTCTGGAAACAAGCTACCAGATCCAAGTACATAGCAGTCAGGGCCCAGGAGGGAAAAAAGAAGCCACCTCAGGTATTTCAAATAGAGGAGATTTAATACAGGGAATTGGTAGGAGAGCTGGAAGGGAATGAAGGGAACACTGAAGTGACCCAGAGGTAATAAAGGCAGGAAACAGCTGTCATCTCTAGGATTGAGAGGGCAAGAGGGAAGAGTTACCAGAACCTGGAGCCCAGATCTAGTGCTCAAACCTCTGGGTTGAGAGTGCCCCCTGGCTGCTGCTGGTCCCCAAGAGGCTGGTTCTGAAATGCCCCAGAGACTTAATGGCTGGAGTCAGGAGCCACTGTTGGGGCTACACCAATAGGAGCAGAAAAGAAACAGGAGAGAAGTGCCCTCCTCCCTTCTGTCTGCTTTCCAGTCTCCTCCTAATACCTGTCGCCAGCATGCCTCATAGAAAGTCAGTTGTCAAGGGAGGCCACGGAGTCCAGCTTCGATCAGAGAAGGGGAAATGGCTGAGGATGTAGCAGTAGGTAAATAATTGCCACCCCTATTTCCAGGTCTGTTCAGTTCAGTTCAGTTGCTCAGTCGTGTCCGACTCTTTGCGACCCCATGAATCGCAGCACGCCAGGCCTCCCTGTCCATCACCAGCTCCCGGAGTTCACCCAAACTCATGTCCATCGAGTAGCTGATGCCATCCAGCCATCTCATCCTCTGTCATCCCCTTTTCCTCCTGCCCCTAATCCCTCCCAGTATCAGAGTCTTTTCCAATGAGTCAACTCTTCACATGAGGTGGCGAAAGTACTGAAGTTTCAGCTTTAGCATCATTCCTTCCAAAGAACACCCAGGGCTGATCTCTTTCAGAATGGACTGGTTGGATCTCCTTGCAGTCCAAGGGACTCTCAAGAGTCTTCTCCAACACCACAGTTCAAAAGCATCAATTCTTCGGCGCTCAGCCTTCTTCACAGTCCAACTCTCACATCCATACATGACCACTGGAAAAACCATAGCCTTGACTAGACAGACCTTTGTTGGCAAAGTAATGTCTCTGCTTTTCAATATGCTATCTAGGTTGGTCATAACTTTCCTTCCAAGGAGTAAGCGTCTTTTAATTTCATGGCTGCAGTCACCATCTGCAGTGATTTTGGAGCCCAAAAAAATAAAGTCTGCCACTGTTTCCACTGTTTCCCCATCTATTTTCCATGTGATGGGACCGGATGCCATGATCTTCATTTTCTGAATGTTGAACTTTAAGCCAACTTTTTCATTCTCCTCTTTCCCTTTCATCAAGAGGCTCTTTAGTTCCTCTTCACTTTCTGCCATAAGGGTGGTGTCATCTGCATATCTGAGGTTATTGATATTTCTCCTGGCAATCTTGATTCCAGCTTGTGCTTCCTCCAGGCCAGCGTTTCTCATGATGTACTCTGCATATAAATTAAATAAGCAGGGTGACAATATACAGCCTTGATGTACTCCTTTTCCTGTTTGGAACCAGTCTGTTGTTCCATGTCCAGTTCTAACTGTTGCTTCCTGACCTGCATACAGGTTTCTCAAGAGGCAGGTGAGGTGGTCTGGTATTCCCATCTCTTGAGGAATTTTCCACAGTTTATTGTGATCCACACAGTCAAAGGCTTTGGCATAGTCAATAAAGCAGAAATAGATGTTTTTCTGGAACTCTCTTGCTTTTTCCATGATCCAGCGAATGTTGGCAATCTGATCTCTGGTTCCTCTGCCTTTTCTAAAACCAACTTGAACATCTGGAAGTTCATGGTTCACGTATTGCTGAAGCCTGGCTTAGAGAATTTTGAGCATTACTTTACTAGCGTGTGAGATGAGTGCAATTGTGCGGTAGTTTGAGCATTCTTTGGCATTGCCTTTCTTTGGGATTAGAATGAAAACTGATCTTTTCCAGTCCTGTGGCCACTGCTGAATTTTCCAAATTTGCTGGCATATTGAGTGCAGCACTTGCACAGCATCATCTTCCAGGATTTTAAATAGCTCAACTGTAGCCTTCACCAAATGGCTTCTCTGTGCTTCAGTTCCCTCATCTTTAAAATGGGAATAATAATCATACTCCTTCACAGGATCTTTGTGAGGCTCACATGAGCTAACACAAAGAAAGCACTTAGAATAGTGCTTAATATATAGCAAGTGCTCAAAATTTTTATCCATTATTATTTTACCAGTACGTGTCTCAGCTCATCCTTTTGCTTCCCATCCCATTTGCCCCAGCAACACACTGTATACAATTATCCTTGATGCTGATTTGATATAAGCACTTTATTTCAGTTCCTGACCCTGTGTGAGTCTGTGTGTGTGTGTGTGTGAGTGTGTGTCTGTGTGTGTGTCTGTGTGTGTGAGTGTGTGTCTGTGTGTGTGTGTCTGTGTGAGTGTGTGTCTGTGTATGTGAGTGTGTGTGTGTATGTGAGTGTGTGCCTGTGTGTCTGTGTGTGTGTGTCTGTGTGTGAGTGTGTGCCTGTGTGTGTGTGTCTGTGTATCTATGCATGTCTGTGTGTGTGTGTGTCTGTCTCTGTGTATACGTGTGTGCCTGTGTGTGTTTTCATTCTTTGGAAAGGGAGTTTCCAAAATAAGTACAGACTTTGTCAGATGTGAATTCCAAACTGAGATCCATCGGTTACTGGCTGTAGGTTAATCTCTGAATTCCGATTTTCTCGTCTGTAAGAGCAGACTCGCAGTAGCTCCCTGCAGGATTATTCATGACATGGTTTAAGTGGAACTGCCTGGCACAGGGTTCAGCACATGGGAGATGGTTACTAGGTTGTTTTCGCTCCTCTGTTCCTTCCTGGCTGAGGACACAGGGCCATGCATTTCTTAGAGCCTTGAGCTTGGAGCTCTCTGTTCACTGTCCTGCTCGGCCAAAGTTGTGTGCAGACAGGTCCTCACAAGAACCATCCTGCGGATTGTGGACCAAGGTGGAAGAGACCTGCGAGCAGTCAGAACAAGACTTACCTTCATAAAATTTGAGCTCTGGTCCCATCTCTGCTTCCTGACCACTCAATGATCCTTGTTCATTTTTAGTCTTAGCTTCTATTTCCCTGTTTTCAGCTTGTAAACAAGGATTACAAGATCCCTGGAAGAACATGTGGACTCGTATACATAATATGGCCATAGCCCCAACTCATTCGAAATCTTGCAGTGACACTGTGGATGGAAGAGGGTGGGGCGTCACTGTGGCAAAAGGAGAGAGTCCAGGCTGGTGGGCAAACTTAGAATGAGGGTTAGGGGTCCTAGAGGCTGGCCAGGGGCTCTGGAAACTCTGCTTCTGTCTAATCATTCTTACAGCTTTTGCATTATTTCTGTCACATGAGCTCACTTTGAAAGGTCTGCACTCTGTGAATGCTAAATGGACCTTTTTGAGAGAAAAGATGATAAGAAGGAAAAGGAAAGACAGAAAAGAGAGAAAGTAAGGCTCTGAGTTCAGTCAGGTACAGCTGGTATCTGTGCTGTGCAAGGGCTTGTGGGTGAATCGGTGGCTTATGGATGGGAATAGCATGGGACTTAAAAGCATGGGTTTTAGAGTTAAGGCATCCTGGGCTTAAATCCTGGCTCCCTGCTTAATGTTTGGTCTGGGATAAAACTACCTAAATTCTCTGGCCTCAGTCTCCTAAACTGTAAAATGAGAATGATACTTCAAAGGGTTATTGCAGAGTTTAAATAAAATAATGTTCATTAAGCACTTTAGCAGAATGTTTGGTATATGCGTGCTTGCGTGCATGCTAAGTGACTTCAGTCATGTCCAGCTCTTTGCAACCCTATGGACTGTAGCCCACCAGCCTCCTCTGTCCATGGAATTGTCCAGGCAAGAATACTTGAGTGGGTTGCTGTGCCCTCCTCCAGAGGATCCTCCCGACCCAGAGATCAAACCCGCGTCTCTTGCAACTCCTGCATTGGCAGGCAGGTTCTTTTCCACTAGCCCCACCTGGGAAGCCCTTGGCCTATAGTAAAGTCTCAATAAATGATAGATGTTGTTACAATCAGACACTTAAAATAACAAAAGCCACAACTTACAGAGAGCTTCCTACACCAGACCCTCTGCTAAGTGCTTTACAGACCTTACTCGTGGAGGTCTATTAACAGCCCACAGACATGGATGCTGGGGTTACCCCCATTTGACAGATGAGGCCCTGGGGGGCAAAGCAATGAATAGCTTTCTCAAGGTTACACTGTTTGTATATGAAAGCCTGAACTGACACTGAGGTCTATTTTGCATCATAACCTGCACTCTTACCACTAAAACAGGGTCTTCACTGTGCTCAGAAGGGGTTTCTTCAAAGTTCCTTACAAAATTTCCAGCATGCTCCTATTCACCTTTATCAAGGTGCCTGCAATGCTGTCTCTGGCAAATCTGTTCTTTGAGGGATTTTGAAATTTTTTTTTTTTTTTTTTTGACTCTTAGAGGTGCATATTACCTCACGAGAGGGAGGACTAAATCTCAAAAACTAACACTTTAGCAAGTCCTGCTTTCCCATATGATGAGAAGAGTTCCAGTTGAGAGCACAGACCCCATCCTTCCACCACCCCCTCTGCATGGAAATGGCAGTGAGGGGTGTTCCCATAGAGGGCAGGGGTACTCTGAGGACCCTAACTCTTGCTTGCATTCCAACTTCACAGTCTCACCCAGTTATGACCCAGGATTGGGATGCTCTACATATTTAGAAAATATCCAAAACATGATCTTAGAAATCTATGCAAGAGGGTTCTCTGTTTTCAGCAAATCCTAATGCGAGCCTGCCAGTTCCTAAAGGGCTGTGTTTGTGGCTGTGTGTTCTATCATGTCTGACTCTGTGACCCCATGGACTGTAGCCCACTAGGCTCCTCTGTCCGTGGAATTCTTCAGGCAGGAATACTGGAATGGGTCGCCATTCCCTTCTCTAGGGGATCTTCCTAACCAAGAGATCAAACCTACTTCTGTGCTGGCAGGCAGATTCTTTACCACTGAGCCACCAGGGAAGCCCTGAAGGGCTATGTTTAGTCCTAGTTAGATCAAAAGACATGCTCTGAACACCTACCTTACCCCAAACTTTGGACCAAACTACCTAACATGCCTTAACTCATTGGGTTTTCTACCTGGGGACGTTCCTGGAAGATGAAGGGCAAGAGGGTGTGCTGTAGGACAGTTGAAAGTGACCATCTACTGCACGCTTCCAATGGGCCAGGCGCTATTCCAGGCAGAGTTTACTTGTGTTGGCTCATTACCATCCCCTTTCTACAGATGAGGGAACCAGGCACAGAGAAGCTAGGTAACTTATCCAAGGTCACACAGATGACTAAGTGGCAGAGCCAGGACTTTAATACAGTTTTTAAAAAATAAGCACAAGTAGGAATCTTTCCACGATGTGCATTTAAAAGATTGCAGTGCCCTTCAAAGGGCTTAAGGGTTGCCTTGGGAGGCTGCATACTTAATTCAATGGTGCTGGCATTGCTAACTGGTTGTAGGGTGCCTCTTTGGAAATAACCATTAGAACCAATTTAGGAATTAAATAGGAAAGTCAGCCTTAATACATTAGAATCACACCTTGTGTTTGACCTGAAATAGCATTGCTCAGCTTTTCAATCACAGTGTGTGTGTGTGTTTGAAGACACAAACAAAATTAGAGGACCAACAAAGAAAAATAAAACGGTATCTTCTCAATTTTGCTGTTAGCCTAAAACTGCTCTAAAAAAGAAAACCTATTTTTAAATGTTTAAAATAAAATAGTCAAAAGTATTTTGTCAAAAAACTAATTTGCTTCTAGAAAATGAAGGATTTTTATAATTGAAAACATATAAATAAGGGACTTCTCGGTGATCTAGTGGTTAAGTATGGTTAACACTCTGTCTTGCAATGCAAGGGATGCAGGTTTGATCCCTGGCTGGGGAACTAAGATCCCATATGCCGCACAGCAACTAAGCCCTCCCACCGCAACTACTGAACCTGAGCACCACAACTAGAGAGTCTGTGCACCATAGAAACCTCTAGATACCCTCTACCGTTCTCCCAAAATTGGTTATCTGGGCCCGATGAAGGTATTGTTTCTCAGCTCTTATCAGTGATGCTCACGTGGGATTAGAGAAGAATGTATGTCCCCTTCTCCCCAGTCCAGTCATCTGACTCCCACACCCTCCACCACAACTAACTCCCACACTAGCCAGTCTTGGCCTGTCTAAAGTGGAACTCTTTCTGTAAAATCCTTTTGCCCTTCTTTTTCCCATATCAGTCAAGGTTGGACCCATTCCTATCATCACCCAAAGCTCCAAACTACCCTAGACTCCATTCTTTCTTCCCCACTTCACCTTTAATGTCAATCAAATCCAGCCAACCTTATCTCCTCAATATCTCTCAAACCAATCTTCTCCTCCCTAGACCCACTGCCATTTTTTAGTTAACCCTTTCATCATTTTTCCCCTGGATTATTTTGGTTGTCTTTCAGATGACCTTCCTATTTCCTGCCTCATTCACCTTCCAGACCAACCTTCATTTTTTATTTCCAAACAGAATTTGGTTCTATTGATGCCCCACTGAAGACCCTTTATAATAGATGTCTCCCCATTGCATACAGAACCAAGTTCAAACTCTTCATCATGATTCATAAGGGCCTCTCCTAACCCCTTGCAACTTGACTCTCCAATCACTTTGCTACCTGCTTCTCCGTGCAACCCTCCAGGGCAATGAATGGTCTCAAAAGCACCATGTTATTTAATGCCTTTGTGTTTGCATATGATGTTATTTCTCCTGTCCTCTTGGTAGACTCCCATTCATTTCTCAAGACTCAGTTTGAGTGCCTCTTCCTTGGTGAAGACTTCCCGCTCCCCCAAACTTTCCTTTGTAATCAATCCCACCTTAAAATGATTGATTTAAATTCTCATCTCCCCCATCTAGACCATGAGCTGGTTTTATCTCTGTTTCACAAGTTATGTCTGTCCAACACACAGTTGGTGAAAAAGCAATATTTGATGAAAGAATGAACTTGTAATTAGGCAATCTGGCTGACCTTGAGCATGTCACATACCTTTCTGGAACTTAATTTTCTTTGTCTGTAAAATGAGAACACTAAGGTCTACCTTGCAGGATCATTGTGTGGATTTTATGATATAAAAGTGTGAGGCACTTAATCCTGGACAACCCACTGTAGCAACTCAACAGATGCAGTTTCCATGTCCTTTTTCTTCTTCTTCTTGATATAATTCTATTCTAATACAAACAGACAAAGACGAAAGAGAAATCTCAGATGCCTGATGCCAAGGTACCTGGACGGGGATGGTCACCTATTGCCCATCTAACAGGAACAGTGTCCTCACACCTCAACCTCTCACGTCACCCAAGATCAGCCAGCCCTGGGCAGTGTTTAGTGAAGGATCTGGATCACTTCTAGGATCTGGCAACATCTGAGGACTCACCACCAGCCAGGCATCGTGCTTTACCTATAATAATTCATTCAGTTCCACAATGACCCTACGAGGGTGAATTGTTATTATCCCCATTGTACAGATGAGAAAACTGAGACAAGTGAAGTTAAGATCATATAGTTAGTAGTAGAATTAGGATTGATGATTCCAGAGCCTGTTGTCCTAACTCCTACACACTCTTGTCCAACACTGATTAAGGACGTTGTAAGAGATAATAGCCCCAGATCATGAAAAAGCAGACCCCTTTGGCTTCTGAGACGATGAGACAATGTACAGGCTCCCTGTATTGGAATTTAGGGTAAACACCATGGCCTCATTGCTTGATTTACAGCTTTTCATTGTAAAATTTATCATGATAATTATTAGTTGATATATCTTATCCTAGGTGGTGCTAGCGGCAAAGAACTTGCCTACCATCTCAGGAGATGTAAGAGACATGAGTTCGATCCCTGGGTCAGGAAGATTCCCCGAAGTAGGAAATGGCAACCCACTCCAGTATTCTTGCCTGGAGAATCCCACAGACAGAGGAGACTAGTGGGCTCAGTTCATAGGGTTGCAAAGAGTTGGATATGGTTGAAGTTACTTAGCAGACATATCCTATTAAGAAGGGGAAGTTTCCCCAAATTCCTAAGGGTTTGAGCCATTAGCATATGGCCAGTCACCTGTGTTTTATAAATAAAGATTTATTGGAATGTGGCCGCTCTCTTCATTTATATATTGTCCATGGTTGCCTCTGCCTGACAGTGGCAGAGCTGAGTGGTTATGATGGAGGCCTTCTTTTAGCCAACATCCTCCTGTCAAAGAAGGCTGGAAAAACCCCAATGATCCCACACACCCGGGCAGAGTCTCTGAGGGCTGCTCCCTTCCCAGACAGCGCAGTGCACTAAGAGAAGCCCCCTTGTTTCCCACAGGCCACGAGGAAATACATCATGTCCTTCCAGGAGTCTGTGCAGCCCAGGGTGGGAGCAGACAGGTGCATTTGTAAGGTCCTAGCTCTGTGGACGATCTTTAAGTTTGATTCCTTGTGCTGGCTTGGGGGTCTTTGGCATGGCTTGAGCCACAGGAGCCCAAATAAAGCAGCAGAGCCGTGCAGTCAAGACAAATTCCCTGACCCCACGGAGGCTGCCGGAGGCGGCCCGCTGATGGATGACAGAGGGAGAATTTCTCAGTTGCCGTCTAATCTGCGCCCAGGAAATAAATTGCTCTTGTCACTGGTGTCTGCCCCGGCCCTGCAGGCCCCCCTTCCTGCCGAGTCTTCCCTGCACCCCACCCTGCTCTGCCAGCCTGGAAATACTGCCTCGGGAAACGAGGAAGGAGAGGAACGAAGCATTCTGTCCTGTCCCTGCGGCCCCCTTCTGCCGCTGGCCTCCCTCCATGAACACGGGGAGGCAGGAGCTGCCTGCAAGGAGGGGCCTGCTGTGTGCCTGCAGCAAGACTCTGGGCCTCGGTTTTCTAATCTGTAAAATGAAAAGGCTTTTAACATGATCTTCAAAACCTTATTATTCCAAGTTTCTGAGACTGCACTGAGGCTGGGAAAGTAATTTGCATAACCAAAGTCTGGAAGACCCCCCAAGTCTACACATAATCCCCAAATCTCCATGTGCCGAAACCTCTGAGCCTAGAGTTAGGGCACATCTTCACCGGAAGCCGGGGTGCGGACTCTGGTGTTCTGGGGTTTTCCAGGGACCCTCAGCAGAACCTCCCCTAGGAAACGTTCCTTCTCTCTTTTTAAAGGAAACTTTTACACCGCAACCCCCCCACCGCCAATAGTTATCTGTGCCTCTGTGCCATCAGCCTCCCACTCTCTCTTTCTCTTTGTCTCTGTCTCTCTCACTCCTCCCCACTCCCTTCTGCCCCTTCACTTTGTTCAAAGCACCCTTGATCACTGGTTTACCCCATGAGCCCTTCGGAAATAGGAGCTGGTGAAATTGACTCTGCCAGACAGCTCGTACTTGAATGAGGGCCTCCCTCAAGATCAATAAGGAGACTTCCTTGCTGGGACCTAAACCTTCACAGAAATGTCCCATCAATAATCCAAGAAGACAGGGGCAGATGCTGGCTGAGATCTGGGTTCAGAGCTTTCAGTGAGTGGATGGAAGGACTTCCGTGAGCTAACAGCCGACTTCTAGTCAATCCAGGAAGCCTTGATGGAGGAGGTGGTGTCTCGGACCAACCTGCATGAGAAAGGAGAGCTTGTTTGTCACAGGGCAAGGACAGAGAACCAGTGACCTCCCCGCAGAGGCAGGCATAATCACAGGCGCATCCAGGGAACTAAACTGGATCTGTCACTATGATTTCACAGCTGCGGCTCAAGGGTGGGCAGGGCTGGGAGGGAACTCGGGAGCGTGGGTCATCCATTATGAGCAGCATGGATAGGGCTAATCCCAAGCCAGAGGGCTGGGGGGCAGGGAGGGCTGAGAAGCCAAGCAGTAGCGACGCTTCAGATCCTCTTCCGCCACCAGAACAGCTCTTCCCAGTGCACAGTGCACGATGTAGGTGTTTTTATCCCAGACAGAGCTGTCAGCGGCCCAGTTTTCATTTGCCACCTAGCAGTATTAATCAAGCACCTAAGCTGTTAGAGGCAAGTCAAACAGTCCTGGGGACAAATCCCAGCTTCAACATTTATTAGTTGTTTGGCCTCAGTTAAGCTACTTAGTCTCTCTGAGCTGCTATTTCCTCATCTGTTAAATAGAATTCACAATACTACTTGGGGTTTTGGTGTGGTTTACATGAGACGAGGCATGCAAATTACCTTCTCCAGCGCTGGTACTAAGTAGATGCTCAATAAATTCATTTATTCACCACGTATTTTTTAATGACCACCATACTCCAGGCACCGCTACTGTTGGTGATACCTAAGATGGCAGAACTGTGTCAACTCCAGCTGTATCTATAGCAGAATAGCACCAATGAGGTGGTCTCCACAGGATTGGCCCTGATCGGCCTTAGGGTGCTTTCCCGGATAATGCAGGGACTTCTGCTCCAAAAAGAGTTGGGGAGGAGAAAAGCCTTCCCACACCTCCTACCACTCTGGCATCTTACGGTCAGGCAGATAGGAGCTCCAAACCTTCATCTCACCAAATAATACTCCTTCCAAGGGCTATTGTGAGAATAAATCACCTTAGGCATTAAAGTGCTGAGGATGGTTGGCACAGGATAAAGGTTTGATATTAAAATATTCATTTTTGTTGTTGAAGTAGGGCTCAGCACTCACGAGGACAAAGGGCTTTATGGTAGGAGGACCTCCTGACCCTCTGTTTCCATCATGGAGGGAAAGCGTAGTATGCTGCATGCAGGAAGGCACGAGGCTTCCTCACTGCAGCCTGTCAATTCTCTGTTTTGTGGCTTCTGGAAAGTACTGTCCAGCCTCTGGCAATGCCCAGAGGTAAAAGAAGCTGAAAATTTCCAAGTAAAATCCTATCAGTACTGCCCTGGCCAAGTGGGGCCCAGTATCCTTTGAGCTCTCCCCAGAGCTTCCAGCTGGGCTTGGGAGAGAGTGAAAGCCCAGATTTTACTTTTCAGAGTCATTCCATCCATCCGTCTATGTCCTTTCCATTTGCACCAATCCCAAGCCTTCCTTTGGCATGCTGAGGTCTCCTCTCTTCTCAGATGAGGTAAAACTGAGGCTCAGCTGCCCCAAAGAGCTTCTCACAAGGTGGTTAGTGCCGCTGTGCACTGGGAGGTCCTTGGGAGAAAAACTGCAGAAGGGTTAGCACTATAGCTCCAGAATGTCTCCCCATGGAAGCCTGGAGCATAGCATCAGCTCATCAGGGCCCTGTAGGTCAGGCGAGGGAACCTGCATCTTCTGAATGCAGCAAGAACCAAGAAACATTTCTTTGTTGTTGTTAGGAGACAGACATGATCAATTTTCTTTGTTGAAAGGTCACTTTGACTGCTGTGTGGAGGAACATATGGACATGAAAAGGAGGGAGGAAGGGAGGCCATGAGAGGCCTGTGCCCTGGTGGTCACAGAGGGTTACACTGACAAGGTGACACTTGGGCACAGATCTTGATGAAATTAGCCAAGTGTTTACGTCAGACGGAGGGAGGGGTAAGTGCAAACGCTCTGAGGCAGGAGTGTGCCCAGGTTGACCAAGCCCCAACAGAGCAACCGGTGTGTCTGGAGTAGAACTAGACAAAGAAGTCGACACTGAGGTCAGAGAGGCAGTGGGGAGCCAGATCATGCAGGGGTTGGGGGCTCTCACAGCAGAGTCACCAACTGTCCCAGTTTGCCCAGGACTGAGAGGTTTCCTGGGATGTGGAACTTTTGGTGCCAAAGTCAAAAGAACCAACCCATCCATCAGGCAAACAAGCATAGGACCTGGAGCACATCATACTTTCAGGGGCCCATGAAAATGTTTTAATTTTATTTTTTTTTAATCATGAGAAAAAAAGAATATGATGATAATGAATATATAACAATAAATCCAGCCTGAATTATATTTGTCTTTATATACCAATGTAAAGGTTAATTTTTAGGTTCTTTTTATGGAGAGAGAAAACATTATGCAAATAGCATAATGCCAGACATAAACCAGGACTGTTAGTCAACCTACTTGGGAGGCCTTTGGAAGGACTTTGTCTTAGAGTTGGTGGAACTTACCCCCATTTTGCAGAGAAAAACACTGAGGCCTTGAAGGGTCAAGGTAAGGCAGCTCTGAGAGATGATTGTGAGTTGGCTTTTGAAACTGGAAAGAGAAAAGGGATTAGATGGAGTCAAGAAATACTCCAGTGGTGGAACTGGTATGACTTGATGATGTGCGTGTGCTGTGGGATGGGAAAGGGTGAGGAGGGGAAGGAAGTAGGACTCTGATTCACAAGCTTGGGCAGCCACAAGTGTGATGGTGCCTCTCATTGCGATGAGGACCAGGGCAGCCAGGATGCGACTCCGGGCAAGTCTTGGAGTCCTTCTGAGCATCAGTTTCCTTATCACTAAAATGGGGATACCAAAAGTTATCTCCTGACATCATTGTAAGAATCGAAAGTTAAAAAAAAACAACAACAACAACAACAAAGTTCCTGGTGCATAGTAGGTGCTCATAAATATGAACTGAATCTTCCCAAAGGTTGGGGCTTCCCTGGTGGCTCAGATGGTAAAGAATCTGCCTGCAGTGTGCGAGACCCAGGTTCGATCCCTGGACCAGGAAGATCCCCTGGAGAAAGGAGTGACAACCCACTCCAGTATTCTGGCTTGGAGAATTCCATGGGCAGAGGAGCTTGGCGTGCTACAGTCCATGGGGTCTCAATGAGTCAGACACGACTGAGTGACTAGCACTTTTACTTTTCCCAAAGGTTCAGTATAATTCTTTCATTTATACATTCAGGTTCCCAATATTAATACTCTTTTTCCTTAAGAAACTTACATTCTAGGTGGAAGCAACAGAGAGTAAAGAAATGAAAGTCTTAGATTGTCAGGGTGAATATGTGCTATTAAGAAAAATTTTGTAAGTAGATGGAGAGTCAGGGAGGGGGCTCTATAGACAGGGTGCTCAGAGAAAGCCTCCAGAAGAAGGCATGTGTGGGTAAGTGAGTTCCCCTGGAGCCGGGGCGGCCCTTCCCCTGAAAAGGGGGGCATGCTCTGGGTACCCTGAATGGAGCAGAGCAGAGAAGGCAGTTGGAGTGCCCTGGAGCCCGGAGAGGGGTCCAAGCAGCTGTCAGAGGTAGAGGTTTGCTGAGGAGGTAACAATTGCCACACTGTTCATCAGTGGAGGATTGCCACATGTCCCCGGCCCCCTGCAGTAAGGGATGGGTATTTACTTTTCCCTGCTGCACTGTTGGCAAAGGAACCCCCCAGAGCTCAGCCAGGAGAGGGCAGGATGATGGTCCCGCATCAGCCCACAGGAACACTTTGTCTCGCATCCGCACTACCTGGGTCAGCAAAACCAGCCCAGGCGCCCAGTGAGGTGAAGAATAGTGCCATCGGCTCTGTTCTCCTCCTGGGTGCCCGCGGAGACCCCGTGGAGGCCCAGGGCTGCGCCAGCAGACAGCCTCCCCTCTCTGCTGGGGGCGTGGAGCCCCGGGCGGAGTGGAGCATCTGTAAAATGGGGATACTGATAATAATAGAAACTGCGCAGGGCGGCTGTGAGACTTACACAGAGTAATGGATGTGGAAAGTGCTTGGTAAACTGTAAGACATTATACAGATGTTCATTTACAATTTGTAAATGAGTTGATGGGAGATGGCACAGGATGCTTGCCCAGGAACTACTTGGAGGCAGAGGAAGTTAAAGAAGGGGGAGTGGCCGCAAAGCGCCCCGGGAACTGTGACCGACACAGAAAGACAGTGTGTGGAAGGTACATGAATAAACATGAGACATCCTCCGACTCCTAACTGCCTAATTGTGTTCCAGTTAACAAGGTAGACAGGCAGCTGCTGGTTTCTCCCAGGCAGGGAGGGCCACCTCATTCCTGCCCTGCTTAGCTGCCCACCCAGAGTACTGGGAACCAGACCCTGGCCGGGGGTGGGGGGGCTCCCCTCCCTCCTCTGCCACAGCCTGGCCCCCTGCCCCTTTATGCTTGCCTCCATGCACAGCAGTCCCTCCGGGGCATGGAGCCAATACTCATGAGCAAACAGAGATGGAAGCTGGGATGGGCTCAGTGCTGGCGAGTGTTGCTGTGGAAATTGGCAAGTAGGGCTGGCAGCCAGTTTCCTGGAGCTGACCCCAGGCTGGGAGAGACTCAGATCCACATGTGTGAGGGAGGCACTGCATGGAAGGAGGCTGGGCGAGATGGCAGGGAGGAGGCCCAGGACAGGAGGGCAAGCACGGGTCATGGGGCAACCTTCTGCAGACATTTAGCTCCAGTTATGCTTATTGCACATCCACTGCAGGCCCACACTGTGCTGAGGGTTTTTGCTCATGTTATCCTCGGTAAACCTCACACTGGGCCAGCGTAGTCAGCATCACACTTTACAGATAAGTCACAGGCTCAAAGTGGGTAAGTGACCAAGGTCACACACACAGTTCAAGGTCCTGAGGCTTCTGAGACCAACACATGTGTTTCTTTCCCTGAAACTTGTAAACCCATCTACCCACACCACATCAGTGCCCTCACAGACTCTAGGGGAACAGACACCCTCTGCTCTGCTCCCTCCTGTTTCTTCTCCTGGGTGGGATGGAAAGAGAAGAAACATCCCCTTAGTTATTCATCCTGAAAGGGTGGGACAGTGGTCTCCCTCCTGGTCTGCTCCCATCCTCCCCTCCTTGCCTTCTGCTTCCAGCTGGGGTTGCCGATGGGGAGTCCTGGCAACAGCTTGGAAGGAAGGAGGAGGGTAAAGTAAAAATGTCCCCTGCTGGCCACAACCGCAGGCCAGAGCTCCTCTCAAGGGGGCCCTTTCTGCAGGCCCCCTCCCCCAGTTTTGGTGCTGCTTCCTCCCTTCATCGTTTCAGTTGGTGACAGCCCTGCTGGCTTGCTCCAGCTGCACTCTGCTACTGCCGTGGTTTCAGCAGACCTGGCCCATGCACGCGTAGGGAGACCCTTTAGTGGCCTTCCTGCTTCCCCTCATTTGAGCTGCCATCTCTCAGCAGTGGGGATGTGGAAGAAGGTCAGAAAAGGTCCAAGATGAGATGGGTGATCCTTTTGGACCCAGCTGGAGAGAAGGATGCTGACGCTGCCTCAACCACAGGGATACATACCTCAAAGCTCCCCCAAATTCCAGCAGTCTGGAAGAAGGTACCAACAGCCTCCTTGATCTTGTATATTCCCTCCACGGCCCTCCCACATCTGCCTGGTATGTGATCATTAGCCTAAGGCACAGACTCTTTGCTCAAAGAGGACCATCAAGATGCAGCTGGGGTGTGAAAAGTAATTATAGACTGGTGATTAGAGTCGCCTTGGGTCTCACTTGCTAGAGCATGCCTCCCTGACCCTGGGAGGGTGGGTGAGATTAGTTAGCTTTTGGATAACGGGCACCAGGAACTCTAACCCTTGAGAGGGAGACAGGTGGACTTGCCCTGATGAGAAGGACAGAGTGGATGGGAGAGGTCTTGAGGCTGCCAAAGGGACATACTGGGGCAAGGATGGGGAGCAGCCCTGGCCTTGGAAACCCAGAGTATAGTGATAGGCAAGGGAGAGGCAGAGGGGAGTGGCATCTCTGGTCTGAGATTTCAGTCTAGGTTTGACCTCAGCCTACCTTCCCCCATAGGCCTAAGGACCTCAGCTTCACACAGTGGCCCCCAGAGGTGATGAGGGCAGCCCACCAGGCCAGCATGGAGTCTAGGCACAGCAGGGTGGGAACCAAGGCTGGAGGACTGCCCACACCAGAGAGCTGCAAGCACCCACCTCTGCCTGTGACGTGGTGTCAGGTACATAACAGGCTTCTGGGAAATGTTGGTGAGATTCTCCAGGTGCTTCAGAGCTCAGTCATGGCACAGACTAGACAGTCTGCTGTGGTTTCACTCCTTCTCCAACAGGAGGCCAGGATCCAAGCCCAGTTCAGCAGCTAACTAGCTGGGTAACACAGGCAGTGCTTCCGGTGGCTTGAGGCCTTAATTTCCTCATCTCTGAGGTGGAGGAGATACCTACTCTGAGATGAATGGATGGAGGCATTTGCAGATGGAAAAGGCGTAGCCAATAGCACCTAAGAGCAGGGATCCAGGGAGAGACCTGAATTCTCACCCTTTAACATCCATTCCTCAAAGTAAAGGTCTGAGCTGAGGTATATGGTCCTCCCAATGACAGAGGTCAGCATCACCCTTTCCGAGTCCCTCTGACCCCTTCTCCTGCCTCTCTCTCTACCTCCGAGCTCATGAAGCCCCTACCTAAGCACACCAGCCATAGCCAAGGAGGAGATATGATTGTCTCCAAGGGGAATCTTCCTGATACCTCCATTTTCTCAGAGGGTCATGGAAACACACCCTCAGCTAAGGATGAGCAAGTGAAAATTAAGGATAAAGCATAATTTTTCAGTTCAGTTCAGTCACTCAGTCGTGTCTGACTCTTTGCGACCCCATGAATCGCAGCACACCAGGCCTCCCTGTCCATCACCAACTCCCGGAGTTCACTCAGACTCACGTCCATTGAGTCAGTGATGCCATCCAGCCATCTCATCCTCTGTCGTCCCCTTCTCCTCCTGCCCCCAATCCCTCCCAGCATCAGATTCTTTTCCAATGAGTCAACTCTCCGCATGAGGTGGCGAAAGTACTGGAGTTTCAGCTTTAGCATCATTCGTTCCAAAGAAATCCCAAGGCTGATCTCCTTCAGAATGGACTGGTTGGATCTCCTTGAAGTCCAAGGGACTCTCAAGAGTCTTCTCCAACACCACAGTTCAAAAGCATCAATTCTTCGGCGCTCAGCCTTCCTCACAGTCCAACTCTCACATCCATACATGACCACTGGAAAAACCATAGCCTTGACTAGACGGACCTTTATTGGCAAAGTAATGTCTCTGCTTTTGAATATGCTATCTAGGTTGGTCATAACTTTCCTTCCAAGGAGTAAGTGTCTTTTAATTTCATGGCTGCAGTCACCATCTGCAGTGATTTTGGAGCCCAGAAAAATAAAGTCTCTCACTGTTTCCACTGTTTCCCCATCTATTTCCCATGAAGTGATGGGACCGGATGCCATCATCTTCATTTTCTGAATGTTGAGCTTTAAGCCAACGTTTTCACTCTTCTCTTTCACTTTCATCAAGAGGCTTTTTAGTTCCTCTTCACTTTCTGCCATAAGAGTGGTGTCATCTGCATATCTGAGGTTATTGATATTTCTCCCGGCAATCTTGATTCCAGCTTGTGCTTCTTCCAGTCCAGCGTTTCTCATGATGTACTCTGCATATAAGTTAAATAAGCAGGGTGACAATATACAGCCTTGACGTACTCCTTTTCATATTTGGAACCAGTCTGTTGTTCCATGTCCAGTTCTAACTGTTGCTTCCTGACCTGCATACAGGTTTCTCAAGAGGCAGGTGAAGTGGTCTGGTATTCCCATCTCTTTCAGAATTTTCCACAGTTTATTGTGATCCACACAGTCAAAGGCTTTGGCATAGTCAATAAAGCAGAAATAGATGTTTTCCTGGAACTCTCTTGCTTTTTCCATGATCCAGCGGATGTTGGCAATTTGATCTCTGGTTCCTCTGCCTTTTCTAAAACCAGCTTGAACATCAGGAAGTTCATGGTTCACACATTGCTGAAGCCTGGCTTGGAGAATTTTGAGCATTCCTTTACTAGCGTGTGAGATGAGTGCAATTGTGAGGTAGTTTGAGCATTCTTTGGCATTGCCTTTCTTTGGGATTGGAATGAAAACTGACCTTTTCCAGTCCTGTGGCCACTGCTGGGTTTTCCAAATTTGCTGGCATATTGAGTGCAGCGCTTTCACAGCATCTTTCAGGATTTGAAATAGCTCAACTGGAATTCCATCACCTCCACTAGCTTTGTTCGTAGTGATGCTTTCTAAAGCCCACTTGACTTCACATTCCAGGATGTCTGGCTCTAGGTCAGTGATCACACCATCGTGATTATCTGGGACGTGAAGATCTTTTTTGTACAGTTCTTCTGTGTATTCTTGCCACCTCTTCTTGATATCTTCTGCTTCTGTTAGGTCCATACCATTTCTGTCCTTTATTGAGCCCATCTTTGCATGAAATGTTCCCTTGGTATCTCTAATTTTCTTGAAGAGATCTCTAGTCTTTCCCGTTCTGTTGTTTTCCTCTATTTCTTTGCATTGATCGCTGAGGAAGGCTTTTTTATCTCTTCTTGCTATTCTTTGGAACTCTGCATTTTCAGTTCAAGTGTGTCCCAAATATTGCATGGGACATTGTCATTGTTGTAGTTCAGTCACCCAGTTGTGTCCGACTCTTTGTGACCCCACATAACCCCATGGACTGCAGCACGCCAGGCCTCCCTGTCCCTCCCCATCTCCGGAGTTTGCCCAAGTTCATGTTCATTGCATGGAGAAGGAAATGGCAACCCACTTCAGTTTTCTTGCCTGGAGAATCCCAGGGACAGAGGAGCCTGGCAGGCTACAGTCCGTGGGGTTGCAAGAATAAGACACGACTTAGCAACTAAACCACCACCACCATGTTCGTTGCATCAGTGATGCCACCCAGCCATCTCATTCTCTGATGCCCTCTTCTCCTTCTGCCCTCGATCTTTCCCAGCATCAGAGACTTTTCCAATGAGTTGTCTGTTCACATCAGATGACCAAAATACTGTGACATACCCATACTAATAAATTATCTCTGTTTATCTGACATTCACATTTAACTGGACATCCTGTATTTTATCTGGCAACCCAACTCCAGCCAACAAGGCTCCCAAATACAGCCAGCTGCCGGGTGCCAGCTCTGACATGTGGCCATGCTCTGAGCAATACCCCATCGTCAGCCCTAAGCCTCTGGGAACCACAAGCTGTCCTTTAGAGTAGGGAACACTGGGGGCCTCAGGCTCTAAGAGGCCTCTACATCTTTTCAGATTCAAAGAACTTCAAATGGCAAGAATCCATTCAACAGATGTTTAGTGAACATTTATCTTGTACCAATCACTCTCTTGAGCGCTGAAGTTACAATGGTGACAGAAAGTAAACAGTTTCATCTCATAACCATCATGTCTAGAGAAGGTACCAAATGTCAAGCTCTGTGTTAAGCACCCTAGAAGCTATGTCAGGTAATCCTCACAGCCATCACCAAAGGGGAAAGGAGGTGGGGAGGGATAAAGTAGAAGTTTGAGATTAGCAGATACAAACTACTATATATAAATAGATAACAAACAAGGTCTTACTGTATAGTAAAGGGAACTATATTCAATGTCCTATAATAAACCAAATGGAAAAGAATGTGAAAAATATATATGTGTGTATATGTATATGTGGGCTTCCCTGGTGGCTCAGATGGTAAAGAATCTCCCTGCAATGCAGGAGAGCTGGGTTCGAATCCTGGATTGAGAAGATCCCCTGGAGGAGGGCATGGCAACCCACTCCAGTATTCTTGCCTGGAAAATCCCCATAGACAGAGGAACCTGGCTACAGTCCATAGGGTTTCGAAGAGTTGGACACATTGAGCAACTAAGCACACATGCACACATATATATTTGTGTGTGTATATATATATATCAGTTCAGTTCAGTTCAGTCACTCAGTCATGTCTGACTCTTTGCAACCCCATAGACTGTAGCACACCAGACTTCCCTGTCCATCACTAACTCCTGGAGCTTACTCAAACTCATGTCCATGGAGTCAGTGATGCCATCCAGCCATCTCATCCTCTGTCATTCCCTTCTCCTCCTGCCTTCAGTCTTTCCTAGCATCAGCATCTTTTCCAATGAGTCAGTTCTTCTCATCAGGTGGCCAAAGTATTGGAGTTTCAGCTTCAGCATCAGTCCTTCCAATGAATATTCAGGACTGATTTCCTTTAGGGTGGACTGGTTGGATCTCCTTGCAGTCCAAGGGACTCTCGAGAGTCTTCTCCAGCATCACAGTTGAAAAGCATCAATTCTTCAGCACTCAGCCTTCTTTATAGTCCAACTCTCACATCCATACATTATGACTGGAAAAACCATAGCTTTGACTAGACAGGCCTTTGTTGGCAAAGTAATATCTTTGCTTTTTAATATGCTGTCTAGGTTGGTCATAACTTTTCCTCCAAGGGGCAAACGTCTTTTAATTTCATGGCTGCAGTCACCATCTGCAGTGATTTTGGAGCCCCCCAAAATAAAGTCTCTCACTGTTTCCATTGTTTCTCCATCTATTTGCCATGAAGTGATGTGACCAGATGCCATGATTTTAGTTTTCTAACTGTTGAGCTTTAAGCCAACTTTTTCACTCTCCTCTTTCACTTTCATCAAGAGGCTTTTTAGTTCCTCTTCACTTTCTGCCATAAGGGTGGTATCATCTGCATACCTGAGGTTATTGGTATTTCTCCCTGCAATCTTGATTCCAGCTTGTGCTTCATCCAGTCCGGAATTTCACATGATGTACTCTGCATATAAGTTAAATAAACAGGTTGACAATACACACCTTGACATACTCCTTTCCTGATTTGGAACCAGTCTGTTGTTCCATGTCCAGTTCTAACTGTTGCTTCTTGACCCGCATACAGATTTCTCAGGAGGCAGTTAAGGTGGTCTGGTATTCTCATCTCTTGAAGAATTTTCCACAGTTTGTTGTAATCCACACAGTCAAAAGCTTTGGCATAATCAATAAAGCAGAAGTAGATGTTTTTATGGAACTCTCTTGCTTTTTTGATGATCCAGCGAATGTTGGCAATTTGATCTCTGGTTCCTCTGCCTTTTCTAACTCCAGCTTGAACATCTGGAAGTTTATATATATGTATAAAACAATACTTCAATTAAATAAATAAAATGAAATTGATGTGAAAGAATCTTCATAACCATCTAAGAGGGTGGTAGTTTACAGATGAGGAAACAGGATTACTGAAGTTAATCATTTGTTTATTCATTCACCAAATATTTATAGAGCCCCCTACTAGGTGTCAGGCAGTGTTCCTGGTGGTGGAAATACAACAATGAACGAAAGAGATAAACACCCCTGTGCCCTCATGGGGCTTGCATTCTGGTGGGGAGCAGGGATGGGGGAAATGGGAGTTAACACAGTATAAAAGATAGTATGTAAAAAGGTGGCGAATGTTACCAGAAAAATACAGCAGACAATGAGGGTATGGAGTGTCCCTGGCGGGAGCGGTAATTCAAATCCAGGTGGTCAGGGAAGGCCCTGGACAAGGAGCCATTAGAGCAAAGCTGTAAAGGAAGCGAGTCTCATTGAGGAAGAAGTGGAAATTCACCGCCCCCATGCCCCACCCCATAGCGCTGATTCTCACAGCCTGGTTCCTAATCACTATGCATTCCTACCTACAAGACCTTGATTGAGGCTTCTTGCCTGTCCCCTTCACATACATGATTTCATTTAATCCCCACATCAGAACAACCTTGAAGGTAAGTTTTATTATCATACTCTTCCAGAGAGGAAAGATGAAATGACTTGCCTCAAGTGCTGGAATGCCGGGACTCAAGCCTGGTTCTTCTGAGTCCTCCACAGAGCAGAATGGGAAGTTCTCGAGTCAGGCTGGGCGGATGGCTTTGACAACTTATTTCATTCCCTTAGCCTCAATTTCTGCATCTGAAAAGTGGGGCTAATAATATCTACCTCATAGCATGGCTGGGAGGATTAGTAGGTAACACATATAGTGTCAGATTTGGCACATTCACACTGTTACTATTATCCTGAGTCATGCCCTACCCGTGTAACAATCCCCCTGAAGGACCCGAGGTAAGTGGAGTGGTTCCTAGGACCTGGGGAAGGAAAGGATGCTGTGGGAAAACAAAGGATGCAGATATGGCGGAAGTGCCAGGCAGGAAGAAGATGGACAACCATCACACTGCAAGCCCACCTGCGTGTGAGCTGTTGAGCTAACTTTGCTTACATCTAAGTGGCGCGACTCAGTGATTGTAATCACACTGGTTTGAGGTTATGACTTCAGCAATTTTAGTTTTCTCTTGGAGGCCCCGGCTCATATTTTATGCATGCGCAGGAGCTAATTGCGTCCCAGAGAGCGCTCTCCGCCTGCTGGTCTGGAGGTGCGCCGTGCGCCATATGCTCCGCGTGCGCGTAATTAACCCACTGCAGCTGCGCTCCCCTCTGTCTGGATTATGGATTCGATTTCAGTTTCACTCGCAGGCAAGAGGCCCCCAGTTCATATCTATTAAAATGATTACCCTAAAGCGAGGTGCTGAGGACAGAGCCCAGCCCTGGGCTAGAAGCAGAGGCTGGAGGCCCAGTGCAGAGTGAGGACCTTGCCAGCTTGCAGGAAGGGCTGCCAGCAGCCTGGCTTGAGAGCTTTGGGCTGCCCTGCAGGTGTTGAAGCTGTTTTTCTGACATCTGAAATGTATTGCTTCTGGAACTTTCCTTGCTGGACTAGCCTTCACCCTCATCTTCTCCTTCCTCCAGCTGTGACAGCCACCGACCACTCAGGCTGTCTTTCCAGAATTGCTTTCAGCACCTGGAACAGGGACTCAGACAAAGTGGGCATCTGATTACTATTGAGGTGAGATACTTCCGATGGCAAGAGGACAAAGGGATGCTCCATTAATCCTCCAAGAGAGAAACCTGAACTTGGGGCCCACCTGTCCTGTGACCTCCACAGTCACTTAACCAGACGCGACAGCTATAAAGATTGATGGATCATGTGTTTTGGGGGACTTAGGAGCAGGGACAAGAGGCAAGCCAAGGAACTGGCCATCTTTCTAAACTTGCTTAGCACTTTACTGCCCTCAACTAGGGACAGTGGCTCTTGTCAAGGCTGTCCTGTGAGGAGCCAGAGCCATATCAGTCTCATTCCAGGGTCTCCATCATGCTGGGAACCACACTTGGTCCCCCATAGCCACAGCCCCACTCCTGGTGGTGACTCACTCCATATGCAGACACTGAGCTGGGACGGGAATATAAAGAAAAATGAGAAACACACTCAGTCCCCAAGGAGCTCATGTCTAGTGGGGAAGACAAATATGTAAACAAATGGTTTCAATACAGTGGGATAAATACCATAATGCAGGCATGTTTACAGACATTTGAACACAGGGAAGGGAGAGACTAAATTTGCCAGGAGTCAGTGGTGAGAGTGTTGAGATTTTCATTGAGTACAGATGAGTTTGGGGGCAGAACCAGAGTGATAACGTTTCCTTTGTTCCACAGAAGTATGTGTATACTTCTGCACTAAGCATTATGCTGACTTGTAGAAAATGTATGGTTCCTAGATTCAAGGAGTGTGCACTCCAAGTGGAAAGATTCACTGCATTCATTTACTCAACAAGCATTTACTGAGCACCTACTCTCTAACAGAGCCTGTGCTAGACTCAGAAGATACATAGATGATCAGGCATCATCGCTGCCCTGCTTCAGAGGGGAGACAGACAAACAAAATACGTTGTAAGTCAACGGAATAGATCTATCACAAGGAGGGCCTTTTCAAGGTATAGAGACAGAGGAGCAATTTTTTACATGGAGTGGATGGAATAGCAGCTCAGGGAAGACTTTCTAGGGATGGTTATGTCCAAGTTGGGTTTTGAAGGGTGATTAGGAGTTGCCAGGTTAAAAGCGGTGGGTTATAAAGTCAAAGGGAATGATTTTGAGGAAGTAAGCAGTTCAACAATATAGGTGCTCAGGACTTCCCTGGCAGCCCGGTGGTCAGGACTCTGCACTTCCACTGCAGGGGGTAAGGGTTCAATCCCTGATCAGAGAACTAAGATCCCACATGCCACATATGGGGTGACCAAAAAATTGAAATAAATAAATAAATATATATATAAACTCAGTAGTAATACAAATGAGAGATACACAGGCATCCCAACACTGAAGACTAGCCTCCTATGTGCCAGATGACCATCATGGAGAATAAACCCTACTATGCAGGCTTCTCTGCACGTGAGACAGAAACCCAGTTTTGTCTTAGTTACTGCGGCTTGAACATTATGTGTATGTGTCATGGGGGCATTGGAACATGGAGCCAGTCTTTTTGTGCCCCGAGTAACATCATCACTGGTCATTTCCCCCATCTCTGGACTTCCTGTTCTTTGAAAATAAAAATGGAAAAGCCACCTAGTGCTGTGGCTCCCGGTGACCAGTGACTGAACCAGTCACATCAGAGTCTTCTGAGGGCCCGTTGGCACATGATTCCTTGCGTGCTCCATTCAGTGTGCCCTGGCCACGACCCAGGGCTGGTGCATTTAAAGTGCCCAGAGTGATTGGTATGAGACTCATTGATCAAGTCTTCCTCCCTCCACTATCCTTCCTTTCATATGAGGGGTATGTTCCAAGGGGAAGTGATGCCTGTGGCTTGGCTGTGAGGGGTCCCCAGATAGTGCTGCAGTCCCCAAGGATTCCTGAGGGAGCGGAAGCTCGGAACACGTGTCCCCAAGCAAACTGGGCAAGGGAGAGTGGGGCTGCTGTTTGTTGGGTTGTTTAGTCACTGATGAAGATGCTATTTTTAGCACTCAGGCAATTTGGGCTTCTCTAATCAGGGAGCAGGGAATAGGCCTACTGAGGGGCCAGCAGATTTAGAATTCCAGACTGAGCCTGTTAGGACTAGACCAGAAAAGATGACATTCTTGGGCAGAGATTGGCTGGAGGAGAATCAGATATTTTCTAGCCCCACAAAGAAAAAGATGAGAGGAAAAGGTGCTGAGATTGAGCAGGAAGGAACCTGGTGGGATGACCAGTGAGGTAGCAGGCTCTCTGGTGGGTTCCCTAGGAAAGCTGACTCTCGTTTGCTTTCAAAAAGGCAAGTGCAGTCATCCAGGAGGTTCTGATGGCAACTGTGAGGCAGGTCTGATGAGAGATAGAAAGGCTCAGGATGAGGAGACTGGGGCAGGGTCAGGCATCCTAACGAGGACCCTGGGGGCTTCCCAGGTGGTGCTAGTGGTAAAGAACCCGCCTGCCAATGCTGGAGACCTAACAGACGTGGGTTCAATCCCTGGGTTGGGAAGATCCCCTGGAGGAGGGCAAGGCAACCCACTCCAGTATTCTTGCCTAGAGAATCCCACAGACAGAGGAGCCTGGCAGGCTACAGTTGGGGTCAGAGGGTTGGACATGACTGAAGGGACTGAGCACACACACAGGCAGCGTGGAGGCTGGAGCACCAGACAGGGAATCTGGTCCCCAAAAGATTGGGCAGAGGAACCAAAAAAAGCGCTTAGTCACAGAGGAAGTAAGTCCAAGCAAGGAAGCAGTCAGCATGCTGTAAGAGCCTCTGGGTTGAGCAGTGCCCAGCCAGGCCAAATGGCATCATCTTGTGAATTAGAAAAAGCCCCTCCTCCTGCTCCCCACCCCCGCAGATGCAGCGCACAGATGGCAGCCTCTCAGACAGGACCGGCACAGTAGAAGACACGCCCTTGAGGCCAAGCTCCTCAACAGTTGACCTCAGATTCCTCTACCTCCCACCTAGAAACAGAGTCATTCCCAGAGATTGGTCTGGACTGCCCAACAGATTGCACCACCCGCAAGAGGAGAAGTGCTCGGGTCCCCCTGACCAGGCCTAAAGTCGGGAGTTCCTTGCTAAGAAGAGAGGTTCCATGAGTCCTCAGGGAGCAAGAGTGCCCCCACCCCTGTTAGGGGTGATGAGAGGAAGATGAGCTGGGATGGGGACCCTAAGCCACGTGCTCACCGCTCAGCCCCTCCCACACTCACACTAGGGGCTGGAGGCCGGGTGCTGGGTGACTTGCCAGCTCACAGCTTCTGTCTTCTGCTTGGCCTGCCCAGGGGAGGGGGGTGTACGTGCCAAGAGTCATCGAGGAGTTTGGGTGATGTTGCGGCCAGTGTCCACTTCGGGAGGTCTGCCTCGTCTAGACAGTGTTCTGGCCCGATCAATAGGACATCAGTCTCCGAGGACCGCCTGCGCCTGGCCAGGAATAGACACAGGCAGGAGGGGAGTGTGCATCTGTCCTTCCTGTGGCCTCTGCTTGAGGAGCAGGGAGCCATGGAGAGGCGTGGCGGGTGGGGGAGAGGAGGGAAGGAGATGGAGGGAGGGGTTGGAGGCCAGAACTGGAGATGGACTCAGGGTCAGGCGGGAGCATGAAGAGCCACGGGCAGCCAGCGCCTCCCGGGGGAAGTACTTCTTGGGCTCCTGGCGCCATCCCACACGTATGTGTGCTTCCCTCATCTCATCCTCACCCTCAGCCCACCCTCACCCCACCAGTCTTACAATCCACGTCTTACAGACAGAAGCTGAGGCATCAAAGGCACAGGGACTCCACCAAGTTCTCAGAACTAAGAAGGGAATGCCAGGCCAGCCCCAGGGCCACACCTGTGAGCAAGGGTATATGGCAATTTGGGCACCAGTCTCCTGGGCTTGTGTAGCACCCAGGGAATGGAAATCTAGGGTTTGTGAGGCCTCTGAGTTGGGTTTGAGGGTGTGTGAGCCTGTTTCCTGCAGTTCTGCTGACAGGCAGAAGGGAATCACCTCAGGGCCAAGATCCACATCCAGGGAGTTGGGGCTGGAAGGGACTCAGCACAGGGGGGAAGCAAGCAACCCGCAAAGCCCTTATTCTGCGGAGTTTCTGTTTGACTTAGCCCCGCCATTACCACCACCCCTCCCACCCACTGCCTCACTCCTCCGAGAGCCCTGGGTCAGGAACCCCAGAAATCTACAAGGCAGTCTGCACTGGCACAAGCTGTGACCTCAGTGCTGAGACTCAGACAGCCTCTCCCTACCCAGGACCCACAGGACGGGCCCCCTACCCCTGGTGGAGCCCACTCTGCTAGGAGGTGACGTCACAGAGGACAAGACTGTGCATGAGGCCAGGCGTGCCCCGGTCTGTAACCAGCGCCCTCACGCAGCACACTAAGGGTGTTAAGATGGCAGCAGGGGAGCTGTGGGCCTGAGGAGGGCTTCACAGGTGGGAGGAGGACAGGGCAAGGGCTCTCAAGGCACAGGGGGCCATGTGGATGCCATGCCAGGGCAGCCACTCAGTCCATCTGGGGCGAACCACGTGAGCTTCCCCTGGCCTCTACCTCCACTTCCCCTCCTCACGCCCTGGGGTCCTGCCCACAGCTCCCAGACACTGTGTCCTGCTCGAGGGAAGTGGGAGGACTCTGTCCCCCCTCCCCAACTGCTGCGAACAATTAAGCTCAGGACAGCCATTAGCTAGCGCTGAAGGGCCTGTATTGATTAAGGATAATTATATTTACTCTTTAGCAGTGTGAGGCCTGGTAGGAATATTTTTTTGCTAATTTGCTGCTGCTTAGCCTCAGGAATGGGCACTGATATGCCAGCCTCCACCTGGATCATCCTCTATAAACACACACACACACAACTTCACTGTTGCTGAATTACTGTAAATGGGCATCTAAGACACATGGCGTTCTGAGCTGTCCTGCCTGCAGCTTAATTGCAGAAAAGAACAGGAAATGGTTGAAGGAGTTTTATTTTCTTTTGGCAACTTTTACCTTGGATAAGACACAGTAGAGCCCGAATTGCAGCAAAACACGAATACACACACAAACACACTCATACACCCTTTTCCTTCCTCTTCCCAGTAGACTTATTTTTAAAACCTAAATTCTAGGAGGGAAAAAACCCCAGGTCCCATGAGAAGATGGCCCTGGGCTGGTGGAAGGCATCCGTCCCACCTCAGCCCTTCTGGTCCCCGGACCCCTCCTCCCTGATGACATGCCTCCCCCTCGGTGTTTCATTTCAGCACGAGCATGCCTTCTCCTGCTGCTGCTGCTGCTGCTAAGTCGCTTCAGTAGTGTCTGACTCTGTGCAACCCCCGAGATGGCAGCCCACCAGGCTCCCCCATCCCTGGGATTCTCCAGGCAAGAACACTGGAGTGGGCTGCCATTTCCTTCTGCCTGCCTTCTCCTGGTCACCTGTAGATGCCTTCCTCCCTTTCCTCAGGAGACACGTGTGGGATGGGGCGGCTGAGAATACAGGCCACAGATTCCATCTCTACCCTCAGCCTAGCGAGGGAGACCAACTGGGACAGCACAGGAACTTCCTATACTGTGGGTCCAGGGATCCAGGCACAAACTGGAGGCCAGCACTTGCCAGAGCTGCCTTATTACCTCAGGCAAGGAACTTCACTGAGACTCATCTCCCCAGTTGTAAGATTAAGACGATAACAAGCCCCACTCTGAAGAACCACTGTGGCAGCCAGCACATGAGCTGTGCTGCCTATGAAGTGATCACCCACGCCTGGCACAGAGCAAATTCTCAGTAAACAATTGTAGCCATGCTTAATGAGCATTTGCTATGTGACAGGTGTTTGCTATGTAATACGGCTTCCCTGGTAGCTCAGCTGGTAAAGAATCCACCTGCAATGCAGGAGACCTGGGTTCGAGCCCTGGGTTGGGAAGATCCACTGAAGAAGGGATAGGCTACCCACTCTAGTATTCTTGGGCTTCCCTGGTGGCTCAGATGGTAAAGAATCCGCCTGCAATGCAGGAGACCTGGGTTCGAGCCCTGGGTTGGGAAGATGGCCTGGATAAGGGAACGGCTACTCTCTCCAGTATTCTAGCCTGGAGAATTCCATGAACAGAGGTGCCTGGTGGGCTCCAGTCCATGGGGTTGCAAAGAGTCAAACACGACTGAGCAACTATCACCTTCACTTTCAGGCAAATTTCATGTGCACTATCTCATACAAGCCCCATGAAAGCTTCTGACAAGATGGAACCATGGAGAGGTTAGATAACTTAAAAGGGATCACACAGTGAGCTGAGACCTGACCCCCAGCCATTTGACTCCCTTGCCCATATGTTTAACCACTCTGCTAATGTGTCCCCCTGGAGAAGGAAATGGCAACCCACTGCAGTATTCTTGCCTGAAAAATCTCATGGACAGAGGAACCTGGAATGCTATAGTCCATGGAGTCACAGAGAGTCGGACATGACTTAGTGACCGAACAATGTGTCCCTCACCCCACCCCTCAGCCCAGGTGACACTGGCTCCCATTCTTTTATTAGCAGCAGCAGCAGCAGAGCATATGATGGACGCATGACGGAAAGGTGTCTTATGTAACCTGGGGACGTGACATCAGGGAACGGCTCCTGGAAGACGATAAATGGTCTTTGTCTGGTGAAGGGAACTGTGTGTTCAGAGGCCCAGGGGTGAAAGAACCCAGTGTGTTAGGAGTACAGCCAGTATTTCCATCGGAATGGATGATAGTTAGGGTGACCATGTATCCTAGTCTGCCTGGGACTGTCCTGGTTTACACCTATTGGCTCAACTTAATTATAAATAGTCCCTGTTCCTTCTCAGACAATCCCAGCTGGGGTGATAAATTACATAGTCACCATAATTCTAGTGTACGGGTCCTGGAGACATGAAAACGGGGCTTTGCTAGCCCACTCAAGGATTCAGATTTTATCCAGAAGGATGGGGAGACCCACTGAGGCATGAATTATAGGGAACAAGCCTGAGGCAGACCAGACATTTGGGATGTACAGGTCCAGACGGTTAGTGACGTTGAGTTATTAGGAAAGCAGAATCTATAGACTTTGGTTACAGAGAGGCCGTGGAGTTAGTGAGTGAGGGTGAGGATTCTGGCACCAGGATCTCTGGGTTCAAATCCAAGCTCAGCCACTTATTAGCTATATGACCTTGGGTAAATTACTTAATCTCTCTGTATCTCACTTTCTTTGCCTCTGAATGAGGTATCATAATAGCATCACCTCTCCGGGTGATTGTGAGCATTACATAGAGTTAATATGTAAGGCAGTCATAAGCAGTAACAAGCCAGGGATGACTTGGTCTCTAGCTTGGGTCCCTGGAATAGAATCATTCCTTGAGCTTGAGAACAAGAGATGTGGGGTGGGGGGTGCAGGGAGGACACAGATGGTGAAGTCCGTTTGGGGTATGCTGGATTTGAGGTGTCAGAAATGAGAGGAGATGATGCTTTCAAACTGTGATGCTGGAGAAGACTCTTGACAGACCCTTGGACAGCAAGGAGATAAAACTAGTCAATCTTAAAGGAAATCAACCCTGAATATTCATTGGAAGGACTGTTGCTGAAGTGGAAGCTCCAATACTTTGGCCACCTAATGCAAAGAACCAACTCATTGAAAAGACCCTGATAATGGGAAAGATTGAAGGCAAAAGTAGAAGGGGGCAACAGAGGTTGAGATGGTTAGATAGCATTACCAACTCAGTGGACATGAACTTGAGCAAACTCCAAAGACAGTGAAAGAGAGGGAGGAAACCTGTTGTACTGAAGTCCATGGGGTCACAAAGAGTCAGACATGACTTACAACTGAACAACAAGGTGAGAGGCGATACCACGTAGGAAGCTGGGCGTGCCACACCTAGCCTTGCAAGGAAGATCTGGGCTAAAGTTTCCAACCTTGGCATCGTCTCCACCTTGCCAGGAGGGGCTGGAGTAGGAGAGAAGAATCCAGAAAAACCTGGGAGCACCAGCCTTTAAGTTGCTGGGGGAGGGGAGGAACCCAGGAAGGCATCTGAGACATGATTAGAAAGTCAGGAGGAAAACCAGGAGAGATTTATTTCCCAGAAGCTGAAAGAAAGTGAAAGTCGCTCAGTCATGTCCAGCTCTTTGTGACCCCATGGACTATACAGTCCATGGAATTCTCCAGGCCAGAATACTGAAATGGGTAGCTGTTCCCTTCTTCAGGGGATCTTCCCAACCCCGGGATTGAACCCAGGTTTCCCACATTGCAAGTGGATTCTTTACCAGCTGAGCCACCAGGTAAGCCCAAGAATACTGGCATGGGTAGCCTATTTCTTCTCCAGCATATCTCCCCAACCCAGGAATTAAACTGGGGTCTCCTGCATCTCAGAAGCTGAGGGAGAATTGAATTTCAACAAGGATGGAGCCTCCAACAGCAGTAGATGCTGCTGTGAGGTTGGAAGGCTCAGAGAGGAAGAAAGCTTGCTGCATTTAGCTGTGGAGGCTATGGGTGGCCTTGGTGGTTGTCTTTCACCATAAATGGCAAGGATTATAGTATAAAAGGAAGACATAGAAGGAACATGTAGACAGCTTTTAAGAAGCTGGGCTGCAGAGGAAAGAGACAGTGGCCACAGTGCCCTGCAAAGTCAGGAGAGGTGTGTTCATCTTTAAAGAGCAGAGCCTTGAGCTCGAGAGAGAATAGTAGAGATGGAGAGGTTGACAATGTCGGATAAAGGCATAATTGATGGAACAGAGTCCTTGAGGAGGCAGGAGGGGACGAGGTGCTGGGTTTACTGGCGGGAGTCGCCCTGACACAAGGAAGGCTGCCTTCTAGCATGAGGCGGAGGAGAGAGATGAGGATGTGTGGGGACACAGATCACTTGGGGGTTGGGTGTGCCAAGTGGGCAGCGGGCACCATTTTCTCTGGACTGTTGGAGGCAAGATCTTCAATGAGGGGATGGGTTAAGGAGGCTTGAAGAAAGGGTGACTTGTGAAAAAGCTGTGTGGGGAATAAAAAAAGTGTTTCCTGAGGGCACATAGGTCCTAGTTAGGAACTGGGAGGAACACTGTTGTTGGGGCATCCCCATGGATGCTGTGTTCACCTGGGATGATGGCAGGGCTTGGACTGGAGTGAAAGCCTATGCCGTGGTTTTCAGGGAGCAGAAAGGTGATAAATGTCAGAGACCAATGAAAGGATGACGCTTCCCAGGTGGCTCAGTGGTAAAGAATCTGCCTGCCGATGCAGGAGAGGCAAGTTTGAGCCCTGGGTTGGGAAGATCCCCTGAAGAAGGAAATGGCAACTCACTCCAGTATTCTTGCCTGGAGAATCCCATGGATGGAGGAGCCTGACAGACGGCAGTCCATGGGGTCACAAAAGAGTTGGACATGACTGAGTGACTAAACAAAAGCAACAATTAAAGGATAGAAGTGTGTGTGTCTAGTATCAACAAAGAAGGATTGTTTTTTAAAATTAAAAGAGGAATAATTTTGAAGTGGCCTCAGTCACAAGGGAGGGGCTCCCCATCTCCTAGAAAAAAGAGCATCTCCTCCTAGAGCAGTCTGCAGGGATATGGTGACCATGAAGGCAGACCCTGGGCCTGGTTTGCCTTTGTCCCATTTTCCTACCCACCTGGCATAGTTACTAGGTCGTTTTAAAATGTGGAGAAGGAAATGGCAACCCACTCCAGTATTCTTGCCTGGAAAATCCCATGGACAGAGAAGCCTGGTAGGCTACAGTCCATGGGGTCGCAAAGAGTCGGACATGACTGAGCAACTTCACTTTCTTTTCTTTTCTTTAAAATGTGGGCTGGTTGAGAGAGACTGAATGAATGCCTGAATGCCTTGCTCCCGTCCTGAGAGATGCTTCCACCTGTACCCATGTTTCTTCCTGTTGACATTGCCACTTCCTGTCCCTGAGAAGCACCTGCCCAGCCTGTGTGTGCCTCTCAGGGGCCATATGGAGGGCTAGAAGGTAGAGAAAGGGGAGGAGGGGGTGTTTGCTGTCATTCTCAGAGTCTACTGTAGACCCTGAGAGCATGAGGCCCGCCCACCCACCCAGCTCCATGCCCACGGCCCATTATATGCCCGCGTAGAATGATTGCTGTCTGGTCTGCCAAGTAACTCTTGGCTTTTCAGAAACTAATACTGCAGTGTGGAGCCAAAAGAGCAGTGCTGACACAGGGTGGGGGAAATGCAGCGGCAGATTCGAGGGGCCTCGGCTTTTTGCAACCATAGTTCTAGTTTCTCAGTAGGATTCGTTTTGTCCCCATCACTACCTTCTTCCTTGCCTCCCAGCCTGGCACCAATGGCTTGATCAGAGAACCCTCAAATGCTGGGCAGAAGGTGCCTTACTGACTCCCCAGGGCCAAACAAAGCGAGATGTCCCCCGGGCAAGGAGGACCGTGGCTCATCCATGCCCAGTGGCCGCCCAGACCCCCACCGAGGGCACAGAAACAGACTGGCTGTATTTTTAGCTCCCTTGTGGGCCCCTGAGCCCTGCCCCACTTTCTGAAAACAGAGGGCTTGGGGCCCAACACCATCTGGACTTAGTAGCGGGGACGGTGCCTTCTCCTGCCACTCATGAGCAGAAGCCAGGGGGACATACAGCCCTTTCCTCGTCCACATTTTCCAGGCCAGGAAATCCATGCAGCGGGGTCTCCAATGGGACTGGGGTCTCCTGGAACCACAGGTCCTGCGTCCAGGGCTCTGGCAGGGCCTCCAAAGGCTTTGCTATGGGAACCCCAAATTCCAGGAACTGTTTGGACTCTGCAGAACAGAATGCTTCCCAAAGCCCAGCTAGCATTTTTCTGAGCTCAGCTTGAGTTTCCTGTAGGAATTGGGAACAAATCCGTAACTCGGAGGGTAAAGGACAATGAAAGCAATAAAGAGGCTCCCAGTTGAGCTCAACCCAGACAATGTAATAAAAAGTCATTCACTTAGCCACAGGTGGACTGCAAGCCTATAAAGATGCTAAGGATGCCAGAAATGAGCATAACATAATCTTGGCCCTCAAGATGCGATACTGCTGTTCTCTGTCCCATAACTGATCACGGGGACTGCCGGGATCCAAGGACCAAAAGCAGAGGGGGTGGGACGTGGTGCTGAGAGACCTGGCATTTCTTATTCCTGAGCAGAATTCTGGGGCTTGTATTATTTCTCCCCACTTTTTCTCTTCTCTGACAGTGCCCCTTGGTTCATTGCGTCTGCCACATGTTCTCAACCCCTGCACACATCTGCACTGGGAGGGCCAGACAGACCAGCCCTATTGATGGAGGTGGCTGTCAGAGATTCGAGGCTTTAACCAGCTGCTGTTTGGAGCCCCTGATGGCTACTGTCCAGAGTGAAGATCCTTCTTTGAATCACTTTCTGCCCCTGCTGTACGGTTATCTAGAGCTACTCTGAATTTTTTTTTTCCAGACTGATCTGGGTCTTTTGCAGCCTGGACACCTCTCAATGGCATTGACTCCCTGATCAGGGCCTTGCTGGACCTCTGCATGGATAATGGTACCTGGTTCCCCTTCTTGGTCCCTAGCTTCTGCAGGGCTTCTCTCCTGCCCCAAAGCCTATCCCTTGGAGGGACACTAAAATGGGGCAACTGAACTGAAGGTCAGGTAGTCATCTGGCCAGGGAAGGGCCCCTGGGGGTGGGTGGGAAGTCTGGATAGCTGAGGGCTAGTTGGAGCTCAGCATTGGCTCACCCTCACCACTTCTGCTGAGCCCTGAGTCCCCTGAGGGTGCCCAGCTTAGCAGGAGCAATCGCTAACCCAGGATGCCAGGGCCCCTTTCTGGCTGGCATTTGGGGCCCAGACTGATGCCCCTGTGGCCTCTCAGGTGCTTTGCCTCCCAGCTGCCCTCCCTCTCTCTGGGATGTGTTTTCACGGTGGAAAGCCCCAGAGTGCACTGGCCTAGATGCAGGGGGCTGGAAACCAGGAGCTGTTGGAAAGAGACATATCTGAGACAGGAGTTAAGCCCTGCTTCTCAGGGCATCTTGGGCATAGCTGCTGCCACCCTGACCATTTTAGGGCATACTTCTCAGTTCTTTCTTCTCTCCTAAAGAGCCCCCAAACAAGCAGACACTGAAATACTGCTTCAAATTCAAAGCAGAGGGAGTAAATGCCCAGAAAAAGCCAAGTACCCTGAAGGAAGTCAGGCATGAGGGATCCAGAACAGCCAGGCGGCCTACATGGGTTGCGCCAATACGTGGGGGCCTCATTTTGCATCTGGCAGCATAGTTCCTTACCACTGTCTCATTCACACTCCACGTCAGCCTCGCGAGATAAATAGTATTAATCTGGGTATAGAAATGAAGAAATCTCTGAGAATTTAACCTACCCACAGTTGCATGGAGAGGAAATTGAGCACACTGATTCTAGAGAAAGAGGGGCCCAGGAAGCCTCAGAAAGTGGCTGCTTAAGAGTCAGGGGCAATGAGGTCCTCTGGTATGTGTGTGTGTGTGTGTGTGTGTGTGTGTGTGTGTGTGGTTAGTCGTATCCAGCTCTTTGCGCCATGGACTGGAGCCTTCCAGTTTCCCCTGTCTGTGAATTTTCCAGGCAAGAATACTGGAGTGGGTTGCCATTTCCTACTCCAGGGGATCTTCTCAACCCAGGGATCGAAGCCACAGCTCTTGTGTCACCTGCATTGGCAGACATATTCTTTGCCACAGCACCACCTGGGAGGCCCTGAAGTCCTCTGACACCTATATAGTAACACTCAGAGGGGAAGTCACATTAACTTGTAGTCTGGTGGTCCTCCAGCCTGTTGGATGGAATGCATGCCTGGAACGTAGAGCAAGGTTAAGTTCTGACAAGACATGGAGAGGGAAATACTGCGTGCCAAAAAGGTGGTACCTGTGTGTCTATAAGCCAGAGGGGTGACCCAGGTGAGAGGATTTCAGTGAGAACAGGCCATGAACTGCCCGCCAGAGGCGACCCAGGCACAATTCCCCAAAAGCACAGGACATAAAAGAAATAATGATGAACCTTCTGACTAATTAGATGACTGCAAATATCATTCTGCTAAAAGCAGAAGAACTGATTAATTTTTTACTTGACGGCTAATAATTTTATCCCTTAAAAGGTAGAACAGGCAAATAGGGGAACTGAGTCTAGACAGAGCTGTGATCCCCAGAGTTACTTGTTGCTGTGAAGAGTGCTGGTTCCCCACAGACAAGGACTTTGTTTCGTCCCCTCTGCCTCGAGCCATGCCTGGCACCTTGTAGAGGTGGAATTATTTGTTTGGTGAACAAAAGGAACAGGGATGGAGAGCTGGAGGAGATGGCTGTGTCATCTCAGCATGACTGATCACCAGGGAGGGGAGCACCAGCAATTTCGGACATAAGCCTGAGGTTTTATAAAGGGCACGTCTAGGGAGTGCAGTGGAACAGTCAGTTCAGTTCCATGGCCAGGAATGCCAAAGGGAGATTACAAAAATGAAATGTCTGTATTACAACACAAACCAGCTCTAAGAATAAAAAAGAAACATTAAAAGCAAAGACATACATTTTTGAATGAAGGGGTGGATAATAAATCACTCTGAGAATCTACAGAAAGCACATCTGGGGCTTCCCTGGTGGCTCAGTGGTTAAAGAATCCACCTACCAAGGCAAGAGACATGGGTTTGATCCCGGATCCGGGAAGATCCCACATACCGCAGAGCAACTGAAACCGTGCACCACAGCTACTGAGCCTGTGCTGCATAGAGCCCTTGCTCCACAAGATAAGTCACCGCAATGAGAAGCTGAGCATCATACCTAGAGAGTAGTTGCCACTCCCCACGACTAGAGAAATGCCTTTGAAGCCATGAAGACCCAACACAACCACAATAAACAATAAAGGATTTTCTTAAAAAGCACGTCTAGCCATCATTTTGTGTGTAACCTTAGGAGTCATCAGAGACCTCGTGTCAAGAAGCTCTAACGTCAAGGGAACAACGACAGTGCAGGGAATGCTTCTGAGAAGTTATGGATTGGAAAGGATGTAGGGAAGATGGGAAGGCTGTGTAACAAGGGAGGGCACCAGGGGGCCCTGCACCCTGCAAGCGGGGTGTCTAGAAGTCTACGCCCAGAATAGACCTTTTAAAAAAATCCAGACAATAAGAAGGCACTTTGAATATTTCTGTAGTTATTGTGCTAAGAGCAAGTGTTCAGGAATCAAACCCACCTTGCTTGAATCTCAGCCTTGTGACCTTAGACAAGCTCTTTAACCTCACCAAGCCTCAGTTTCCTTATATGTAAAGTGGGGGATGATATCTAGTCCCAAAGGGTTATTGTAACTAATAAATTCGATAAAACCTGTCAAGTGCTTGGCCTGGTGCCAGGCAGATTTGGTTCCATACATCTTCACCATCATTATTATTATCATTATTCTCTGCTTGTAATGCCCTGGCTCTCCTTTTCTGACTATCAAACCCTTCAATAAAGATTGGCTTTTAGCAGTTTTTGTTAATTTTAAGTAATGCCTGAAGCAGGAAAATGAACAAGGTAAAGGACTGCTCCTTGGGGGAGATGATGTCACATTAACTTTGTTGGAAAGAAATATCTAACAGAAGGGAATTGGGCTGGCACAGGAGAGTGGGAGAGGAATACCACACATATGCCTCTGTGGCCCCTGGAGAAGAGAGAAAAAAGAAATGCCTGCCCCTTGTTTTTCTCCCATCTTTGTTACTAACGGGAGCACTTTTTGATCTGATGTGTCAGGAAGAGCATCTCTCATCATTAAATGAGGCCAAGACTCCAGACCCAGATGCTGGATGTCCTGGGACTGAGAATTTGCAGATACAGTGACAGAAGCATTGCTGGTAACTGTTAAAGAACCACATAGAACAGAGGAGATGCTCGAAGACTGGAGGCAACTCTCTGTTCTCAAAACAAGATTCTAGAAGTCCTGGATTGATCGGCCTAATATCAAACTGATGACATTGTACAAGAATAGAGTGAAAAGTAGATTGCTTGGGTGCACTTAGAAAAGAAATAGAGACCCAGGAGGCAGCATGGGATCACTGTAAATAAATCATAAAATTAAAATGATTTTTCATAGGTATTTTTTCTAGACTAGTAGAGGAAGATAACTGTTGTGCAGTTTGATTTCAGAAAAACATTTAATAAAGCCATTCCTTATCACATTATGGATTAAATGTAGATCTGAACAATAATATAATGATATGACTTCAAAAACCTCCCCTGAAAATGCCAATCGTTCTCCCCAGGTGTCAAGAGAATCTCTTAAAAGGTGGTCTGCCCAGTGTTTGTACAAGTTACCCAGGAGTCATGCTAGATAGATACATAGATACTACCTACCAGGGAAAGTTAAATTATCAGATGGGATCCAAAGAGATCTCCACCAACCGAAATGATGGGCTTACACTGACTAAAATGAGTTACCATATGATCCAGCAGCCCTACTCTTGGGCATATCCAGAAAAGATGAAAACTCTAATTTGAAAAGATCCATGCACCACGATGTTAATAGCAGCACTATTTACACTGGTCAAGACACGGGAGCAACCAAATGCCCAGCAACAGAGAAATGGATGGAGAAAGTGCGGTATATACACATAATGGAATATTACTCAGCCAGTTAAGTAAAAAATGCCCTTTACAACAACTTGTGGACCTAGGGATTATCATATTAAGTGAAGCAAGTCAGACAAAGACAAATATAATATGATATCACTTATATGTGGAATCTAAAAAATGATAAACTTATTTACAAATCAGCAATAGACTCATGGACAAATAAAACAAACTTATGGTTACCAAAGGGAGGGGAGAAGGAGTAAATTAGGAGTTTAGGATTAATAGATATACCCCACTATATACAAAATAGGCAACAAGGATCTACTGGACAGCACAGGGAACTATATTCAGTATCTTGTAATAATCTATAATGGAAAAGGATCTGCAAAAGAATATATATGTATACATATAGATATACGTATATACACATATAACTGAATCATCTTGCTATACACCTAAAACTAACATAACATTATAAATCATCTATACTTCAATAAAAAATAAAAGCGCAAAAATGTAATGGAGACATGCAGAAGAATAGTAAGCAGTTTCTGTAGATACTCCACCCTCAAGGAGGTGGTACATAACCCTCCACTCCTTCCGTGCAGACTGTGCTTAGTCACCTCTTTGCAAAAGGACAGCAGGAAAGGAGCAAGGAGAGTCACTCTGAGAGCAGAGAAGCCCAGCAAGCGACCTCGGCCAGATGACCGAGGTCAACAGCAACACTGATAAATCACGTTACTAGCATAATAGGACTCCTCGACATGGTGTGATATGATGAGAATGACACTTTCTCTCTGTGGTCTTTCTCCCAAAACCCTATAACTCCAGTCTCATTGTGGAAAAATACTAGGCAAATCCCAATCGAGGGACCTTCTATGAACTACCTGACCAGTACACTTCAAAACGGTCAAGATGGTCAAAAACAAAGACATTCTGAGAAGCTTTCATGGTCCAGAGGAGCCTAACAGGACCTAACAACTAAACATAATGTGATATTCTAGATGGGATCCTAAGTGAAAACTAAGGAACTCTGAATACAGTGTGGTCTTTAGATAATAATATATCAATAATATTCATTCATTGTGGGAAAATCTACCATATTAACATGTAAGATGCTAATAACAGAGGAAACTGGGTCTCTGTGTGTACTGATATCACCATTTTTCTGTAAATCTAAAACTATTCCAAAATTTTTTAAGTTTATTTAAAAAATATAATGAGTAAGATTAAAAAATATAATGGGTAAGAGTATAAACTCCTACATTTAGCATAAAAGTGACTTATTATGTAAGTGTGTCTTGGGGGACATCCAAATTAAATACAGCTTTTGGGAAAGACATCTTGGGCTTTTGAAGGACCAAATCTCAATACATGGCTCTGGGCAATGTGATTGTGAAAGGAAGAGTGATCCTGTGCTGGTCTAACATCTCAGAGTCCAGATCAGGCAGCCTGGCAGGACTCCACTGCTCAGACCACAAGAGGAGTCTCAGCTTGGAGCCCAGATTTCCTGGGTTGAAGCCCAGGCTCTGCCACATGCTAGCTGTAGGAACCTCATAAAGTCATTTAACCTCTCCAGTTCTGTTTCCTCATCTGCAAAATGGGCAATTAATGGTAATAACCTGATAGAGCCATTGGGTGGCGCTAACCCCTGGTCCACGATAGGAAGTGGATCTTTGTGGGCAAAGGGTCTGATGTGGGCACTGTGAGCCCCTTACCTTATTTTAGATCCTTATTTCAAAGGGGTCTTCAGCATCTCAGAGAATAGGTGGGGGAGTCACAGGGAACTCATGATTTACCTTGGAGAAAAGACTGGACCTGAGAGTTATTGCTTCAATTCAGAGAAAAGGCCGCCAGGAAGAAGTGACAATCTTTGTCATTCATTCACTGAAGCCCTAAGTATGTCCTTAAGCCTGTCTGGATTTTTGCTTCCTTATCCTCAGAGTATTGATAAGGGCATCTTTTGGTCAATTTTGCAGGGAGACTGAGAGGATAAATCAATTAATAAATATGGAAGTACCCTGGAAAAAAAGCAACTGTTGTTGATAAGCATGTGCTTTTATTAAACTACACTGATACCTAGACATTTGTATATTTCCTATTGTGCTTGTTCAGGCTTCCCTGGTAGCTCAGCTGGTAAAAGAATCCTCCTGCAATGTAGGAGACCCCAGTTCAATTCCTGGGTTGGGCAGATCCCCTGGAGAAGGATTAGGCTACCCACTCCAGGATTCTTGGGCTCCCCTGGTGGTTCCGACAGTAAAGAATCCACCTGCCTGCAATGCAGGATTCCATCCCTGGGTTGGGAAGATCCCCTGGAGGAGGGAATGGCAACCCACTCCAGTGTTCTTGCCTGGAGAATCCCCATAAAGAGAGGAGCCTGGTTAGCTCGGAGAGAATACACAAGCTTTGGAAATTTACCCAACTTCTGTGAACCTCAGCGTCCTCTTGTATAAAATAGAGATCATCAATATGAATCTCACAGCGTTTCTGTGGCATCACGTGCATGCCTGGGCCAACACACAGTCAGCATTTAGCCAGCAGTGACTGCTATTCTGCCCCTCCAGCCGGGCTGGGGAAGTGCTGGTATTCTGAGTACCCCATCCATAGGGCCTCTCAGGTGAAATGGTGGCTGCCCTTGGTGGCTCTAGGGGTTCAGAGGGGAAGAGCCATTCTCATGGGAGATAAACTTGAGAGAGAATGACAATGGAATCCACATCACTGGAGGGCAGACTGAGAAAAATCATCTATTAGAACCACTTTTTGTGGAGCTCTTAATTGTCAAGAAGGTTCTGGGTAAAGCTGGGGCCCAAAGGGTGTCAGATTACTGGGAAAGAGAATTGGATGGATGAGAGAGACATGAAGTCTCGGCAGAACTACCCAGCAGTAATTATGCTTTAGGAGAAAAAAAGAGAGAGAGAGAGAAGGCAAGAGGCCCAAGCTGGCAGTGCCCAGACAAGGACACAGCAAAAGGAATGCAAGTGATTTGGTCCCTTGGGATTCCTGTTGACTTGTCACATATCTCAGATGACCAGAAGGCTTGTCCTGAATCTACCCATGTGAATTTCAACACCTTTCAGGGCATGAAGCCATGCATTATACCAAAAAAAATCTCCTTACACAAGAGATTTCTAAAGATATTACCACATGCCTTTGGAGAAAAACAACAATGTATTAAAAAATTTTCCTACAGTGCCTGGAGGTACAATAGACAATGACAGATGGATCTGGATTTACATAAAATGACACAGACACTGATTTTCTGAATATTTTTTATAAAATCAACAACTAAAATGGATCACCCAGACACACAGTTCCCCACCCAACCACTGCCAAGAAGCACAGCTCCCAGCAGGGGCCAAGCAGAGTGTCCAAAGGTCAAGAGTTAAACCCCCACCCCCACCCCCGCCCATTAGGCTCGGCTGCTTCCCTTCCAGACCTCCTGCCAGCACTGCCTCCACCTCTGCAGGTTGCTTTGGAGGATAATCAGCCTGGAGTTTCTCCAAAAAACAGCGCTAGCTTAACTCTTAGATGACGGAGAGCCCTCCAAGTCACTGGGATCCAGGTTGCTGTCTGTCTCTCCAGGGTGGTTCAAACTCACTGGATGCAGATGAGTTGAATTATCTGTACTCAGAACAAGTCCCCACATTTGAAGAAAGATATTGACAGACTAAAGCATGTCCACAGTTGAGCAATCTGGCTGGTGGGGGGCCTGAGCCATGACCTGCTAGGAAAATTGAAGGAAGATGCAGAGGGATCTGCTGGTTGTCTTCAAATACCTGCAGAGCTGTCATATAAAAAAAAAATAAGAAACTTGCTTCATGTATCCTCAGAAAGCAGAATTAGGACCCAGGTATCCTAGTTAAGGGCTTCCCCAGTGGCTCAGCAGTAAAGAATCCACTGGCAATGCGGGAGACGTGGATTCAATCCCTGGGTCGGGAAGATCCCCTGGAGGAGGGCATGGCAACCCACTCTGGTATTCTTGCCTAGAGAATTCCATGGACAGAAGAGCCTGGTAGGCTGTAGTCCATAGAGTCGCAAAGAGTCATACATGACTGAAGCGACTGAGCATGCGCACATGCTAGTTAGGAGCATCCCTGGTGGCTCAGACAGTAAAAGAATCTGCTTGCAATTCAGGAGACCCAGGTTCGATCCCTGGGTTGGGAAGATCCCCTGGAGAAGGGAATGGCTACCCACTCCAGCATTCTTCCCTGGAGAATTCCATGGACAGGGGAGCCTGGCGGGTTACAGTCAATGGAGTCACCAAGAGTCAGACACGACTGAGCGACTATCACTTTCACTTTTTCATACAAGTTAGAGGGAAGCAGATTTTGGCTTCATCTTGAGGAAGACTCTCTCGTGGTTAGTGTCTCTGATAATCTAACTGCACGGAAAAATAATCAAGTTCTTCATTGTGACCAGAGTTCAAAGACTGGATGGCCTCCTGTCAAGCTTGCTGTTGAGAGGTTCTATTTTGGATAAAAGATCAGATGAGGTGATCTAAATTCCTTTCCAAGCTTCAGATCACATTCTCAGTCAGTAGGGAGAGTAGAGACTGAGGACCATAACAACCTGCAAGTGAAAGCAAGCCAAAGAGAGCTGAGATGAGTATGTTAAGCTGGGGAAAGTGAAAGCGAAGTCACTCTGACTCTTTGCGACCCCGTGGACTGTAGACCACCAGGCTCCTCCGTCCATGGGATTCTCCAGGCAAGAATACTGGAGTGGGTTGCCATTTCCTTCTCCAAGGGATCTTCCCTACCCAGGGATCGAACCCAGGTCTCCTGCATTGCAGGCAGACACTTTAACCTCTGAGCCACCAGGGAAGCCTAAGCTGGGGAAAATATCTTTTAAGTTTGATAAGACTCAAGTTCTGGTTTTAAGCTCTTGGGTTTTGTTTTTCAAGCTCTTTTTAATAGAAGGAGCAGTAAATCTGAGTCTGAGCAACAGGATTAGAACTCATTTCTGTTGTAGTGTTTAGAGACACCTGCCCCTCATAGGAGTGTCTGCAAGTTCTAGCGGGCATCAGAGGCTACTTTTGTTCCCAGGCATTTTCCTCTTCTGACTTTCAGGTGGTCCCAGAAACAGGAAGAGGGCTGGATGAACATACCTAAACCTCTCCGTGGCTTAACTCCTTGGTCTGGTCCCATGTGCAATGGCATGAGTGGAGTGAGGCTCACCCAAGTGGCCATCTCAGATAACTCAGAACCGTACTTCCTGTGTTGTCAAGGATGTATTCTTAACTGTGGGAAACCAGCCTTCTTCCCACTCTTAGCCTGTGTGTTTGGGCCCTTCACCCATACCCTGGACAGTCCATTTTCCTCCTGAAATAAGCCCCGGTCAGTGCCACTTCTTACTGGGTTTTCTTCACTCTTTCTTTTTCAGTTTTAGTCAGATTAGTTTGTTCTAAAAGGTTTTTAGCTACAACTGCCCACAACCACCTTCCCTGAACATCTTTGTATGTACCATTTATCAGTTCTATATTTAGGGAGATGTCCCCCTGGATTAAGAAATTCATAAAGAAAGTGACATTGAGAGACTCCGTCTGAGACTCCTGGCCTTTGTGTATGGGCAGCAGAAGGCAGAGTAATTATTCCAGAAATCAACACCATCAATATTTGGACAGCAGTACCCTTAATTCATTCTCTTCCTCATCCAACAAATTCTGGCTGGCTTGGTGCTCTTGCTTCGACCTGTCTGAATTTCTCATTTTGAGCATGATTCCTAAGGAGCTGAGGACTTGTTACAGGCTTGACGTATAATTTCAGGCAAGTCACCTTTCCTTCGTGGGCCTCCGGCTCCTTGTCACGGAGCCTTTGCCTGTCCCTCTGGGCCGTGCTGGGGAAGGCCACTCATTAGGGACGCACTGGATGCCGACCAAACAGGTGCAAGTGTTCCAGGCTGCTTGCAAGCAAGAGAAAGGTCTGCACTAATCATCCCAGAGTCTAAAAGGTTTCCAGCATCTGTCAAGATCCAAGTGTAAACCGGGCACCATAATTGGGCTTTAGTATCTCCAGCAAGTTTGCCTGACACCTCTGCAGAGCAGTGGATGGATCAGACATGGTGTCAAACGGCGAGCCTGTTAATGTGCAAAGCAGAGAGGTGTCAAAACTGGCAAAAAGCAAAGCCTCCATTTCTTCTCTATCTCCATGAAAATGAGTGAATGCGGAAGCTCGGCTGCCACCAGGAACTAGGGACCACGGCCAGCTTGATAACAGTGCCAGTGTTTGGTCCTAATGCTTTGCTGGCTTTCTCCCCTCTTGCCTCCCAGCTGCCCCTGAAACTTTAATTATTTCCTGGACCTGGTATCATGTCTGTTTGCTGGTGAGGGAAGAGAGATGGCTCCCATAGAAATACAAAAGCCTGTCGACTTTCACAGCAACCATGGGGAATAGAGTGGCTGTTTTTAGTTACGAAGGCATGTTGGTGGGAAGGTTTACCAAAGGTGTATTTATTCATTAGAACTACCCTTCTCTTCAGCCCAGTTATCTCCAGCATCACATTTGTCACTCTGCCACAACATCGGTGGGGCAGGAAAGGGGGAGCTGGGGGAGACACACGGAGAGAAACTTGATCTGAACTGAAAACTGAACTTTCAGATGAAGGGGTTGTGAGTCTAAGTCAAGCAGGACCTGGGGACCCCCTCCATGTTCACCTTTCCCTGCACTGGTCTTGAAAATAATTCAAGCTGCCCTAACCTTTAGGAGACATTTTCAGAAAAGATGAAAACAGTTTAGAGAAGGAAGAGATATAAAATTATAGAAGAGATAATTGGAGAATTCCATTAATGTTTATTAAAGATTCCTTTGATTGGCCAAACCCTCCCTAGAAATTTTTCAGGAAATTAGAAAGTCTCCAGAAAGAAAAAAAAAACAAACCCAGAAAAAGAATTGCCAAATCGGATCCATACTGTCACTCAGCAACCCAGGCTAGTCTCAGAGTTCGAAGCCTCATGGCTACAGTCCATGGGGCCACAGAGAGTTGGACACAACTGGGCAACTAACACTTTCACTTTTTTTGATTTCACATTAAAAGAAAAAGGGATTACAGACTTTGAGGCCAGGAGGAGTGCTGCCTGAATTGATCTACCTCAATTTGTCTGAAGTTCTGTTTAATTATAAAATTCAGGCAAACCATGTTTACCTTTATATAAAAAGAGTGATTCCCCACATCTTCTAGTTTAATAGAGCAGTTCTCAACCTTTCTGATCTCAGAAAAATTATTGAGACTCCCAAAGCACTTTATTTTTGTGGGATGTATATGGTATTAGAAATGAAAACTGGAATTTTTTGAGTATTTAAAATATCCATTCATTAATTTATTTAAAAATAATAATTCCATTGCATGTTAACATAATCTTATAAAAATAGCTGTATTTTCCAAAATAAAACCAGTGAGAAGAGTGGCATTATTTTACCTTGTTGCAAATCTCTTTAAGGCCTGCCTTAATAGAAAACAGCTGGATTCTCTCATTTATCTCTGCTTTCTATCTGTTGTTCTATGAGGTTTTAGCTGAGGTATCTGAAGAAAACCCAGACCCACACAGCGTTTAGTGCCAGGACCGGGGTCGGGACAAGCAAGGCACCTAGGGCAGAAGATTTAAGTCCGTTCCCTCATCCAAGGTCATGCCAGCACAGGGTGGGCCCTGAGAGTGTGGGCCTCCTTAAATCTGGCATTCTAGGAGCTTCAGGAACCACTCATTAGTCCCAGCCCTGTCACACAGATGAGGAGTTGGAAAGGCAGGAAGTACTTTTGTAGCCTTGTCAGGTAACGGATATTATTTTTTGTGCATGTGTTTGTGCTCAGTCACCAAGTCGTATCTGACTCTTTGCAGCCCCATAGATTGCAGCCCGCTAGGTGCCTCTGCCCATGAAATTTCCCAGGCAAGAATACTGGAGCGGGTTACCATTTCCTCCTCCAGGGGATCTTCCCCACCCAGGAATCAAACCCGCGTCACGTGTGTCTCCTGCATTAGCAGACGGATTCTGCAGGTAGTGGGTTGGTTGCATTGTGGAATCTGAACCATACAATGTGCTTTTCACATCATATTTACAACTAAAATCTATTGTTCATTCTTGCACTCCGAATGCTCCTCTACCCATATAGTTACTCACTCTCTGAGTCTCAAGACCTGACCCACAGGACTCTGCAGACTGTAATTTGAAAACTGCTGGCCTCAGAGGTGTTCCAGGAACAGCCAGGAAGTGATCATAGTTGGAATGTAGGCAGATACAGAGTCATGAGTAAGTCCAAGAGGCTTAAGAACTAAACTGGGGCCAGACCCGAGCAATAGTATATGCTACACTAAGAAATGGGCTTGTGTCTTTAGCCCTCTAAGGAGCCACACTAGAGTCTTAAGTGGAGGAGTGAAGGGATCAGATCTGAGTGTTAAGATTCATTTAGTCATTTGTTCAACTGATATTTATTGAGCTCCTATTATATGCCAGGTTCTGGGAACAGTGAACAGAGAAGGTTTCTGCCTTCATGGAACTTATATTCTAGTAAGGAAGCAGAAATAAATAAATATAGACTGAGATCCACCCTGCTGGCAATAGAGGATGGACTGGTAGAGAGTTGGACTGAGGGGAGGGGAGTGCAGACAGTTGTATAATGGTCCAGGGAAGAGATGATGGGGACCAGGGGAGCAGCAGTAGAGATTAGGGGAGGGAGCATAAATGAGCAGGCTTGACATCAAAGACATGCTAAGCCATGTTCCTACGGTGGGGAGTCTAGGATGCTGCCCTGAATGCTAACTCAGGCAGTCAGAGGGCACTGCCCCCGAGATGGCACATCCACGAGGAGTAGCGCCTGGCTTTGGATCCTCAGCTCAGTTCACAGCATGCTGAGACTGGAGTGCCAGGGAGAGGGGGTTCATTCAGGTGGAGATGTCGAGTGAGCTGTTGGATTGTATGAGTCTGATCTCAGAATGGAGGACTGGACAGGGACTGAGATGTAAGAGTTGTCACTTATTCTGGTGCTGAGCGGATAATGTCACACAGGGACAGCGCTCAAAGTCAGGAGAGACGACAGCCAAGGGACACTAACGTGTCTACCTGTTCTCGCACCTGCCTCGAATTTCACGTCTTAAGGCAGACGCGTCGTCTCCCTACTCCTGAGGACTGTTCTCTGTCTCGTTGATGATGCTGTTGACCTTAGGAGCTCCCCCTTGCTCAGCCCTCACCTACCATGGCTTCGTGGTTTGCCCAACTCACCCTCTCTTACCCTGTACGCCCCTATTACCCACGGCATTCCTAAACTGCTGCCTTACTCATCCACTCTATTCTGTCTGGAAACCCCAGTTTCACTGCCCCCTTCTATACTCAGCAGAAGCTTGTCCACCTAGAGAATTCCTACTCATCCTTCAAGAACTGCCCAAGCACCCACTTTCATTTTAGGTCTTCCCACCCACTCCACCTCTGACCACACACAAAAACACACCAGAGATGCGGTTGGTCACATTCTCCCTCAGTTTCCAGTCTTCCTCGTCTGACTGCATTCTAGCGCTCCTCACACAGTGGTGCAACCATTTGTTCACGTGACTTGCTCCTGACTAAAGTGGAAGTGGGAAATATGTTGATTTGTCTTCTTCACCCTGGTGTCTAGGGTGATTCCTGAATGAGTGCTGAGACCTCAACCTAATGAGTTTACTGGGGAAGAAAGACTGCCAAGCACCAGGGCTGGGGAAGCAGCCCGCAGACCCAGCATCAAGGCCAAAGGGAGCACTGCTTGGGGTGTGAGCAAGGCTGCAGAGGGCTGTAAGCATCACAGGGCTGGAAGGCAGCTAGGAGGTGGTGCGTTGGTTCTGGGCACCTCATTTGTCCAGAGAAAGACCCCGGCAGTGACTGGTGTGGTGAAGGCGGGGGGTGAGGGGACGGTGGGGGGAAGCGGAGGCAAAGAGGGTGGTGAGAACAGCAAAGGGCGAAGCTGAGTGTCCAAATAAGAGGACAGAAAGCTGAGCGGAGTTTGCGGGTGGGCTCCCTCCAAACCCCAGCCTACCAGGCTTGCAGCACCTAACAGATCCCAGGGCTCCCCCAAAAGTAACAGTGAAAATCCATCCTCCCTGGACAGGCCTGAGAACTAGGGACTACCGAGCCTTCTCGGGGACCTAAATAAATACCTCTGAGCCTTCCAACCAGAGGGCTTGTCAAGGCAGCAGCTGGCAGCACCTGAGGCCCACAGAGGGCATGTGTTGCTTGAGAAGACAGGGAGAGAGCAGGCTCGACCAGGAGAGAGGGTTCACATTGTGACCGATGGGAGATGGAGCTGAAGAGTATACACGCACTCTTCTTCGTCTCTTCGAACAAGAACAGTAACAAGCTCAAAGCCCAAACAGAAGCCCATAAAGCGAGACAGTTATTATGAGACAGCCACAGGTAGATGGAAGGAAAAGCTGGGTCCCAGCTTTGTTCACAGAGCCCCGGAACATTGTGCAAATGTCAGGCTCTGTGAGGGAAGTAAAAAGCCTTTGTCTGATCTTGATGCCAGTACTGAACACAGCCCTGAACCCAGCAAAAGTGGCTGGAACCCTGGTCACTGGGCTTCCCATGCCCAGATGTGCCCCATCAGGCCACGCTTCTTGCAGTGGAGGGGCAGAGCTTCTCCCTTTGGAGAAGCCCCTGAGCAGAAGAGGACGGAGATGGAATAGAACAACCCAGAAGCTGTAAACCTTCTTTCTTACTCGCTCTCTATCCCAGGGCTCTAGAGAAAGAATGGCAGGGTCTCCTGCTGGACCAGTGAAGCTCCATTTCATCTTCCTCCCCTCAGCCCTGGCTGATCATCAGGGTGTCTGGAGCAGGAGGGAGGGAGGAGCTAGATGAGACCAACACCACCCACCTGGGGGAAGGGGTGTCAGAGGGGAGTGAGACAATATATAGACTTTGGAGTCATGCAGGCTCTTCTAACTAAAGCTTTGTAATCTCTCTGAGTCTGTTTCCTCATATACAAAATGGGTATAATGGACCTCCCTGGGGGTACAGTTAGATAAGAATCCACCTGCCAATGCAGGGGACATGAGTTTGATCCCTGGTCCAGGAAAAATTCCACATGCCATGGCGCAGAGCAACTTTAGTCCATGCACAACTGCTGAGCCTGCCTGCTGCAGCTACTGAAACCCATGGGCCTAGAGCCCATGCTCCACAAGAGAAGCCACTGCAGTGAGAAGTCAGCGCACTCCAACTAGAGAACAGCCCACACAGCAAGAGACCCAGCACAGCCAAAATAAACACATAAATAATGGGTATAATAATATTAATAGCTCCAGCCTCATAGGATGGGTATCAGGAGTGTGTAAGCTGATGCAAATATGGTTGTCAGCTCAGTGCTTGGCATGTACTAAGTGCTCACTTCAAGTGAGCTATTGCCATTGTAATCGCTGCAGTTATCTGTTCAGGGCCCTCACGGGGCTTAGGAACCCCAGTACTTGACTTGCAAAGTCAACAGGTATGAAATTCTTCCTGCTCAGTGTCCTGGGCCCACTGGGGAGTGCTGAGATTCCTATTCAAATAGGATTCCTGCATTGTGACCACAAGAGCGTCAATGAGCGCAGCAGGAGAGTACACAGGGTACTCAGGTCGGCTCAGCTCCTGTTGCCTTCTCTCCCCTTTGGGCACCTCCTGTTTCCTCACATCTCACCCACTCCACTCAGGGAAATTCCCACTGCTATTGGCATGCACATCTGCTCTCCTAGGAGCGCACACTGTGTGCGCATGTCTCCCCATTCTGCTCCGCATTTGGGCAAATTACTCAATCTGCGCCTTAGGTTTCTCATCTGAAATCTGGCAATAATAATAGTGCCAGCCTCGTAGGATTGTTGGAGATTAAACCAGGTAATTCATGTGAAGTGCTTAGAATGAGTGGCCTATTTGAAGTGATCATTCAGTGATGGGCTTCCCTGGTGGCTCAGATGGTAAAGAATCTGCCTGCAATATAGGAGACCTGGGTTCAATCCCCGGGTCAGGAAGGTCCCCTGGAGAAGGGAATGGCACCCCACTCCAGTATTCCTGCCTGGAGATTTCCATGGACAGAGGAGCCTGACGGGCTACATTCCATGGGGTCACTGATCAGACATGAGCGAGCAATTAAAACATCTTCAGTGTGAGCTGTTATTCTTATTATTATAGGAAACCCATATCTCCCATGAGTAAGGACTTTGCCTCGTCCTATGAAAACCCTGAATGAATTATTCAGCTTTAGGAACCTTTCAGAAACTACGAATTCATGAACAAAATAACCCACCTGTGAGCAACCTTCTGATTCAAACAAACATTAACAACAGAAAGAGTAAAAACCCTACATCATGCCTGAGGGCCTGAGACCCAAACGTCTCTGTGTCCCTAACAAGGGATCAAGTGGGGGGCAGTGCATGCAATAGGCAAGCATTCCAGGTCACAGCAAACACATATCCTAGACCTGGGAAGTCAGGAGTAACGTTATTATGGTCCCATGGCTGCTAGAAGAAAACATATCTCACAAGGAATGAGAGACTCTAAGAATAGAATTATAACAATAAACTGAAAGTGAAGTCGCTCAGTCGTGTCCGACCCTCAGCGACCCCATGGACTGTAGCCTACCAGACTCCTCCGTCCATGGGACTCTCCAGGCAAGAGTACTGGAGTGGGGTGCCATTGCCTTCTCCGATATAACAATAAAAATCACATGTAATTCTAACTAGGAAGAAAATAGGGCATCTAAAAAAATCAGTGTGGCTACATGAGATACCTCTAATGAACCTGGAGTTTTAAAAGTCCAACTGGGAAAAATACAGTTGTGGCAAATATTGGATAAATGGTTAATATCTTTAACATATAAAGAGTTCACATATATCAATAATAAAACCCCTAAAGCACAATGGGAAAGTGAGCCAAAGATGAGATAAACAATTCACTAAAGAAGAAATAAAGCCAGCTTTCCAAAAGATGAAAATTCTTTAATCTTACTTGTAATCAAAATGAAAATTCAGACAAGATAGCTACTTTTGCCTTGCAAATTTGCAAACGTTTCTAGTTTTTTAAATGAGTATTCAAATCTGCTAAGTGTGCAGCAAATAGTCCCATTCAAACATTGCAGGTGGGATAGTCACGTCTTAGATCTATCCTGTGGAAATAGTGCTAATTAATAGTGGTATTAATAGTGGTATTAACAGTTATTAATAGTGTTATTTGTAAGAGCAAAACTTAGAAGTAATTGAAATGCAACCATATAGAATGATGTTTTCAAAAATATTTATTTATTTATTTGACTGTGCTGAGTCTTAGTTGCAACCCGTAGGATCTTTAGTTGCAACATTCGAACTCTTAATTGCAACATGTGGGATCTAGTTCCCCAACCAGGGAGTTAACCAGGTCCCCTGCATTGGGAGCCTGGTGTCTTAGCCAGTGGACCACCAGGGAAGTCCCTAGGATCATGTTTATGATGAGTTCACGGTGGTGTGGGAAAATGCGGGAGACAAAATTGCACAGATTTTTAAAACAGCAGCAAGAAAGACTGGTGGAAAACAACATACTAACGTCCTGTCTTTGGGTAATGGAACGATGGACAGTTAGTTCTTTCTGCATTTCTGCTTGGTGGTTAGATTTCCTTCAATGAACACGCATGACTTTCATTATGAAAAAAAAAAAGAAACTTTAAAAGTTCAGTAAATATGAAAAGACTAGAAAGAAAGTTACATAATTGAAGACAAATGCAACACACAAGTGCAGTCGTGTGGCCAATGTCACCTTACACCTTAAAGCTTCAAGTGGGTCTGGCCTGCGGCAAGTGCTGTGATCCACCCAAAGAACTAAACCGTGTACTCCCAGGAACACACACACAGCGAGGAAGCACGTGAGAGTTGACAGGAAAGACTGAACACAGTGGGCTGTTGTGCGAGAAAAGGAGGAGGATCCTGGACCACAGACTCATGGGTCAAAAAATCATAAGAGTTTTGGGGCATTAGTGACCCCCACTGTAGTCTGCTGTTTCCCATTGTGTGTGCCTGGACCACTGGCACCCCTCAAAATGACTCTAAATGAAGCTTGAGGCCATTTTGGTGGTGTATATACAGATGCAGAATTATTTTTTTAAGCTTTTTTTTTCAGTTTTCTGTCCATCTTTCCAATCATTCCAAGGAGAAAGCCTTAGTTTGATGACTTAGATTAGTCTTGTTAGATGAGTGTTGTTGTGAATCTCTCTTCCTAACAAAGCACGTGCAAGCTGCAAGCTCTGTACCTTCAGCAGACAACAGCATCTGGCTGGCATTTAACAATGCAGGTGGTGTGTGGACAGAGAAGAACAGCCAGGGCAGGAGAAGGAGGAGTGGAGTGTGGTAAACACTTGGGCATCTGGAACATGAGGGGGCAGGAAAGCGGGGTGGCTGGCTATGAGTCACCCGGCTGGCCAATGGCTGCCGAAGCCTGGACACCTCCCCCCAGCCCCCATCAGCTAGGAGCCCCCGCTCGGCGCTCCCCTGCCTTCCACAGAGCTGTCTCCTCGAGGTCAGTGTCTCTCTCCACTTTCCTCTAAGCAGCAGATTGACCCTGTCTTGTTCTTTGCTGTGATTGTCATTTCTTGTTTGGTTTTGTTATGTTTGTTGTTGGACTCTATTTTTCCTTTGAGTTGGGAAGGGCATGGGATCATGCTAGCAGCACAGCTAAAAACGTTTTTAATGCGCCTCTGCACTTTCCCTAGGAAGCCAGCATCTTCCACATCCTTCTCTGGGGGCCACGCTGCTCCCCAGTACTTGGGCTTTGTCTATTCACAACTAAAGCAGCCTTTTCCTTTTGTTTCAGTTTTCAAATGTGAATTTGTACAGAGAGTCCCCAGCATGGCTACATTAGTGGCTTTAGATGCATCCTGATTGGGATTATTCGTGCTTGTATAATCAACTTCCCCTAAGATCTCTGGCCGTGGGTTGGTACCTCCCGGTCTTGCCTGGGCTGCTAACTAGCTGAGGGACCTTGCGTGAGTCATTCAGCCTCACTGACCGGCTCATAACCCCACCCCGCTTCACTGTGAGGGTCGCACAGGAGGACCAAATGAGCTGCTAGTCACGACGTGCTTTGCAGGGCAAAAGCGCCCCACAATGAAATGCGTTATGCAGCTCCTATTTTTCTTTTGCTTTTCCCATCAAGGAAAATGTTCTTCAGATTGGAAAGCGTAAAACCAGCACCATTAAAAAAGAACCAAAGCTCAAAATGGGAACAAAGAGAAAGAGTGGATCAGTCTTTAAATGAGCTCAATCTCTGGATGCCTTAGAAGCATCAGGCCTGATCTGCGGGCTGGGATGTGACATGAAGGCCATGCTGTGCTGGGGACCAGAGTAGCTTCAACGGAGGGGGAACAGTTGGACAGGGGGACTTTGGCCACTGTGAAATGTGAGACCCCATTTAAAGGAATAGGGAGATTTAGATAACAAGACTGAAGGAGGACACATGTACCACTGCTTGCTTCTGGTAGGGATTCTCCCAACAGCCTCACACATTCCCCTGCCCAACCCCCAGGACGCTTTGGGATCTCTGAAGAAAGTTCACCATCTCCCCAGCAGCCTACTTGGTGGTACTGGGAAAGAAAGAGAGAGACCATGGAGCAGTGGGACCCCCGACTCCTGTGATTCCACCCACAGCTCAGCCCCCAGGCTGGGCCCCACCACCATCTGTCTGGGGCAGATGGCTGCTCCACACTTATAAACCACACGACCTGCCGCAGGGGGTTGTGTCTTGGCTTTCCCATCTACAAAGTGGAAATGGTATCTCACTCAAAGGCTTGTTGTGAAGTTTAGAAAAGATGACATGAAATTCTTAGCACAAAGTGCGTTCACAAGATATTAGTTCTTTCCCCCTTCTCCACTTCTCATGTCCCTATTTCTGATTATACAGAGGAAATTGCTTCTACAAAAATAAATTAACATAAACTCCCAAATGATCCAGCAATTCCATTTCTGGGTATATACTCAAAAGAATTGGAAGCAGAGACTCAAACAGATGTTTGTACACCCATACTCATAGTAGCAACCCACTCCAGTGTTCTTGCCTGGAGAATCCCGGGGACGGGGGAGCCTGGTGGGCTGCCGTCTATGCGGTCACGCAGAGTTGGACATGACTGAAGCGACTTAGCAGCAGCAGCACTCATAGTAGCATTATTCACAACAGCCAAAAGGTAGAAGCAACCCAAATATCCACCCACAGATGAATGGGTAGACAAAATGTGGTACACACAATGGAATATTATTCAGCCTTAAAAAGGGAAGGAAATTTTGTCCCATGCTACAGTATAAATGGAACTTGAGGATGCTATGCCAAGTGATTAAGCCAGATACAGAAAAGACTAATATTGTATGATTCCACTCATATGAGGTACTTAGAGTAATCGAATTCATAGAGACAGAAAGCTGAATGGTGGCTGCCAGGGACTATGGGGAGGAGGAAATGGGGAATTAGTGTTTAATAGGCATAGTTTAAGTTTGGGAAGACTAGAAAGTTCTGGAGATGGATCGTGTGATAGTTATAAAGTGTAAATGCATTTAATGCCACTGAACTAGACACACCTAAAAATGGTCAAAATGGTGAATTTTATGTTATTTATATTTAACCCCAGTAATAAATTGCTTACATAACAACAAAAAGAAAGTGAAAGTGAAAGTCACTCAGTTGAGTCCGACTCTCTGTGACCCCATGGACTATACAGTCCATGGAATTCTCCAGGCCAGAATACTGGAGTGGGTGGCCTTTCCCTTCCCCAGGGGATCTTCCCAACACAGGGATCGAACCCAGGGCTCCCACATTGCAGGCAGATTCTTTACCAGCTGAGCCACAAGGGAAGCTAACAACAAAAAGGTATACCTTGATTTGAGATCATGACACTATTTCAGAAAAATTAAAATGTAAAAGTCACATACATCTTAGAATAAAGAGAATATAATTTTTAACTTCAAAAAAATGAAAGAAGACACACAAAGAGGAGAGTAGAAATACAATTCATCAGGGCACACTGTCAAGGGCATAAACCAGGTCTCAGCGGGGAAAATCTCAGCGTGTAGCTTATAATTCCTGAAAAGAATCCAAACCCCCATCACTCGCAGTCCCAGAAGATGGGATAAACAACGAGGAGATGAACCCCACGTCTGACTTCCGTGACGTCAACACACACACACACCCCTCAGAGCCAGCTGTGCTCACCACGTCCCACGGCAGTGGGGCTGTAGTATGCTCCCTGGCCCAGTGACTGCTCCTGGCCCCCCACACAGAAGCCCACTGTCTGCTGACAGAGGGCACAGGAGCCCAGGGTGAGGGGCACCTGGGGTACCCGGCTGCTAGCACTACAGGAGGAGAGGATGCTGGCTGGGCCTCCCGCTGGTGTGGAGGAATGGGAGGGGCTTGCAGCTCATCACTGGGTACATCCAGGTGTCCTGAGTCCCACAGCCTTCAGGCTGTCCCCTGGAAACCCGGAATCCCAGAGTGATCCTAAGGCCCAGGTGGACCCTGGAGCAGGCCACCCTCAGCTTCCTGAGAGACAGGTAACAGACCTCCCCAAGTCCTCTTTCCAGCACCACCACAGACCCAGGACACTCTAAAAGGCCCACAGATGAGGGCTCCAAAGAAACCCAAATGTACTTTCAGGCCCCGGGCGGGGCTGAACTCACACGTACAGACAGGTCCACACCAGGCGCCCCGTTGCCCAGATGCTGAGGCCATGGGCTCCTGTCCTGGACAACTCCACTACCAACTAGCTGTAAGGTAACTGGCCTCTCCAGACCTCTAAAGCTGGATCTGTTCCCAGACCTGGAACCTCTGCACACAAGGAAGGGAGATCTCCGTTCCTCTCCGCAGGCCTCCCTAGGCGCCTGAAAGGACAATGCGGATAGACAGATCCTGCCCTTGGAGGGAGGTGTTATATTTATAGTACCAGCAACTCAGTGGACATGAATTTGGGCAAACTCTGGAAGATAGTGAAGGACAGGGAAGCCTGGCATGTTACGGTCCATGAGGTCACAGAGTCGAACACAACTTAGCGACTGAACAGCAACAAGAACAAATCTGTTTCCTAGGGTTGCTGTAACAAAGCACCACCAACTCCGTGCTTAGGATGACAAAAATGTATTCCCTTGCAGTTCTGGAGGCTGGAAGTCAGAAACCAAGATGTCGGTGGGCTGGTTCCTTTTCAGAGGCTCTGAGGAAGAACCTGCCCTCTGCCTCTCTGCTGGCTTGTCTGGTTGCCCGCAGTTCTTGACTTGTACGTGAGTTACTGCAATCTCTGCCTGCATCCTTACATGGCCATCTTCCCTCTGGGTGTGTTCACATCTCCCTCTTCTTATAAGGACAAGAGTCATTGGGTTAAAGGCCACTCTAATGCAATATGGCCCCATCTGAACTTGATTACATCCACAAAGACCCTCTTCCTGATCAGGGCACTTCCACAGGTTCCAGGGGTTAGGATTTCTATATATATGTTTGTAACAAGACACAGTTCAACACAGGGAGCTTCCAACAGTAGAAGTGAAATAATGGAGCAAAAAAGAAACCGCAAAAACTTCATAGAGCCAGTCAAAGTTGGTCTTCTTACCCTTTCAGAGCCTCAGTGTTTCCACCTGTGAAATGGGGTAACACTGTTTACCTTGCAGGGTATAATATGTGCAAGGCAACTAGCACTCAGTAGGCACTCAGTGAGTAGGAACTAATACTATTATAACTCTTATCCTCATTATTATTTTTAGCCTAACTGCAGAGACATAACTGGAGCATAGGGCTTCCCAGGTGGCATTAGTGGTGAAGAACCCACCTGCCAATGTAGAAGACAATGAGATGCAGGTTGGATTCCTGGGTCAGGAAGATCCCCTGGAGGAGGGCATGACAATCCAGTATAGAATCCAGTCCAATACAGAATCTCCATTATTCTTGCCTTGAGAATCCTATGGACAGAGGAGCTTGGCAGCCTACAGTCCAAAGGGTCACAAAAGAGTCCGATACGACTGAGGCAACTTCACACATACAAACAACTGGAACATAGCAAAATACCCTGGAGGGAGACTAGATCAGAGTGTGGGAAACAGGAGTAGTTCAATAGAAGAGATGATATGAAGTAAGCCTGGGAAACATGGCTAGGATTTTGACAGGTCAAAGCTGCAGGGGAACGAAACCCAGGAAGTAGGAGCTCCACAAACAAGCCTTGGAAGCAGGAAAGTGTAAAGCGTGTTTGAAGAAGAGCTTCGAGTTCCATTTGGCTGGAACTTGGGAAATGAGTGAAGAGTAATGGTAATTAAGATTGTAAAGGAGCATTTGGACCACAGAACACGAGGAGTTTGCACTTAATTCATAGTCAATGGGGAGCCCATGAATGTTTTTTGGAAGGAGGAAGGCAATTAAACCTGCATTTAAGAAAATTAATCTGGCTGCAGTGAGCAGAGTCAGAAAGCCCTGGAGCAGGCAGTGATCAGGGCAGAACCTGGAGGAAATGCCTGCAGGAGGTGACAGCGTTCCTGGTCCTGGCTAAAGGCTGAAGGTGAATTGTAGGATGCGCTTTGGGACTCAGTCACTTGGTGTGGCCACTCGGACAGGTCACACACTGCTTACCCCATTGTTAGTGGTTGGCCCAGTTAAATAAGCCAGAGAATGAGAAGTCATGCATGGCATCACTTATATGTGGAACCTAAAAAAAAAAAAAAAAAAAGTAAAAAAAATAAACCAACCAAGAAATAGAGAGTTGAATGGAGGTTGCCAGGTAGCAAGGTAGGGGAAATAGGGTGAGGTTAATAAAAGGGTACAAACTTTCAGAGGAGCTAATATAAAACATGGTGACTGTAGTTCATAATGCTGTATTGTATAACTGAAATTTTCTAAGGAAGTAGAACTCAAATATTCCCACTAAAAAAGAAGAGGTAAATATATGAGGTGATGGATATGTTAATTAACTAGATGAGGGGCATCCTTTCAGAAGTATATGCATGTATCAAGTCATCATGATCTACACTTCAAATATCTTGCAATTTTATTTGTAAAATTTATTTGTGAAAGCAGCTCATACAAAGGCCCTGCTGAGAGAGTAAAACTCAAATGTTCTCACAAAAAGAGAAGATAAATATGTTTTATTTGTCAATTATACCTCAATAACACTGAAATTTAAAAAAAAAAAAGAACAAAAAACAAACAGGGTGACCAGTGATGGACACTTGGTGATTTTTAAGACCCTCCCACCAGAGGAGTGCTCTCATCTATTAATAAGAAGACACCAGCAGGGCCTTCATCTTTTCTTTTTTAGCGAGAACATTTGAGTTTTACTCTCTTAGCAAGAGGGTACACGGAGGTGGGAGTGGGGAGGGCTCATCACTCAGCGTCTGGCCCCTGCCCTGCCCCTTCTCCTCCCCGCTGGGAGACTGGCAGTTTGAGGGAGGCCAGAGCCCAGTCAGGCTGCTCAAGAGCTGTGAGCAGGCTTAATTGCTGCACATTAACTTAACTTTCACCTCGGTCTTACTTTAGAATTCTGTGAATATTTATGAGTGCGCTCTTGCTTAATGAGTAGGGGAACAGAGACATTAATGAGCTTTTTATCCCTGTTGGGCTTGGGGAATTTTTTTGTTTGTTGCATATCTCTAAGCTGAATTCTAGCTGCGCTGTACCTTTTTTCCTCCTGAATCCTCAGAGGTGAGACGTGTGAGACCCTTTTCACGGCCGCCATCCAGGCAGAATCTAAGCACACGAAGGTGGAGGGGCAATGTGTGTGTACCCGTGTGTGCACGTGTGTGTGTGTGCCAGTGAAAGACCGTGTGTGCTTATGTGTGGCCACACATGGGGATGTGTGAGCTCCCCTGAAATCGAAGAAGGCCTGTCCGTGTTCAAATGAGAATCCCAAATTGCTTCTCCTCTTGAGTTGGGCCTCTCAGAGATGAGAGGAAAAGTGAGGTAGGGCCTTCTATCTTTCCGAGGGTCTTCTTAGGTAGCTGAGGTGTGGGGTTGGGCCTCCCCTGGGCCCAGCATCTAGGGCCCTGCCCTGGGATCTCCTCAAAATGAGACAGAGCCCGAGGCCTGTGCACCTGCCCATGTGAGCCTGGAAGGCTGAACAAGGCCCAGATCTGCCCTGCAGATCCGGGGGAGGGTCAAGGAGGCTGCTCAGAACAACCAGCCTGGGGCTTGGAGCCAGAAGGCAAGCTTAGGGGAAAAATGCACATTCTCACCTGCACCCAGAAAATTTGGAGAACATCAGTCCTGTTGCCCTTGGGTTTTAGCCCAATCTCTAAGGGATATGAAAGCCTGGCCATTGCATATTTGATAAATTAGTAGAAAAACAGAAGAGGTCCCAGAAGGGTGAAAACCCCTCCATGCTAAAACACTGGGTTGTTTCTCCTTCAGCCTTTCAGCTGCTGGAGACCCTCCACCTCTCTCTGCCTGAGAAGAAAGAAGGTGGATAAGGTAGGAGGAAAAAAGTAACTGACTTCTGGTCGCTCAAACCCAATCACTCTTAACATTTCTGTATTTTTATGTATAGCTTCTGTTGTTCTCTTTGCCTAGCTCAATGGCCAATTCCTTAGTGTAAGCCATTGGGTCAGTATCAAGTCTGTGCTATTATGAACAATGCAGAGTTGAACATTTTTATGCATTTACTTCTGAATGACACTCAGATGAAATTACTGGACCAGTGGTCCTGGACACTTTTACATCTCTTGATGGATACTGCCAAGTCACTTTCCAAAAGAGATGTACCAATGGGCAGTATATGAAAGTGCCCATTTCAATGCATCTTCACTGGGACTATTTTCTCATTTTTTTCCTAATTTTTGCTGATTCGATGGGCTAAAATGATAGTATTTCCTTGCTGCCTTAATTCACATTTTTTAGTGTATAATGAAGCAGGATTCTTTTCCATGTGCTTATTGACTAGTTGAAGTGTTCACAGTTCAAAAGTTAGGGGGGAAAATGTTTATTTGTGCATGAACTGTGTGTGTGGACATGAGGAACGTGCTGTGTGTGTGTGTGTGTGTGTGTGTGTGTGACTTTGCAGGCTGTACAAGCATCCCTGAGACCAGATGCTTCCATTTGTATGTTTGCAGGTGTGACTGCATGTAGTTGTGATGTGTGGTTATTTTCACCTTCTGTGGGCGACAGGGAGGTGAAAAGCTTTGGAAGAGCTTTTGTAAGCTTTGGAATCTTTCAGGCTGCAGTTTAGTGTCACCAAGTGGGTAATTATATGAGTTGGGACCAGTTACTTGGCCTTTTGCTTTAAGTCTTTGTTTTCTTATCTGTAAAATGGGGCTAATAATACTTATGACATAGAACTATGGAGACTAGTACATGAACCAACGAAGGTACAACAGAGGCCCTCCTACCCAGAGTTCCCCTTGTTTTTCCTCAGGTTTGGGTGTAAAGGTGGGTATGTTTGGATGTTGGTGGAGACCCATGAGGTGACAACATCCTAGAGAACCATGGCAGCCTATTCTCTGTCCTGCAGTCCCTAGCAAAAAGCCAAGTTACTCTTCAAGCTCTGAAAATGTCTGTGTGGAATGAATGGATGAACCTCTATATAAGCACATATAGGGCTTTGTTGGAAGAAACAATAGGATCTGAGTTAATTCCACTCTAATCATCCTTACCTCCCTCAAGTTCTTGAGGGCAGGGCAGGTCTTGGGGTGGCCCTTTTCAATCTGACGTGTTTCATGAATGAGACACGTATGCCCACGAGAAAGGGGAGAGGCCGCTAGCAGGAGGGCATGTGGGAAACCCTCCCAGAGTCAGTATGGCCAGCCAACAGCTGGAGATGTCATCAGAAGGTATTCTCAGGACTTGCCCCCTTCCCAAGGAGGCAGCAATGGCCAAGTACAGGCTCTGGGGTTCACATCTTGGCCTCATTGCATTGAGCTATGGGGCTGAGGCAAGTCATTTAAACTCTCTCTGCCTCAACTTCCTCATCTATAGAATGGAAGTCTGATAACACCTGACTCCTAGACTGTCATGAGGATTAAGGGAGATCATTCATGAAAAGCTCAGAAAGATGAGCTGCTTTTATTCCCATTGTAATCCCAGCCTGCCTTATTTTCCCTCACTTTCTCCCTGGGTCCTGGGAGGGGCTGCTGGCGATAGAGGAGGGGCTGGGCAGGATTCCAAGGAGGAAGACTTTTCTGTGTGTGAATATCCAGGAGAGCCCAGAAATTTCTTCTCACCTTCTGCCTGACATCTCTAAAGAGTGGGGCTTATGAACTGGTCAAAATGGCAGACCAAAAAGAAGAGGAAGGAAGGGGAGGGAAGAAGAGGGGAAAGGAGGAAAGAGAGGGAGCATCACTGTGCTATCAGATTCCTGAAATTGGCCAAGGGGCCAAGGGGCTGGTCTGAAGGGCAGCTTGGCACACAGAGAGCTGGAGCCGGCACGCCACAGGCAGGATCATTTCTCCGAATGCAGTCTGGAACCCCACCCCCTCAGACTCTGGCCCTGTTCTGCCACCGAGGCCTTAAGTGTTCAGATGCACCCTTGGGCCTAAGCTGTCCCTTCTGCCAAAGAGAGAAAATTGACGGCTCCTCTCAGAAGCAGGAGGAAGCTAAACTGACCAAAATTCTGCCCACTGCTTTATGTTCTTGGGAATAAAGGCACCACCACATGAGTCAAGGTACAAATATAGTCAGGTCTTCCACTATTTGATCAAATACTAGGGCATTGGGCCTTCCTCATATGGCTAAGCAGACACATCCTAGGGACTTATGCAGGGAAGATAAATACGTACATGGCTTAGACAGCAAAGCCAAGAGCTACAGAGGTAGATAACTATGAGGGGAAATTCAGCCAGCATCTTGGCAGCTGGGCCTGGGTCCCCTCCACCAGCAGGACATTGGAAGAAACAGGACCTGAATGTTAGCATCCATTCTCTGGCAATAACCCCCCAGCTCTCAAAGCAGATCTTTATCCCAGCAATAGGGGTTTCTCTAATAATAAGTTCTCTTCTCTGAGCATTTGGTAAAGCCAGATTAGGGCGAGATAAGAAAATAAGAAGATGACAGAAGCACCTCAATTACTCATCATTCGCTAATCCCTCATGCAGCATGCACGGTATGCAGAACTCAGGCTCCATGGGCAGACCCAGTTCTTGTCCTTAAGACACACCCATGTCTTATTCCCATGGATGTTCACATAGTGGAGGCCCAATAAATGTTGTTTTCTCTTATCACTGTGGAATCTGCAATGCTCTCCCAGGTTTCCCCAGAAAATGCAGGGCTCACCTCCTCCAGGCCCCACTTTGGTCAGTGGGGCCTCTATTTTGAAGCTTACCCTGCTGCAGTGTAATCGATCAGGTGGTGTTTGGGCTCGTCCACTAGTCAGCACGTCCCTAGGACTGGCACGATAACACTGCTGCATCTTTCTCTGCCCAGTGTCCAGACAATGCCTGGCATGAGACATATGTGGGTGAAGCCTATTCATGTCAGATGCTACAGATCTGTCTCAGATAGTGGGCTCCCCAAGGGTAGGCCCACTTCTTTGTTTACCTCTATACTGGAGACCTACCCCTGGGCCCAGTACATCATCAGTGCTCCTCATCTGATGAGAGACTGGTGTGTTCAGCAAATTCCCTAAACACTCAGACAACTTACAGCATGCAGGTAGGGTAGGGGCCCTCAACAGAGGGAGATGATATGTACAACGCATTCAGCACGGAGCATGACAAAAGCATATGCACTCACTCAATATGGTTATTGTTGCCTTGAGCAAGTCACCGAATGCTTCTGGGCCTTAGTTTCCTCATCTGTAAAATGGGAGAGAAATCCCAGTTGCCACAGGATTATTGTGGGTGAATCCTAGCAAGTACTCACCTGTGTCTTCTGAACCATCTGCACCCTTTGACTCAGCTACAGAGCAGCACCTGGCTAGGAGAGATGCCCAGAGCAGAGCCCCCTCACCTGGCACCTGGCTAGGGGAGATGCAGAGCCCCCTCACCTGGCACAGGTGTGCAAGGCATGGGCCCCTCTGCCCTCGCTGGAGCCTCGGGATGCTCACCCTGGCTACAGGCAATAGCCCTTGCTAACCCCAGGGACCTGGACAAATATTCGCGCTGTGCATTACGCCATGATGTGAAGACGGCACAGGCAGAGGTACTGACCTGGAAGATCAGGTGCCTCAGCTGCAGGAGAAAAGGCATGGCCTGGTCTCTGATGCTCAGCCTCCTCGTTGCCATGGCTCCTTTCCGACTCTTCATGTATTTTTAAAAAATACGTAATTTCCTAGAGGGAAAATAAATTGGATTGTGCATTAATTTGAAGAACTGTGGTCTGATAAGGCTGGCATTGAACCTGCTGGCTTCTCATCCTCACTAGGGTTCAGAGGGTGATCTGGGGGCACCCTGGGACCCTGAGTGACCTCTCCCCCATACCTACTCCACGCAGAGGGCACTCCCACCTGGTGGGCCTTCAGCTGCGCCCCCCTGCTCTTCTCTAGCCAGATTCCCAGGAGCCTGAGGTTATTCACCTGCCTGGGGGTGCCCACTCCACCCCGCTTCTTCACCTGGGAAGCTGAACCAGCTGTTCCTGCTTCCCTGGTTCTAAGCGCAGGGCCTCTCCTGGTGGGGGCTGAGGGCAGAGGATGCTGGGAGGACACCTGTCTGAATGCCCCAGGGGCTGAGCAAAAGAAATTCAAAGAGTGGGAGTGCAGGTGTGAGTTCCGCAAGGTATGAGGCTCGCCTCCTGCCAGCCTGCACCCAGCAGCCGATGTGTGTGGCTTTGGTTCAGATGCTGGTGTGACGCAGGAGTGGGTGTGGGGCCCAGGTCTACTGCTTATGAACTGGGTGACCTCAGTGAAGCTGTTATACAAATGAGTCCCCATGCCACCACCTGTGAAGTGGGAATAAGAGAACCTACTTCACTGAGCCCTCGGGCAGATTAAAATGTAAACGCTCCAAGGGAAGAAAGTGCTGCCACAGTGCTAGCTTACAGTCAGCACTCAAGTACTAGCAAGTACTGCCCTTATTTTTGATAGCTTGCCTATTTCACGCAGGGATCCTACCCCAGCTCACCTTGGAGGAAAGCTCCTTAACCCAGACCCTCAGCACTTAAGTCCTGACTGCTCCATGTGGACAGTCGTGGGCGCCCAGGGACCCCACTGGCATGTCTGCATTTTCCAGAATGCCTGTTGCGGAGTGTGGCATAGGGACAAAAGCAACTTAGTAGCTGACCCTGCGGTGTGAAAACTGGCTCCCCCAGTGGTACCAGCAGAGCCAGGGAGCCAGTCCTGACATCCTCTTCCCACCCTGCCCTCCCTGGCCAGCACAGCTACTGCTCAGGGAGCATTTAGTGGGCATCAGCACTTTAGGAATATCACCCTGCCCAGGTATTAACATTGTCCCCAGTTGTCAAATGAGAAGACCAAACCTCAGAGAGACTGGCCCATGTGACACCGCAGGTAACAGCCAGAGCGGTTCCTGCCTGTTCTTAATCCCCACACTGCACCAACTGCCCCTTGGTCCCTTGGAATCACTCTGTGCTGGGCCTGGGAACAGGTAGGTGGGAAAAAGATAAAGAGATGTCCAAGTCTAAATTCTCTAGACCCCAGACTCAAGGAAAAATATCAGTTACTCACCTCTTCCCGGTGATTAACATCTTTCCAGGGGAAGTTTAAAATAGAAACTTTAGTCATACCTTAAGGGAGCTGAATGATTTCTGAAAACAATCAAGCCTTAGTCCTTTGCAGCCAAAACTGACTGCCTGGAGCTAATGGAGTGGACAGAGGCATAGAACATCGATCCCCAAAGGGGATGGTCCTAAGATTGCATTTGACTCGGGAGTTCCATAATGGCCTTTACCCAGGGACCCAGAAACACATGCCCAAACCCAGTGGATCTGCTACCCTTCCATCCTTCCATCTCCCATCACTCATTCATTCTGCCTTAGCTGAGCCCAGTACCCAGATAAGGACAGACACCACCCAGATAACCCAGGGTTCTTTAGCCTGTTTCCTGAGCACCTTCTATATCCCAGGTACAGTTAGAGCTGTCTGGGTCAAGGCAGCCAAAAATACGTTGGCTTTTCTATTTGTATAGTGTTACCTGGTTTTGTCCAAGTTCCTTGACATCTCCTTTTGACCCTCACTATACGCTGCCAATGGAACAATGTATATAAAACACATGGCCTGGAATGCAGCACACTCTTGTCCCACTCCACGAGCGTGAATCCTCTTTTTCTCCCGTGTCCAAACAGCGCACGGGTCACCAAACTTACTGAGCAAAGGAGGAAACATAAAGCACAGATTGCTGAAATTCACAGGGCAGTGAGAGCCAGGACCCCTCCCCCATGAATCGTGCTGTCCAGATGCCCTCTCCCCTTACTCAACAGTTTTATACAGATAAAATCTGTTTAAATTGACTATTGATTGTGGTGTTGGGAAGGTGTGCATCAGCCTGCCTGAGGCCCACGTAGGTGTAGGCTGGAGGGAGAGCACAGGCTGAGACCAATTATTTTAGCCCCGTCATTAGCTTGCCTGCTCTTACAGCTGCCACAGCCCTTCGCAGCAAAGTCCCCAATTTGTTATACCCCAGGGAGAGCCCCTGTTCTTTGTACACATACACACACACACACACACACACACACACACACACACACAAACCAGACACAGTCTGGAAAAGATATGGCCAAGTTTTACTCTTATTTTAAGTCACTCAGTGGAGTGTTCCTTTGTCTTTTCTGTTATTAAAGCCTTGGGCCGACAGCTGCAAACCAGCTCACGGGGTCCTGGAGGGTTACCCCAAGCTCGCCCTTCACAGAGATGTCTGCAGGAAACACTGGATTTGCTGTCAGCTCTGGGGATGGAAAGAGGCATTCTCCACCTTCATGGGTACAGCTAATTGGCTGTAGATCATTACGGAGAAGAGAAGGGACAATTCTGACACCTGCCTTCTCTCCAGCCAGGAAAGATGCTGCGAGAGAAATTCAGGGTCTGTCAGCCTGTGCCTGATGTGGATGGCTGGATACAGCCTTCGGGCAAAGTGGGTGGATGGAGCCCTGGAGCACAGTTCCTTTCTCTGCCCCACGGGTTTCAGGGCAACGGGAACTGCTTCCTTTCAAGGTGTTTGGTCTCAGCATGAGGGGCCTGCTCTCCCCCAGCAAGGTGAAGTCCATTCTGGACAGAGAACAGGAAGAGACCGTCACTGAGTCCAGGCACCCAACCCAGCCCTGAATCAGAAAAGGGAAATAAAAGCTAGAGGGGGAAACAAAAGACACCACTCACCCGGTTTATTCAAGACAGAGCCACAAATCAATTCAGGAGGTCCCTCCTGTGCTGACTGTCACCCAGTTATCTTCTGCTCCATGATCAGGGGCAGAAAGGCAGACAAGAACCAGAGCAGCTCATCCATCCTCGGTCTCAGTAATATCCTGTCCACACTGGGTAATGCTGGACCAGGAAGTGGCTTCTTGCTTGAAATTTCCGGTGCTGCCTTTGGAACCCAGGAGGGGCTTGGGAAAGCATTTTGGCCCGACCAGATACCAATCAGTGAATACAGAGACCCAGAAAGCAGGCCGCACACAGCAGCGCACCATGGAGTGCCTGCATCTCCCCAGGGCCCATGAGCAACCCAAGTGCAGGGTGGGGGCCTTGTCATGATCATCTTTGTGCTCCCAGCACGCAGCCCAGTGCCTGACACACAAAGACTATTGATCATCATTGTTTTTCGGGGTTTTGTTTATTGGGGGATAGTTGCTTCACAACGTTGTGCTAGTTTCTGCTGTACAACGAAGCAAATCAGCCATATGCATACATATAACCCCTCCCTAGATGGAATTGTCCATCTAGGTCACCATGGAGCATCGAGTAGAGTTCCCCATGCTATATAGCAGGCTCTCACTAGTTATCTATTCCATGCATAGCAGTGCATGCATGTAATCCCAATCCCCCAATTCATCCCACTTCCCCTTTCCCGTTTTGGTGTCTATACGTTTGATCTCTATGTCTGTGTCTCTGTTTCTGCTTTGCAAGTAGGTTCATCTGTATCATTTTTTTTAATTCCACATAATGTGTTAATATACGATATTTCTTTTTCTCTGACTTACTTCAGACACATAAGTCAATGACATCTTTAAGTCCATTACATCTCTACAAATGAGCCAATTTCATTCCTTTTAGTGGCTGAGTAATACCCCATTGTGCAGTATGTATCATATCTTCTTTATCCATTCATCGATGGACATTGAGTTTGCTTCTATGTCCTGGCTATTGTAAATAGTGCTGCAATGAACACTGGGGTCCAGTGTCTTTTTTGGGAGAATATGATTTTCTAGGGGGATTGCTGGGTCATATGGTAGTTCTATTTTTAGTTTTTTAAGGAACCTCCATACTATTCTCCATAGTGGCTGGACCAATTCATATTCTGATCAACAGTGTAGGAAGGTTCCCCTTTCTCCACACTCTCTTCAGCGTTTATTGTATGCAGACTTTTTGATCATAGCCATCTGACCAGTGTGAGGTGATCCCTCCCTCATTATAGTTTTGATTTGCATTTCTCAATAATAATTAATGATGTTGAACATCTTTCATGTCCCTCTTGGTCATCTGTATGTCTTCCTTGGAGAAATATCCGTTTAGGTCTTCTGCCCATTTTTTGATTGGGTTGTTTGTTTTTTTGATATTGAGCTGTTTGTATATTTTGGAGATGAATCCCTTGTCAGTTGCCTCCTTTGCAAATATTTTCTCCCATTCTGAGGGTTGTCTTTTCATCTTGTTTATGGTTTCCTTTGCTGTGCAAAAGCTTTTAAATTTAATTAGGTCCCATTTGTTTATTTTTGTTTTTATTTTCATTACTCTGGGAGGTGGATCAAAAAAGATCTTGCTGTGATTTATGTCAAAGAGTGTTCTGATTATGTTTTCCTCTAAAAGTTTTATAGTGTCCAGTCTTACATTTAGGTCTTTATTTTGAGTTTACTTTTGTGTATGGTGTTAGGGAGTGTTCTAATTTCATTCTTTGACATGTAGCAGTTTTCCCAGCACCATCTATTGAGGAGCCTGTCTCTTCTCCATTGTATATTTTTATGTGGCCACTTGCATGGATTTGTCTCTGGGCTTTCTATCCCATCCCATTGATCTATATTTCTGTTTTTGTGCCAGTACCATTCTATCTTGATTTCTGTAGCAATATTGCTCTAACTGAGACATGGGCCCTCACTCTTGGAGAACCCTTGAGCAAATGAGTGGGTCAATGCATGTGCCTGCAAAACACACACACACCAGAGGAAGTGTGACACAGTTTGTTCTAACTCTAGGAAGATAATTTTCTGCTGTTGAAACAGAAGATTGAGGCCAGGACATTGGATGCTGTAGTCCCCTTGGGCTCTTGACTAATCAAAGCACATTTCTCCTCAGCACCTACCCAAGGCACCTCCCAGGCCTCCCACACGCAGGCCCCTGCGTGGCTCCTGCACCAACCTCCGTCAGACCCAACACAGCCAAGTCACCAAAGCTCTCTCTTCTCTTTCTCTCCCAGAGCCTTTCCAGTCCTGCTTCCTTATGTCACGGAGACAGGCCACTGGCCCTGGTGTGCTTATATCCTTGAGGCCAGGAGGTAGCCCAGATGAGGGTGGGTTTATTCAAGGCGTCTCTCTCCCTGTTGCTCCCATGAAAGGCAGACATGCAGGGGTTATCTCAGGCTTCTGCAAGAGACCCAGGAATGCCAGCAGTCCAGGACCACCTTCCTCTGAATTCCTTAGCCCAAATTCAAGGCTGCACATCCATGAGACAGAATGTTTACTTCCAATTCATTTTTACCTTGAGCGTGAAGCCCCTCAGGATCCCACCTCTGAGAGAGGTAGAGAGTATTTATTCATGCCTCCCACATTGGGGATGGGGTGGGGACTGCAAAAACCGGAGCTCCTTTGTGTCACTGTTGCTTTTAGATTAATTTATTTTTCAAAAGCAAGAGCGTGCTGGACTATACCTGTCTGAACTCTCACTTCATCAGAGACTGTGGCCCAGTGATTCCTCATCACATTGGCACCTCTTTGGTGATCCTAAGAAAATGTTTGTTGTGTTTCATCCAGCTTTTTATTTGTCCTCAGCAGAAGGGTTTACTCAAATCAATTAGCTTTCCATTACTGCAAGTAGATGTCCTTATCTCATTTGTCCTTACAGTGATTCAGTGAGGTGAGTAGATATAGATATTCCCCTTTTATAGATGAGAAAGTGAGGGCTAGAAGCTTTGCCCAAATCAGTGGTTCCCAAGTGGAGGATGCGAGGGTTGAATCAAGACTGTCCCAAGTCCACAGCCCATAGTTTTCCCACCCTACCATGCTTAGGAATGGGAAGAGGAACAGGAAAGCTGTTTGAAGTGTCCGTGAAAGGCACATGCAAGAAGTCAGAGGAAACTGGGAGAGCTGGGCAGTGAGTATCACAAGCAGAGGTATCTGCAAAGCAGACCTTCAGTGTCAAAAGAAAAACTCTCAGGACTTCCCTGGTGGTCCAGAGGTTAAGAATTTGCCTGTCAATGCAGAGGACACACCTGGTCAGAGAAGATCCACTTGCCTTGAAGCAATTAAGCCCATGCACCACAGCTACTGAGTCTGCGCTCTCGAGTCCACGCACTGCAATAAGCCACTGCAATGAGTATCCCCCACTCGCCACAACTACAGAAAGCCTGTGCACAGCAACAAAGAGCCAGCACAGCCAAAAAATACATAAATAAAAAAATGTTTTAAAGTCCTCAGATGGAAAGGGCAAGCCGGGCTGAGCAGGTGCCTTCTGCTGGAGCAGGAGTCCCTGTTGAGACAGATGTGCTCCCTTGAGTGGCCCTGCTCCAGGGGACACAGATGCTCCCCACTGGAGCAGGAATGTACCGAGAGCAGGTGAGTGTCCCAGCAGCTGGGAGCCCCCGTTGAAGCAGATGATCCCCAAGACTGCCACTCGTGGAAGGACCTGGGAGCTAGGCCAGCCCAGGGCTCTCAGACTCCGCCTGCCCTGACGGGACCTACACAGCACTTGCTAACTCACATTCCTCTCTCTTCTTGTCCTGCCCTCCTTGTCCTCTACCTGCCACCAGGAAGTCACACAGCAGCCTCTCTAGAACACCTTGGTTCGGGATCTCTGAGTTTATGAAAACATAAACACATTCTGTAATTACTTTCCCTCCCCCACAAGCCAGTTGCTGCCTCTCTGCAGCACAAGGGAATTTTCTCCAGTCACTTTTCCCAAGCCAAGCCAACAGTAGGCTTGAGCCATCCACCTCCCTGCCCTCCTAACTCTGACCTTGCTCTCAAGTCAAGTCTGCTTCTTCCCTAAAGTTTAGGGTCTCTGCCAAACCAGGCTGCAGGTGAAAGGGGAGAGATTTATGCCCCTCCAGGACTTTCTTTTTGCACTTGACAATATTTCTAAATTTGATTTTCATGCCATCCACACAGGAGGCTTATGAACACACACAGGTGTGTGTCCTCTGGCTGTGACGGGGCTCAGTGGGGTCCCACCAGCTGGGAGCCGGTGAGGGTGGTCTGGGAAGGGGTGGGGGGAACCGAGCCTGGTGCTGGGTGCGCACCCAGGTCATGACCCTGGAAGACATGCTCCTGCAGTCTCCCCAGGTGTCACCTCACCAGTGGACTGAGGCTGAAACGCAAGCCTTCTCCTTTTGCAGATTTTCTAACTGTTTTTCTCCCTGTTGGGGTTGATGTTTCACCAAGATTAATAGTCGATTGAGTCATTTTTAAAGGGACCCTTTGATGAAGAACAAGCACATCAATAAGCCCTGCCTGACAGCTTAGGCCACCCTCTCCTCATGCCACCAGTTCTGCTTTGTAGCCAAGAAGCCCTCTGCCCTCAGTTGGATATACCATCCTCTGCAGCAAGCTTACCCGCCAGCAGCTGTGCACAGGGCCCTGGAGGGACCAAGGCTGGGGAAGGAGCACAGGGAGTTGGCTGAGAAGCCTGGACACCTGGGCCTGAACTTCTGGGCCCAGCCTTCCCCCCTCGCTGAGAGGTCGTGGTCAAGAGTACAGGCTCTGGAGGCGGACGGCCTGGGCTCAAACACTTGCTCTATTGATTATTACCTGTGTGATTTGGGGATTATTTCTCAACCTCTCTGAGCGGTTAGTTTCCTAATCTGCAAAATGGGGATAACCATAGACCCTGTCTCCTGGGGTTGTTGGGAGAATTAAATACACGAAGACTTGAAAATTACTTGGACCAGTGCCTGGCACATGCTAAGTGTCCACACATTAGAACGAGTTACATTACATTACCTTCCCTTGGAGCAGCCGTTGTGTCTCCCGCGGGGGCTGACAGTGTCGTGGAGGCCATGTGGAGCCATGGGACTGACCTGACGTGTTCCCTTCCCAGCACACTGCAGCAACAGGGAGCCCACAGCTCTGGAGGTTAATTGAAGGAGAGAGGGCAGAAATGTTATAATGGAGGGTCCAGAGTACAGGGGCTCCATTGCCATGTAATGTGTGTGGTCATGTGGGAATTTGGGAGGAGCCTGGGAGATGGGTCCTGCCAGCCCTGTAGCAACCCCAAGCCCACCTGCCTTCCTCCATTCAGCTTTAACTGAATTAGATAGTGACAAGAAGAGCAGGCTGCCAGTGCTGAAGGAAGGCTCTGATTAACTAGGAAACGGGGGCACCCTTGACCAGAGCATCACCTATAACTTTGGCAAAAGCCAGAGAGTATCTGGGATGGGTGAGGGTGGAGAGGAGTGAAATGCCATGGACATGGGGATGGGAAAGAAGGTCCACAGTCAAGGACCAGGCAGCTCCCTCCAAAGAGTATTTATTTAATGCTTTCCATATGCTCCAGCCCTTAAGCTCCATGGTGGTGGTGATTTAGTTGCTTAGTCGTGTCTGACTCTTTGCAACCCCATGGACTGTAGCTCACCAGCCTCCTCTGTCCATGGGATTCTCCAGGCAAGATTACTGGAGTAGGTTGCCGTTTCCTTCTCCAGGGCATCTTCCCAACCTAGGGATCAAACCCTGGTCTCCTGCATTGCATGCAGATTCTTTACCAACTGAGTCATCAGGGAAGCTCCATAGGAGGATATAAAATAGCAAAATAGCCCTGCCCTCAAGGAACAAGAATCTGGTTGGCAGCAGGTGCCTCACACAAAAGAAACAAAATTAAATAAACAACAAGGGATTTTGCAGGACTGGTTGTCATAGGTGAAAAATGAGCAGTGGCTTCAGATAACTCTGAAAGTGAGGGGTTTGGAGTAGACGGTTCTTTTTAAATTATTTGTCTCCCCCCCTCCCCCCCCAGCCTTTTATTATGGATAATTTGAAGCATTTACACAAAGGAGAGCATGGTAAATGAAACTTCATGCCACTACCTACCTGGCTGTATCTTGCTTCTCCTCACTCGGTCTTTTTTCCTGGAGTATTTTAAAGCACTTTCCAGATATGTGTCATTTCACCCATAAATATTTCAGTATGCGTGAAACAGATGGTTTTTAAGGTTTCTTCCATCTCTGACCTGGTGTGAGTGTATGTGTGCTGGCGAATGTCAGAATGGTTCTCTGAAGGGGCGAGGGGAAAGTGACATGTCTATTTGGGGTCTGGTTGTATGTGGGAAATGCTATTTTACACACACACCCCACCAGCTGCCCTGAGTACCACCTCTAATCATTTCAAAACTATCGTGACTGATGCTAGCAGATCTCAGCCCGGAAAAGGCTGATTTGGAATGGCTTGGACACGAGGATCCAAAAGAGGCAGAGACTGAAAGAGAATCAGCTAAACGGCCATTTCTTCATAAAATGTGTCAGGAACCCTTCTCCCTGGCAGCCACTGTGCTCACTCTCACTGAAGGAGCAGAGGCGACCCAGGCAGGCGAGGCCTCTGCTGCCACCAGCTTATATGGGGACATGGGGCTAGGAGCAGAGAGCAAACGGGCCAAGGTGCACCGTGGGGATGCTGTTCAAGGGTGTCACACACCAGAAGCCTCTCATAGACATGAGGGTAAGACAGAGAGAGGCAAAGGCCCGGAGACCAGAGATTGAGTCCAGAGGGGCCAGGCTCCCCTCCAGGCAGGTGTCACGGGCCACCTTGCTGAGGGTCTCCTCACCATTCCCTTCCCCAGTCAGGTTTCCAGGGCGGCAGGGGGCTGAGGGGGTGCCGTCAGATGAGGCAGAGTCCAGCCTGTGGCTCATTTCCACCTTCCAAAGCAAAACACATACTTCAAGGCGGGTGATCAAGGCTCAGTGAATGCACCGAACTGAACCAAACCCAAAAGCTCTGAGCCTGGAGCTGGCAGCATGTCAAATGTGGAAGAATGCTTCTGGGTTTTCTATGGCTCAGTGGAAATGTAAATTAGCCTCAAGCCATGGAGCAGGATTTCAAGCGCCTCAGATGAGGTGTCTTGAGCACCCAAGAATTTAGTCCTGGTACAGGCTCAAGGGGAAAGTTGCCTTAGAAATAACGAGTGAATTTGACTCAGATAGTAAAGAATTTGCCTGCAATGAAGGAGACCTGCGTTCGATCTCTGGGTCAGGAAGATAACCTGGAGGAGGAAATGGCTACCCACTCCAGTATTCTGGTCTGGAGAATCCCGTAGTGGACAGGGGAGCCTGGACGGCTATTGTCCATAGGGTTGCAAAAAGTTGGACATGACTAACACACACAACACACACACACACAGGTTCAAGGTGAAAGTTGCCCTAGAAATGATGACTGAATTTAGTCCACGACCCCCAAAAGTACCTTTGAACAGTCCACCACGTGTCCACCAGGCAGAAGTATTGTGCTAACACAGAACGAAAACCCGATCTACGAGATGGTGATGTCAGGCTGGTGAGACACCAGCTGTGTGTGTCCAGATGCTGCCGGGCCTGCTCTCATGGAGTTTCCCATCTAACGAGCAGAAAGATGTGTGGTTCAGATGAGGCTTAATGGGAGAGAATGTCTCCTGGTCTTCAGAGGGTGGGGATGGGTGAAAAGGTGAAGGGAGAACACCCAAGATGAAAGAAGGTGCTATTAGACAGTACAGGGTAGCGGGGAGGAGGGCCAGATAAGACTTGGGAAGGGCAGTTGAAATAGAATAGATTTACCCAGTGGGTCACAGAGGGCAGAGTGCTGTGATGAGTAGGGAAGCCTGGTGATGGTTATACAGGGGCAAGTGGCTAAATCACTCAGCACTTCAATCTGACCTGGCCTGGGGCTTAAATTTCCCTCAGTCCTGCAGTTGCCAATCCTCCCCGGTCACTACCCCTGCCACCATGCCAGATGGAGCTATAGGGGAAAGAATCAGAGGTGTGCTGGCAGAGACGAGACTGGGCCTTCAGGGACTTCCCTAGTCCAGTGGTTAAGTCTGTGTGTCCACTGCAGGGGACGCAGGTTCCATCCCTGGTCAGGGAAGACAAGATCCCATATGCTGTCCTAAAAACAAACCAAAAAAGACTGGGCCTTCAGAGACGTTCTGCACAACCACAGATACTCTATGCTCAAGCATTTGTCTGCTTTGGGACTTCCCCGGCGGTCTGGTGTTTAGGACTCCACGCTTCCACTGCAGGAGGCACAGGTTCAAACCCTGGTCGGGGAACTGAGATTCCCACCTACTGCCTGGGGCAGTCCCCCAAAAAGAATTTGTCTGCTTCACCAAGTACCCACCACAGCTTCTTTATCCTGGCATGTCATCACCTCTGTGGACTTTGACCTGAGCGCTTACCCTCTTTAGGAGGGCCAGCTACAGTCTGACTCAGCCACACCCCCACCTCTCCTGTGCTCTTTGTTACCCCACTTTCTCCCAAGGTCAGCCCAACTTTCTGCCATACTAGCCCACCCCGGTGCCAACCAAAGGTTTATTGTGCTAGGGCTCCCCTTTGTGGGGGAGAACCACAGTCCAGGGTGGCAGAAGGCTGAGAAACTGCCCCAGGGAGAAAGGCTGTTGGATGGCCATGTGGAGAAAGAGAAGCAGATGGCATGAGCCTGCGGGACAGGGTCTCTGAGGGAGCACCGTGGTTTGACCAGATGCATGTGCTGCTCTTTCTTATCAACGTCTGCTCCCAAGGGTGCAGAGGGGGTAAATGGGGACAAGTCTCTGGGGTGCTGAGACCAGGGAGGATGGATGAGCAAGGCCTAATTTCCAGGAGAGCATGCCTGTCAAGATTGGGACTGGAACTTTGGCCATGCCGACATGACTCCTGGCCCACAGGCACCCTGAGTCAGGGCATGGGCCCCCTCTAAGTCTGACAAGTCTCGTCCCAGGCCTGGGTTCAGTCAGGGTGGTGTGGGGCCTCGGCCCTCAGCTGCTTCCTTCCAAAGAGTAAATGCCCTTGCAGCACATACTCAGAGAAAGCCCACTCACAGTTCAGGGAACCACTGACTGGGGATTTAGGAAATGCCACAAGAAATACCCAAATTCCAATTTTCATTTGAATATTTTCCCATTGACAGGAGACCTATAGTGAATGTGGTTATATCTCCTTCCCTGGTTTTTATACAAAGGTGGCTGGCACCATTCCCATCTGGTGATAACACCAGTTTGCTGTCTGCTTATCGTATGTATTCTCATCTGAGTCAGTGTGTCTTTCCTGGGAGCTGTGTGAGCAAAAGGGATTGTGTCTCTACAGGAACCAAGCCTCATTCAGCACCATGATAGACTGCAGCGATCACCTCTTTTGGTGACGAGGCTGCTAACGGCCTCTCCTTGGTCTTTACTGTCCTCCTACTGGTCATGACAGGAATAGACCTGGGTACGAGGGCCTTTTGACCAAGTGACAGCATGAAGGTCTTCGAGGATAAGCTTGAGGAGAGGAGGCCTACTCCGGAAGCTGAGCCCATTAGGGACAACCAGTTGGATTAAGGCACTGTGTTCAGACATAGTTAATTTTAGCATTTCGCTTTTTCACTTCTCGAAGCTCCATTTGGTTCTTTCTCATATCTGTCATTTCTGATAGTTCTATTGTAGTTCATCTTTGTGATTCCATCCTTTATTTTGAAAAAAAGTCATTTCCATGTGTAACTCTTCTGCATTTATCAATTCCAGTATCTGAAGTTTTTGGGGTGGGAGGGAGGGGGCTAAATCGATGGGGTTTTTTTCCTCCTTTGACTCTCACTCATGGTTGTTTGCTTCCTTATGATTTTTTTTAAAGCAAACTCATAGTTACATGATCTTAATCTGCAGGAATCCTAAAGGCCTGGATTAAAGAAGCTTTCCTCAGGACAGGATTTAAATCTGGTTTGCCCGTAAGCCAGCTAGTTCTACCATTTGGGGAGCACTTCAGCCCACGTGCAGGGCTGGGTTCACTTGAACACTCTGAGTTCCCTCTGTCACTGGCCCAAGGCTCAGTTTCCTGGTGGCGGGTCGCTGATCGCCAGGTCTTATTGGCGCACGTCCTCAGAGCATCAGTGCTCCTCCCTCTGCCACTGCACCCTCCTCCCAGCTGTGATTTTCCCTTTTGTTTTGGTCCTTTCTACTGGGGGTAAAATACATTTCCCCAGCTTCAGGTGAACTTAGCAATGCATCAAAAGTGTATTTTATGCAGGATTTAGCGATTTTGCAGCCAAAGGGCTCCCTGAGGTCAGCGGTTCCATTACTAATCTGTTCATAGCCCATCCACCCATTCAATAACTATGTGAGTGCTCGCCATGTGCTGGGCATGCTTACAGGTACTGAGGGAGCAGCCGCCACCCTCCTGGAGCTTGCAATCTGATTCCAGAAGGATCAAGTCCGGGAGTCCCTGACAGTCCATGGAATACACACCAGAGGGGTTGTTTTACCTCTTATTCACTCTTATGTGTTGAGTCCCTACTGTGCATCACACAACATGCCAGGCACCAGGGATGCAGAGAGAGATGTGCTCAGAGGACACTTATGCCAATGGCAAAAGCAGCCATCTTGAGAGGTTTATTAAGGAAGGCGTGAAGGTGCAGTGACTGGCCTGAGTCTGGTTCTGCCACCACTTTCTAGTTCTGACAGGTCTGTGATCTCTGGAGAGACAATGGTTTAGAGCAGCGGTTCTCTAAGCTTGGTCCTGGATCACCAGCATGAGTGTCACTTAGGAGCTTGCTTAGAATATAGATTCTCAGGTTGTATTCTACACCTACAGAATCAGAAGTGTGAGGCTGGGATCCAGCGGTCTATGTTTTAACGAGCCTTGTAGACAATTCCAATGCACACTGAAGTTTGAGAAGGCTGACTTAGAAGAACAACTTTGTCACCCCAGCGCAATTGCTGTTGAGGTGGTAAGACAAGGAGGTTATCACCACAGCCTCCACAGTGGTCAGGAGCCTGCAGCCATGACTGGCCATGACCCTGCAGGGCAGACCCATCACAGCAAGGCCTGGAGAGGTCACACACACCCCTTTCCTGGGCTTCTTTGCTGGCAGAACCCAGAAATACCTCCCTCGGCACCCGAGAGTGTCCCAGCAGGGTTCTGGGCTCACACCACCTTGAAAGTGTCTCCATTTTCTTGAAGTTATTTTTTCATGTGAACTAGCCAAGTCCTTTGACTTACCTCTCTTCTCCTGCAATAGGCATAATAAGGAAGAGGATGCTCTGCAGTCAGACCAGCCCGATTTGGAATACTGGCTTGGATTGGCTGATGATCCTCTCAGCATGTTAACTTAATCTCTCTGAGCTCCGGTTTCCTCATCTCAAAAAGGAGTCTAATTATACTTCATAAGGTTGTTATGAAGATTGAATGGCACGTATTGATGTTAAGTAAAACTAAACTGTTACTGAAGTTCGCTGCTCCAAGCCTCAGCCCTCCTCTCTGCATCCACACCCCCACCCCACTTCCCCGAGGTCTTCAGAGGAACCTCAAGGTTCCAAAATGCCAGCCCATCCTCTTGGCTCTGGGCTTGCCGCTGGGGCTCACTTGGCAGGTGAGCCCAGGAGAGTGCTGAGCCGTAGGGTCATAATCAGAGAGGTGGTGGTTTTATTCTGGGGGAGGAGGGACACGCGGTTGGAAGGAGGAGTAATATGGGGCTTTCATGTCATTTCCCAAGTCCCCCTCCTTGAGAATCGGCGGCACAGGGCATGGTATGGTTAGGCCCCTGCCCTGGATCTGGTCACCTCTAAAGTCCCACCCTTACTCTCCAACTGGACCGCTGCCTGCCGTGTTGACTCCTCAGGGACTGCGACTTTGGGCTGTAGTAACTTGTAGTGGTGGGGGGTGGGGGGGATAGTGGGAGGGGGAGAGGCTTGATCCATGTCCCGGTTCTGCAACTGGCTAGCTAAATGCATATGTGCATGCTAAGTTGCTTCAGTCATGTCCAACTCTTCGACCCCATGGACTGTAGCCCACCAGGCTCCTCAGTCCATGGGATTCTCTAGGCAAGAATACTGGAGTGGGTTGCCGTGCCTTCCTCCAGAGGATCTTCCCAACCCAGGGATCGAACCCGCACCTCTTAGATCTTCAGCATTGGCAGGCAGATTCTTTATCACTAGCACCCCCTGGGAAGCCCCTGGCTAAAAGACTACCAGCATATTACTTCATCACTCTGTGCCTCGGTTTCCTCATCTATAAAATGAGAGTGATCGTTGCATCTATTGCTTAGGGCTGCTGGGAGGAACAAATGAGATCATGGATTTGCAGGACCTGACATGATTTAAGAGCCAAATAAAAAAGTTACAGCTGTGCTGCTCCACAGGCAGGGATTTGGACTTGAAAAGAGGCTGACCAGATGTTTGTCACGGGGAGAGCTTATCAGCCAGGCTGTGTCGTTAGTGTCTTCCAGGGTGGCCTGCCAGTGTCCTTCGCCTCCGGGCAGGGAGGCAGCCCCAGGGGTATGAGTGCCTGGAACTCACACTGGAGTCCACCCTGCTCTATCCCCTGTCCTCAGCCTGACTCCAGCCCACAGGACAGCTTTTGTCCCCCATCTGCACCCAGCACAGGTGAACAGAGGCAGAAGCCAAGTTCAGGGTCATCCGGGTGGAGAAGGTAGGTGTAGCAGTGGGTGTCACTGTGCGGTGGAGACTTCCTCCCAGCAGAAACACATCAAGGATGTGCCTCCTCGACTGAGCTCCCAGTGGCCAGGATGGGCAGTGGCCTGGCCTCCAGGAAAGAACAGACTCCGCACAAGATGGGCAGCCTTGCCCCTACCTGAGAGGAAGGCAGAATCAGACAGGGGAGCTTGGCTTGCACTTATCTCTCAGCTCCTGGAGGAGGAAATGAAGGCAGCAATTAATTGTACAAGGCGGGTGGTTTGCGCAGCTTAAGTTCAGATAAAAAGTTTAATTATCCCTAAGCCCTAATACAAATTAATTAGCCTTCCATATTAGGAGGGTAAGCTTCCCTGCTCTTGCCACAGCCCAGACATCACTGCAGATTACCGAGGATGTGCTTGGGGGGGAAGCAGCAAGCCCAGAGCCCCACCAGGTCAGTGGCAGACCGCTGGCTCCACCTTGGCCCCAGCTGAGGGCTGTGTGAGGGTCCTAAGTCTGGGGTGAGCACCACAGCCCCCCTGTATCTGCTGTGTCCCCTCCAGGAGAGGCTTTTCTTGTCCCTTATTTTTCTCCACTCTCAGAGTCAGGGTGGGGGGTGGAGGAGGGGAGTCCTTATTTGCCTGAAAGACAGAAAGAAAATAAGGCTATGGCTTAGAAAAATTTTTTCTAGGCCACGACATTTTCTGTTTTTTTCTTTCTTCACCCTTTCCTTCCTCGAAATTCCACAGAGAAAATAGGCCATCATGGCCATAAGGACTTAGAGAATCACTATCAGCTCCAGCACCTCAGTGTTCCTGCCAGGGGGCCCCAGGAGGGTCTGCAGGCGGGACAAAGGCCACTGCCCATCAGGATCATTACAGTCCTAATAGCTGTTACCTAATGAGTGTTTACTATGTAACAGGAATTTCATCTTTGCAACCATATTGCAAGGAATGTTTTCTTCATTAACTCACACATTCGATCAACATTTATTGAAGTGATTTGAGCAAGGGAATGACACACTTAGATCTGCATTTTAAGACTATAGTTCTTTGTGAATTAAAGGAGAACAAAGCTTAAGTGAGGTGTCTGATTAAGGGGCTTTCACAGAAGTTCAGTCTAGAAACCACAGTGGCCTGGACCCAGGGTTTATTTAATAAACGTTTATAAAGTTCTTAATATGTGCCAGAATCAAGCCTTTTACAAATGGTAACTCATCTAATCCCTCACAACAGCCTTGTGAAGTAGGTACTATTATATTATCAGTCCCAGAAAACAAGATAAAGTAATTTGCACAAAATTCACCCAGCTCACAAGTGATAGAACCAGGACTTGCCCCAGATAGGCTGCTGCTCAGAGTCCACACTTTTAACCACCATGCGATGCTGCTACCTCTGAGGGGGCAGAGATGGCTGAGAAGTGGGTAGGCTCCAGTTGACTCTTCAGAGCTTCTCCCGCCACCACCCCGTCCCTCTCAACAGCCTCATCCGCTCCCCTGGAGAAGCAGGATCTGACGGACAGAGCAGGACAATGTATACAGACCAGCCTGGGTTTTAACCCAGGCAGTCTTGCCTCTGACTACCTGAAGACCTTGAACAATTCACTGTCCTCTCATCTCTAAGGAGGGTTAACCTTACTTGGTGGGGCTTTCGTGTGATCCAGTGATGCCAAAGTTCCTAACATATGCCCCAGAACACTGTTCCCTCTCATCTTTCCATTCTCCATCCCTACTTCTTGAAGCCAAACGATCCCATTTCTTTGATTGTTTCCCCTATGAATTCCAGAAAGTTCATCATCTCTCCCTCTCCTTTCTGGACATGACCCAGTTAATCAATGCCCTATAGAACACGTACTGCCCAGAACTCCACACAGCAGCCGAGAAGCGGTCTGCACCAAGGAGCAGAATCCGAGCACCCACTCCTCTTTTCTGGTCCATGTATTCCCTTCAGTCCCGCTCAAGGCGGCATTGGGTCTTCGGCCGCTGTGTTTACACTGGTGGCTGTGTTAAAGTCAATTCCCTCAGTGATGATTAACTTGGATGGCTGTTAAGCTGCTCTCTCTCATCAGCTACAAGTCATTGATTATTGGAACCAAAATGCTGGCGTTGTCATTTATCTTTGTTGAAATTAATCTGGTTGATTTCACCCATGATTACAATCTGCTAAAAATCCTTTTGACTCCTAAAGACCTCAATTCATAGTAGTGCTGTCATTTAGAAATCCAAAGAGCTTGATTAAAAATAATCAACCCTGGTAGCTCAGCTGGTAAAGAATCCACCTGCAAAGCAGGAGACCCTGGTTCAATTCCTGGGTCAGGAAGATTCGCTGGAGAAGAGATCAGCTACCCACTCCACTGTTCTTGGGCTTCCCTAGTGGCTCAGCTGGTAAAGAATCCTCCTGCAATGCAGGAGATCTGGGTTCGATCACTGGGTTGGGAAGATCCTCTGGAGAAAGGACCGGCTTACCCACTCCAGTTTTCTGGCCTGGAGAATCCCATGGACTCAGTCCATGGGGTCACAAAGAGTCGAACATGATTGGGTGACTTTTCATTTCCACTTTCATAGCCACATCATCACCAGCAGCATCATCATTGTCATTGTCTCAGGATCCAAATGGAAGAAGGTTAAACAAAAGCAATAATTTGCTGGTGTGCAGAGTCAAAAGAAGGCTTGCACAACTTAACCACAGGAAAGGCAAAAGTAAAGCTGATCCTCTCCAAGAATTAGAACAGGAACTCAGACCTCCACCAGATTTCCCTTTTCATCTCTCATCTCTTTCAACTATCAGCCTGCTTCATTTCTAACTACAATCTGGCTTTTCCCCATGGCAAAAAGCATGGCAGACAATAACTCCAGAGCTTTTTAAAGTTGAGTTTCAACTTCTTTGAAAGAGATTGATCTGGTCTCAAGGGTAAAAATCCAGGGGCAGGAAAATGACCAACACCATCAGCCAACAGTATAAATGCAAATCAAACTCACAGTTAGACACTAAAACGAGGGTTACCATGTGATCCTGCAATTTCACTCCTGGGCATATATCTGGAGAAAACGCTAATTCAAAAAGATGCACACACTCCAGTGTCCATAGCAGAACTATTCACGATAGCCAAGGCATGGAAGCAACCTAAATGTCCACTGATAGATGAATGGGTAAAGAAGATGTGGTGTGTGTGTGTGTGTGTGTGTGTGTGTGTATATATATATATATACATATATATATATACATATATATATATACATATATATATAATGGAATATTACTCAGTCATAAAAATGAATGAAATAATGTCACTGGCAGCAACACAGATGGACCTAGAGATTAACATAGTAAATGAAGTAGGTCAAACAGAGAAAGACAAATATCATGTAATACCACTTATATGTGGAATCTAAAAAAATGATACAAAAGAATTTATTAATAAAACAGAAATAGACTCACAGACATGGAAAGCAAACATGGTTAATAGAGAAGATAGTGGAGGGTGAAGAGGAAAAGACAAATTAGGAGTTTGGGATTAACATATACATACTACTATGCATTAAATAGATTAAAAAAACAAGGACCTACTGCATAAGACAGAGAACTACATTCAATATCTTGTAATATCCTATAAGAGAAAAGAATCTGAAAAGAAATATGTATGATATATATATATATATATACACACACACACACATATAATTGAATCACTTTGCTATACATCAGAAACTAATACAGCGTTGTAAATTAACTATACCTTAACTATGTGAGTGGAGTGAAGTCGCTTAGTCATGTCTGACTCTTTGCGACCCCATGGACGGTAGCCTACCAGGCTCCACGGTCCATGGGATTTTCCAGGCAAGAATACTGGAGTGGGCTGCCATTTCATTCTCCAGGGGATCTTCCCAACCCAGGGATCGAACCTGGGTCTCCTGCATTGCAGACAGACGTTTTACTATCTGAGCCGCTAGGGAAGCCCAACCTTAACTATACCTCATTGTAAATTAACTTTACCATTTTAAAAAATGGGTAAAAAAGGAAAAAACCATGAGATACCACATCACACCCACTAAGGCAGCTAGAATCAAAAGACAAAGGGTAACAAGTATTGGTAAAAATATGGAGAAATTGGAACACTGATTTATTGGTAGTGGGGATGTAAAATGTACAATTCCTCCAACTGCTAAACATAGTAACCACATGTCCAAAATAAGGAAATCCATGGAGGCAAAAAGTAGATTAGTGGTTGCCTAGGGCTGAAGGGTGGAGTGTGGAATGGTCACTGCAGGATGAGTACTAAGTTTCTATTCGGGGTGTTGAAAATGCTCTAAAAAGCTCCCTAGTGGGAGCAGGGATATTGGGGAAGGCTTGTAATAATATAGCAGCTCCTCTGAGACCCTGCTCTTCTGGACAGAGTTTATGTCATAATGGGGAGGGGAAAGGTTCAGTTCCTAGGAGTAAGATATTAGCAGACGAAATATTGGATGCCCTCCGCACTGGCTATTCATAGAGAATTTACATTTACCCAGATAAAGCATCGAGGGCTTCTTCTGAATTATCTCATTAATTTTCACAACAACCTTGTAAGTTAGGTTTATAAAACCCATTTATATTGGTAGAGGCTCAGGTTACGTAACTTCCCCAAGGACATTTAACTATTTAGTAAGTAACATTTGGCTCTAGTTCAACCCCAGATCTAAAGCCAGTCTCCTCTCTCAATCATTAGGCCACACTGCCTCCTTCTGGCCTGAAATGAGTTGGTAAAAAATTCTGGAATGCACCAGAGGAGACCTGAATTTATATCCCGACTTCATTTCATTTGCTTATTACTCTCTCACTGAAGGACACCCTTCTAACATGAAAACCAGGAACTTCCTTTGCTGTCCTGGGACCATTGTTGGTCATCTTTGAGAAGGGCCAGAAGACTCGAGATGGTTGCTTAGTGCCTGCTTAGCCACGCTGCTGTCCCCTCCCCATTCCTCCAGCTCGCCCAGTGTGTAGAGAACCGGGCAGGAACACACCTTGCTGCAGTCACGATGCAGTATGTCTGTAGCCGGTTAACCCTCTCCAAACAGGAAATAAGGGTCATCTGGCAAGATGTGTGCTTAGTGATCCAATGCAGCTTATTTTCCAAGTGCTCGCAAGCTGTCTGCTTAATAATCCACTCTCAAATTCTGCCAGCAATTGGTTGACAGAATCAATGGATGCCAAGCCTGCTGGTCTGTGGTTCCTTAGACCTCCTTTCCCCTTCTTTAAAGATACTGATACTTTAGCCTCCTGGTATTTCTCTGTGACATCATGATTTCTCAGCCATCATGAGCAGTGGTTCTATAATACCATCTGCACATTCCTCCTGTCTCCTGGGGTAGGATCCAGGTGGGCCTGTGATGGGAATCCACTGAAGACAGCTGGCCACTTGCCTGCTCTCCTCTCCCCTGCTTCAAGCTCTGGATACTTTTTTTCCACATTTGTCCCTGCCTTCCCAAGATAAAGCAGGTTCTTTTTCGTGGAGAAGGCAGAAAGTGCATGGGAGTTGCATTGGTCAGCTTTCTCTCTATCGTCTGTTTCCAGCAGACCATCTGCCCAGCAGATGAATAATTTTCCTTCTAGTGATGAAAACAATCTCCCTATTGTTCTTAGCACTTTTCACAACCTCAATCACTGAAATGTAGCCTTTCTGACACTGTTCTTACAAACTCCCACCATGCCTCATTTTCACCCATGGTCATGTACCCAATGTCCACCTTTCAATCATGTTATCTAAAAATTTCTTCATCACTCGGATGGTTAGAACTTGGAACAATCAGCTCATCAGCAACAGAGACCATGGTTTTTAGAATGCCTAAGTAAAAGTAAATGTATTTATTGTTTGTAGAGCTTTACACGTCACAATGAGGCTTCCCAGGTGGCTCAGTGGTTAGGAATCTGCCTACCATGCAGGAGACATGTGTTCTATCTCTGAGTCAGGAAGACCCCCTGGAGAAGGAACTGGCAACCTACTCCGATATTCTTGCCTGGGAAATGCTATGGACAGAGGAGCCTGCCAGGCTACAGTCCATGAGATCACAAAAGAGTCAGACATGACTCACCAAATAAACAACAACAAAAAATACAATAGAATTATGTCACAGTAGAATTATGACCTAGGTTACTTATTATCTTCATTTTTGAGACAAGGAAACTGAGGCCCATAGTCACATTCCCCCAAGGTCACCCTCCACCCCTCAGGTGGAGCTAGGGGAGTCTTATCAGAGCCAGGATCTGGACCGCTTCACTGGAAGCCACTCCTGAGCATCTTGGCAGAGAAGGCGAACCTAGTATCAGTGCTCCCAAAGGAGCTCTCAGTGGTGTGACCAAGACAGCTTGAGCCGGAACAAAAGGCCTCGACACTGAAGAAGAAGGAAGAAGGGTGTTGAGAAGCTTAAATGCGGTCATTCATCCAAGTATGTGTCCACCATGGCACACCTTTGACCAAGCCCTTAGGGTTAGGGGTGAGAACTTCAGTTCTGCAATGGCTCCCCCATCGCCTTCCACAGTCTTTCTGGACCCCAGGACACCTGGATCCTTCAGGACAAGTGACTTGGAGCCTCACAATTTCAGTAGCAACAATTCCAGGTCACCCTAAGGCTGTTTCTGCTCCGGACACCCAGAGGGCACAGAGGCGGGGAGAGGTTGTGGTTCTGGCTTTGGCCAAAGGAGTTGTCACAATTCTTTACTTCACGTGGCCTTTAAATGATCTCAATAAAGAAGAGGCTAAACACTTAACTGCAGCTGAGCGTATCTTATTGATTAGAGGAGAAGGCTCTGGCCTGTTTGCCTGGGGCTGAGCAGGAGCCAGGCCAAGCTGGTCCCAGGGGGTGGCTGCCAAGGTGTGAAGTACTTAGGAGAGTTTCTCTGAGCTCTGAGAGGGGCTGGCACTGTCCCAAAGTGGCTTCACAGCTTAAAGGGCTGAGTTTTGGAACTCATAGACCCCTTTAAGACAGTGGGATGAGGTGAAAAGAGGAGAAAACAGGAGGTGTGGGTTTTGCTCCCAGCTGTACCCAAACACGAGCAATCCACTTCATGCCTCTGAGCCTCGATTCCTGCATCTGTCCAGTGATGATTGGCGTTCCAAGTTCACAGGGTTCGTGGAGCTTCTGTGAGTCAAATGTGTAAATGTGCTTTGTAAATTATAAGTTTTCACATAAATAGAAGGCGGTTTACTCTTTGTTATTTTTATTACCGTAAGAGAAATCGTGTTGTTCTGCTTGAAGCTTGTCCATGGCTCCTCTTTGCACTTGGGATGGACCCCGCATGGTCGGCCCTGCCTGGCCCCCACCTGCTGCCTCAGTCTCCTTTTGTAGAACTCCCCACCTGCCCTGTGTGCCGGTCCTGATGGCCCTTTCACTGTTCCTAGGACAGGGCAAGCCCCTTCCTGCCTCAGGGCCTCCGTCCAGTATGTTCCCTCTGCCTGGTACACTCTGCCCCAAGTGTGTGGCACGGCTGGATTCCTTACCTTCAGGTCTTAGCTTAAATGTTACCTCCTCAGGGAGGCCTTTCTGACCACTCTCCCTCAACCCTGAACTGCACTATCTCTATTCTCTCCCTGGAAAGAGCCAGAAGTTACAATATTTTTATATATTCACTTAAGTGTTATGGTCTTCCCCTGGAAGGAGGCTGGCTCTGTGAACATAAGGACCTTGTCTGTTTTATTCACTAGCAGAGCGTCATCATAGTGCCTGACACATAGCAGGCACCTAAAGAACTGTCAGATGAATGAATGAATGAATGGGTGAGTGATCAGCAGGGGAGCCTGATTGTTTCCCAAATGGCCCCTCCTCCTTACACCTGCTTGTCTTCGTCTTGCAGATATGGAGATATGGTGCCCAAGACGATTGCAGGAAAGATCTTCGGTTCCATCTGCTCGCTGAGCGGTGTCCTCGTCATTGCCCTGCCGGTCCCTGTGATTGTTTCCAACTTCAGCCGGATTTACCACCAGAATCAGAGAGCGGATAAACGCAGGGCACAGAAGGTAAGCCTCAGACCCGGAAGGGGGTAGGCCACACCGAGAGGGTGCCCTTGGCCTTGTGCCTCTGTCACAATGAGCTCCTGGGAGAATCCCTGCACAGACGGCCTCTGGCTTTGGAAGGTAAGCAGCCCTAGGTGCCTTCCCACCTACCAGTGTCCTGTACGCCAACCACGGTCAGCTGTGCAAGGCCACAAACTCTCAGTTACCCACAAGCCAATGTTCTCCTTGTGGATATTCTGTGCAGTTTCCTTGGGCCCTGGCCACCCCTCCTAGACGACAGCTACTAACACTGGGCAGTGCCTGGGCTCCTCCCTTCCACAGCCAAGAGCTTGCTGGGGAGCATAATCACTTTTCAGTACCCTGTAATAGCCTATACCAAACAGAGTGACAAAAATAAATTTGCTAAAAAGAAAAATGAATACTCTGAAAGGAGAACATTCTGAGGCCATTGAGTTCAGGGACAAATTGCACAGCGGGCTTGAGTCACCTCAGGGTATCGTAGGATAGGGCATAGAACTGCCCTTGACAGTCGGGAGACTAAGCATGGGTCCTGGAAAGGTTTCCAGTGATGTCCAGTGAGCACGCCTTAGAGAGGCCGGGCAGGGCGAACAGGTTGAGCAAAGATGCCTGAAGGTTTTGGTGCCCAGAGAGAAGCCTCCTTTCCTGACGGGCCTCCACCTCACCCTCTGAGCCAGTTCATCTGCATTTTTGGCTGGTGAAGATTCTTGGACCCAGGTAGCAGTTTTTCCTTCTCTTCTGATCTAGGCTGAAATACTCCCCCTTCAGCAGCATCTCAACCTCCAGGGGGGTACCATCAAAGCTTTTCTGGGTACAATGGAATGGGGAGACCTGAAAGAGTCGCTTAGGGAGGCCTGAAACATTATGTCCTTATTGTATTCTTTCTTCATTCATCCATTCCACACATGTTTACTGAGCACCTACTATGTGCCAGGCCCTATGCTGTGCACCTGGGTTACTTCCTCATCATGTGAGCCTCTCTCCTGGCCTTGCTTTTGCAGAGATAACCCCCCAGTGACAGGGCTTCCTTGAAATATCAGAGGGATCCAGAATTTCAGAACACATCTGTGTATGCTGACTGAAACGAAGTCTCAAAGTTCATGAAAGTTAGCTCTGAAATGTATAATGATTTGCATGTAAAAATACTTAATGGGGGTTTCCCTGGTGTCTCACTGGTCAAGAATCTATATGTAATGCAGGAGACCCAGGTTTGACCTCTGGGTCAGGAAGATCCACTGGAGAAAGAGATGACAATCCAGGCAACCCACTCCAGTATTCTTGCCTGGGAAATCCCATGGACAGAGGGGTCTGGGAGGCCATAGTCTATGAGATAGCAAGAGTTAGACACAACTTAGCGACTAAACCACCACCATACTTAATAATATATATCACATAGTTATGTAATAAATCCAGTTGGTCCCCACTTCCCACATCTCCCCTTTTGTGTGCCCTGGTGGTCATCTCCTTGCCCTACTGTCTCCCTCTGCCTGTGGAGTGACATACTTTGACTTATCCTGACTGGGGTCTGTGATGTTGTCAGCCTGCCTTGGGTTGATCTGCAGTCCTCTCCATCCCTTCCAGCGCCAGTTTCTACCTCTTCACTCAAGGTCAGGGCTTCCCCACCCCCATTCCCTGCGAGCCAGCCCCAAAATAGAAGTCTTATCTCCTTCCCCATTCAAGTCAGCTGGCAAGTGTGAAACAATATCTACATTCATTGTGCTGTCCTTAAAAAGGGGGCAGGAGGAACTGGGATCTCCTTTCCAAATCAAAGAGCCTAAAGCCCTGAAGCGGAGAAGGCAATGGCAATCCACTCCAGTACTCTTGCCTGGAAAATCCCACGGACAGAGGAGCCTGGTAGGCTGCAGTCCATGGGATCGCTAAGAGTCGGACACAACTGAGTGACTTTACTTTCACTTTTCACTTTCATGCATTGGAGAAGGAAATGGCAACCCACTCCAGTGTTCTTGCCTGGAGAATCCCAGGGACAGGGGAGCCTTGTGGGCTGCCGTCTATGGGGTCGCACAGAGTCGGACACGACTGAAGCGACTTAGCAGCAGCAGCAGCAAAGCCCTGAAGGACCAGGGGTCCTATAGCAATGGCAACCCCACCCCCCACTGCCCACCATACCCCCCAGGGCTGACACAGGGTTTTTGAAGAGCAGTAAAGGTTCCTGGAATCCTCAGCTCTCACACCAGCCCACAGCAGCCCCACTGGAGCAGGGCTTCACCCGCCCCTGCACTCCCTTCCCTTCTGTGCTCACGCCCTTACCTGCTTCTTAGAGCATCACGTCCGCTGTCATTTTGCCCTCTGCAAAGAATGCTGTGGGAGCCATTTCTCCACACAACTTTACAGAGTTCATCCCATGTGATTAAGATACACGAGGAATCAGCTTGGGCGTCTTCCTCCTTCTAGCCCCCCAGGACAAGAGTTCCTCCCTCTGCTTCCCTCCTCCCACTCCCTCTTTGCTCTCCTTCAAAGAGGGAGTAAATCAAAGTAAATATTCATAGTGTTTTCATGTTGCCTGGATACTGTCCCTCCTCATGGTCCACTCAGCTCTGTCTTTTTCACCTTGGGCTTCTTGTGAGAAGGGAAAAAAGACAACACAAGAATACTGCTTGCTTCCAGCCCCAGGTCTACCACAGTAGTGAGGTAAGGCAGGCAGGTCAGAGGACTCAGTGGGGAGTGGAGAGATGGGCCAGGAAGGAGGTCAGGGGAGCTGATGAGACCACATACTCAGGAGTCATGAGGGTAAGCACTAGCCCATGCGCCTCAGGTGGAAAGGAAAGGACCAAAAAGTTGTCATCCTTTCCCATCATGACTGATTTGCTTGAGATTAGAGCCTCCTTTGTAGCTCAGTCGGTAAAGAATCTGCCTGCAGTGCAGGAGACATGGGTTCAATCCCTGGGTTGGGAAGATCTCCGGGAGAAGGAAATGGCAACCCACTCCAGTATCCTTGGCCTGGAAAATCTCATGGACAGTGGAGCCTGGTGGGCTGCAGTTCATGGGGTCACAAAGTGTCGGGCATGACTGAGTGACTATCACTTACTTATTTACTTACTTATTGCTGAAATGACTCCATGACTCTTTGCTACAGAGACTGGCTCCTCTAAGCCAGGTGAGCTGGAGATCGAGTAAGGAGGCAGTGGACAGAGAGAGGGGAACATCTGAGTGGGGATTTTCATTAAAATAATTATAGATACACATGTAGCTATAAAATTATCATATCCATTGCATGGGCATTGACATAGCTACAACCCACCAAGCCTATTCAGACTTGCCCAGTTTTGCTTGTGCCCATGTGTGCCTCTGTGTGATGTTTGATACAGTTTTATCACCTATGCAAGATCACACATCCCCCACCTCAGTCAAGATACCACACAGTTTCAACACCACAAGGATCCCTTCCACTGTATCTCTTACAACCACTCCCCGCAACACCCCTCCACCCTGTCTCTAAACCCTGGAAGCCATTTATCTGTCCTCCCTTTATAAAATGTTTTCATCTTTTAAATGGTATATCAATGGGCTTATATAGTAGGTAACCTTTGGAGACTGGCTTTTCCCATTTTGTTGTAATTTCCTCGAGATTCACCCAAGTCAGGTGAATTAGTAGTCTGTTCCTTTTCCTTGCTGAGTAGTATTCCCTGGTATGGGTGCATCCCAGTTATGATTAACAGTTTGCATGTTGAGGGACATTGAGTTATTACAAGTAAAGCTGCTGTTAACAGCCACTTGCAGGTTTGTGTGTGAATAAAACTTTTCTTTTCTCTGAGATGAATGCTTAAGAGTGCAATTGTCCATGGTCTCTTTCGGCTTTTCCAGTTCTCTCCCTTTCTCCTTCCTCGGCCTCTCCCAGGGCAGAGATGTCGATACTCACGCTCCAAGGACACCTGGCAGCCAGACAGCCAGGAAGTGCTTCATCGTGAAAGGCTTCTAGGGGCCCACAGAATTCTTGGGCTTATTAGCCTGTACCAGGAACTGTCCCCAGGGTGGCAGAATCCTCCATCCTGACCTCTCCTCCAAACCTGGAATCTCTACAGCTGTTGAAAATGCAAGTTTTGGGCTTTGTTCATCAGGTTAAAACTTGCCTGAATGGAGCTGAAATGTAGGGAAGAAGAGGGATGTTATGGAAGCAGCATTGGCCTGAAGGTTGGAAGATCTGAGCTGAAGTCTTGCCCTGAAAAAGTCCCTTCCTCTCACATCTCCATTTCCTTGTCTTTATCTTTTTTTTTTTTTTTCCATTTCTTTGTCTTTAAAACAGCCTAGATGATATCCACATTTCTTTAACTCTCACACTGTACTTCTGGCCATAGAAGAGAGGGAGGCTGACCAGCCCACACAAGGACTGAGTGCATCACAGTGGCTTTTTTAACGTGGATTTCTGGCCAACTGTGTAGGATCATCTTCCTTCCTGGGCCATCACAAGCCTCACTTGAGCAAATACTCAGTGCAAAGCTCTGTGCTAGGTGCTTAAGATAAAAATGTGCATAAACCACAGACTCTGGCCCTCAGAAGCTCAAAGTCAAGCCAAAAGTCCTCACCAAATTACATGTGCTGGGTAGGGTTCTGTAAATACATTGCAGACCTCTTTATCCTGTGTGGGAAATGATTAAATGATACAGTGCATTTGATATGACAATCTGTTGCCTTAATAGAGCCCAGGGTAAGATAAGATTAAAAGAAGTGCCACAGAGGAGAGCAGGAGAATCTTTCATCTCAAGAAAGTAATGAAGACAGAGCCCAGATACAAGAAAGGTCTGGCTCTAAGTGGTGCAATCAAATTATATAAGGCTATAATGAGCTTGACACAATTGGATTTCCATACGCGGCTCTCAACACCCAGCACTCACCCAAAACAATAACAGCACATCCTCAAATGATGGAGGACTTGTGTGAATGCAGACATGGAACCGAGGGGAGAGGTGGAGCTGCATCCCCGGGAGGAGAACTGTCCTGCAACTTGAATGTATGTTCTTTGCTCAGATAGAAGAGGAATGAGGGGCTTGCTTACCGCCCTTTCTCTCCCAGCTTCCTCTTTTCATTCTCGATCTAGAGGAGACTTCTTTCTCAGATATACAGGCAGATCTTCCAGGCTCAGGTGCTGACCTCTTCCCCATATTTAGAAACTAGGGAAGGATGCTGAATTGTCCCTGCAAGGACATCCTGGCCACAGGGGGGTTTCCCAGAACACGATGGGTATCATGTGTTCTTTGCGCTTCTGTTGAGAGCCAGAAGCCAAGTCCCTGGCCTCCTTTTAGTGGATGAGCCAGACCAGCAGGGCACTTGGGGAGATACTTGCCCAGGCTGGGGAGAAGGCGACAAGAAATGAAAATCACCACAAATTTTCAAGGACGCCTCTGTTCAGAGTCCATGCTGAAGTTAAGTGTGGATTTTCCCTGAGGCAGGAGGAAGGACCCCTCTGGCCTAAAAGAGTGCTGTGAGTCCACGTGGGCTCCTCTGCTTCCTGGAACTGGGTCTAGATCCACAAGAGCCCAACCGTGAAGCTGCATGTTTTTAAACCAGCAGGAAGCCCTCTACCCATCCCTTCTCCCTCCCGAAGCCTCTTTCCTGCTAGGCCTCACTCCGCGATAGTGCTGCTGTCATGGTGACACCGATTATGTTTACTGGGAAGGAGACAAGAAGCCAACCTATGCGGCATGTCCCGCCTCTCCCACAGCCTCTGCAAGCAGGAGAGATAAGCATGCATGGCTGAGGTCCCATGCAGTCTTCCTGTGGGATACTGCTACAGGCTTCCCGGGATGGAGCTGAGGAGATTTCTGGTGCCATAGCTAAGGCCGGGGCTTCCCTGGTGGCTCAGACAGTAAAGAATCTGTCTGCAATGGGGGAGACCCAGGTTTGATCCCTGGGTCAGGAAGATCCTTTGGAGAAGGGAATGGCTACCCACTGCAGTATTCTTGCCTGGAGAATTCCAGGGACAGAAGAGCCCAGCAGGCTACAGTCCATGGGGCTGCAAAGAGTCAAACACGACTGAGCAACTAACATAGCTCAAGCCAGGGAGGTGTATGGAAATATGTTCCATCTTCCCCTCTCTCACCCACATTGGGCCCCTTGTCACACATACACGCATCTACATTCATTCCCATAGACATGCACAACAAAACAGACATATAGAGACATACCCCAAAGACAGACATGAAATTGTAAATTCATCTATTGATTTACAACTTGCTAGGCACTGGAGAGATACCAGGGAACAAAACAAAAACTGCTACCTTCGAGGACTTTGTTTTTTTATTTATTGGGGTATAGTTGCTTTACAACATTGTAACTAGTTTCTGCTGTAGAGTGTAGTGAATCACCCATTTGTATACACATTTCCTCTCCTTTATGAATGCCCCTCCCATCCACAGTGCACTGAGCAGAGTTCCCCACTCTATACCATAGGCTCTTGTGTGCATGCGTGCTAAGTCGCTTCAGTCATGTCTGACTCTTTGCGACCCTATGGACTGTAGCCCACCAGGCTCCTCTGTCCATGGGATTCTCCAGGCGAGAGTACCGGAATGGGTTGCCATACCCTCCTCCAGGGGCTCTCCCCGACCCAGGGATAGAACCCTCTCTGTTGCCTGTATTGGAGGCGGGTTCTTTCCTACTAGCACCATCTGGGAAGCCCCCACAGGCTCTTACTAGTTATCTATTCCAGGCATAGCAGTGTACACATGTCACTCCTAAATCTCCCAATTCATCCCACCCTCTTGTTTCCCTGCTTGAGGTCCATACGTTTGTTTTCTACGTCTGTGTCTTTATTTCTGCTTTGCAAATAGGTTTATCTGTACCATTTTTCTAGATTCCACATGTATAACCAGACCTTGAGGAGTTTTACATTCTGGTGGGGGAGAGAGACAGTAACAAGATAACTATATAAAACATATACTACCTTAGTAATGAATGCTAAGGAAAAAATAGAAAGACAGGGAGGAGTTGAAGGCCACATGTACACACTCCCTGATTTTCTCCTAATTAACTGGTATTTGGGAACCTGCTGAATGCAGGGAGAAGCACTGGACCCTAGGGGAGAATCAGGGAGCTCTAACATGTGCTCCTTGCAAGAGCCTGCAGTCTGGCGATGAGAAATACCCTGATGCAATACTGAGTGGACAGAGGTCATGAAATTTGGGGGAAGGAGGGAGGACTTTGATGAGTAATAGTCCCCCTCACTCTTTTATTATCTCTGTCAATCACAGAAGGCCCGCCTTGCCAGGATCCGTGTGGCCAAAACTGGCAGCTCCAACGCCTACCTGCACAGCAAGCGCAACGGACTCCTCAACGAAGCACTGGAGCTGATGGTAGGTGCCCAGAGGACCTGGGGCCAGGAGGTGGACGGGAGGATGAACTTGGTTTCTCCTCCCGGGGGCACCAGGACTTCTGCCCCAAAGCCCCAAACTTTCCCCCAGTAGCAGCCCTCTCCACATACCTCTTCCATAGGGTTATCATTGTATCCCTAAGCCAGCTTTAGCTTAGGTGCCCCTAGCCAAAGGCTAACATGTTCTAGGGTGACCCTAAAATTTGGTTCATCCAGATTTTTCTGGTCCCTCCTCCTTTCTGTGGAGAAATGAAGGAGATGGAGAGAAGGCGAGCCACCAGCTTTACGCTCAGTCTCTCATCTTTTCTTCCTAGGGCACCCCAGAAGAGGAGCACATGGGCAAGACAACCTCACTCATCGAGAGCCAGCACCATCACCTGCTGCACTGCCTGGAAAAAACCACTGTGAGTCCCAGCCCAGTGCCACCTCCTTTCTCATCCCCAACCCCTAACCCTTTTCTAAGGTCAGAACTTATCCGGTGTGAGCTCTGTGCCCACATCCTCACCTTGGGCCAAGCTTCAGAAGTCAAAGTCTGTCCCCTTAGATCAAAAGAGTAGCAATGAGGTCTCTATCAACCCTCAGAAGGAAGACCCCAAGGGTCGGAGGCCAGCTCTGTCCTGCAGTGGCACAGAGGAGGCCATTCCCCTGGACTTTTCACACAACCCCTCTATCCCCATCCCCATGGCCCATTTCTTAGTTACTGAGGCCTAAGGGCTATGTCTATAGTTTCTCAGTTCTGATGGGCATCACTCTTCAAAAGTAGGGCTGAACTTATAATAGATTGCTACAGGACAGCAGAGAAGAATGTCAACTTCTGTCCCAACCCTGGGGCTAGATGGATGGAACCTGTGGGTCCCTCTGCTCCCTCCACTCCACTTGAAACAGGAGACAGTGAATGAAAGAGGCAGTGCATATGTTGCTCTAGCCAGGGATTTTACCAGTGCCACCCCATCTTAGCCACCCTGCGATTCTCAGGGAATTCAGATTCTGAAAGGCTTATTGTTAAAATAGAGTCATGGCTTAGGGTGCCCCAGCTGGAATGTGGAATGATGCTTGTGCCTCACTAACAGGCTGAAAGGAAGGGCAGTGGGGCCAACCCTGGACCCTTGGCAAAAAGTGTTAGAAATAGTGGGGAGGGAGGAGAAGTCAGGCTGGACAACCAAAGAGGGACAAAGGGAAACTTTGCTGTTTCTTTCTAGGATCTCCCTTCCCCAAAAGCCCAAAGTCAGGGCTCAGCACACTAAGGAGGGAACTTTCTAATTCTCTATATTCCATATCTTGGCCTCCCAGATGTGGGGGGAACAGATATTAGATGACTGTTAGATGAGACAAAGGGAGACATTGTATGGCAGTTGAACCCAATGAGGACTTCCAAGGTGGGAAGGTACTCTGAAAACCCTAGTTTCCAGGATTTATCCAATATTTCATAGAGTCAAGAACTGTATATGCATATCTAGAATTTTTCTCAAAGATTCAGAGCTTGCCAAAGAAATAGGCCTGGACCCAACTGCCCTTTCCAAGTTGCATGTGCTGGGTGGAATGTGTAAGTTGAAAGGATATGGGTGAAATTTAATATTGGGTTTGAAGGGATGGAATGTTGGCATTGAAGAAATGAGATCTTGGAATTGAGGGATGGAATGCTGGCATTGAAGGGGTGGAATGCCGAATTTGGGGGAAAGAATGTCGGATTGGGGGTGGGGGGATATTGGGATTAAAAGATGGAATGCTGGGTTTTAGGGGAGGAATGTTGGACTCCAGGGGTGGAATGCTGGGACAAAGGAAGAAGAATGCGGGGAGCGAGCGAGGGTGAAATGCTGGGATTGAGAGACTGAATGTCAGGACTGAGCTTGGGAATGCTGGAATGTACAATCAATGGTGTTTTTATCTTCTGTTGGCATGTTGTCCTGTAGGGGTTGTCCTATCTTGTGGATGATCCCCTGTTATCTGTACGAACCTCCACCATCAAGGTATAACTTTTTAAAACTTTGATTGATGTTTCTCTCTCTGATTCCTCTGAGTCTGTGGAGTCTCCTCTTTTTACCCCCTGGTCTGGTTCTCTGCATGCGCTGTTGATTCTTCTGGGGCTTACCCCACCTCTGCTGTCACACCCAGGACCAGCTCAGGCTTCCAGTTTTCTTGTGCCTTTCTGATTCCCTTTTTTGACCTCCCCAGGGGCTTGGAGGGGTGGTGGGACATGGAACCAGTGTTGGTATCCTGTGAGTGCCCATGTGCCACGTCTGTCTATGCCCCACCCCCCAACTCCATGGGAACTGCTGGTATCGAATGTCGGGGCTGGTCTCTCTCTCTCTTTCTGAACTCTGTTCTCATGTTACTTCTCCTTACTCTGGCAGCCTTGGCCAGGCTGTTCATGCCATAGATATTTAGTCACCTTGGCCAAACAACCACATTATAGTCATCCTGTGTTGCACTCCACCCTATCCTGATGGCCTCCACTGACAGTCTGTTAGCATCCCCTCCCCATGCTGACACTTGACCTAGGGAATCCTGTGCCTTTAGGTGTATTAAGGAGCCATACTCCATAACCAGCTTCCCTGGCAGCTCAGTCAGTACAGAGTCTGCCTGCAACGTAGGAGATCCAGGTTCGAACCCTGGGTTGGAAAGATCCTCTGGAGAAGAGAATGGCAACCCACTCCAGTATTCTTGCCTGGAGAATCCCATGGACATGGCAGGCTACAGTCCATGGGGTCACAAAGAGTCGGACATGACTAAGTGACTTTCACTTCAACCCATAACCAGGTGGGAAGAAATCAATCATCAAAAGAAACAATAACTCTGACATTGTGACCCCATTGGCCTTCAAGAGCAAAGCTCTCCGAATTCTGTGAATAATTCAATGCCTTTAAAATCTTGTGTCTCATGCTTACCCAGGATTCATAAAGATCTCACCCAGTAAAGCCAGAAAAAGACAACCTAGCACACCCACTACTCACAGTCAGGGACTCCTTGCCTGCTGCCCCTGCGGGGGCAATCCTGTAAAATCCTACAAAGTCTGGCAAGTCTTTGCTTCAGCTCTGAGGATGCCACAAAATCCCTCCACATCCCTCTATATCCCTTCAGCCAAAGCCGTAGATGAAGTACAGGAAACATTGTGATTTCATGACTGCAGTGTCCGCCCTTCAGTCTGCTGACCAGGGCTGCCCATGGGAATCTCTTCCTTCCTTCCTTCGATGCCTGTGGGACACCCCCGGGTCCGGAATGCTTCTTGGTGCTCCAGGCAGCTGGGTACCCTCCTCTCAAGGCCCAGAACAGAGCCAGGCAGAGTGCTGGAGCTCATCCCCCTCCCGCCCCCACTTCCTATCTCTCTTACCTGTTCTCCCTCTGCTTCCCACAGAACCACGAGTTCATAGATGAGCAGATGTTTGAGCAGAACTGCATGGAGAGTTCAATGCAGAACTACCCATCCACACGGAGTCCTTCGTTGTCCAGCCACCCAGGCCTCACAACCACCTGCTGCTCCCGTCGTAGTAAGAAAACCACACACCTGCCCAATTCCAACTTGCCGGCCACCCGCCTGCGCAGCATGCAAGAGCTCAGCACGATCCACATCCAGGGCAGCGAGCAGCCCTCCCTCACTACCAGGTGGGTGGCTCCCATCCATCGCTCCCTGAGGCTTTTAGGCACTCCCTGGGCTTCCCTGTGGCTCAGCTGATAAAGAATCTGCCTGCAATGCGGGAGACCTGGGTTTGATCCCTGGGTTGGGAAGATCCCCTGGAGAAGGAAAAGGCTACCCACTCCAGTATTCTGGCCTGGAGAAATCCATGGACTGTATAGTCTGTGGGGTCGCAAGGAGTCGGACACAACTGAGCGACTTCCACTTTCATAGAGTGATGCCACCTCCACGTTAGGAAAACCCTGGGGTCTTTGGCCCTCCCTCCCCCATATCTAATGCAAGGGCCTCCCCCACCTTCCTTCTCATACTTGCAAGTTAGCCCAGAAGTCCCTCCTATGCTTAGGACACTATAGCATGTTTAGGCCCAGTGGTGGGGGTGGGGGTGGGGGGTTAGATATGAGAAACAAGTAACAACAAAAATCCAAAAATGACCTCCCTGGTAGAGAGAATGGACTGTTTTCTCAAGAAAGTAATTTTCACAATTGTATTAGACATGGCTTATCCCAGGCTGATTTTGCATCACAAAGTGATTCTGCTTATATTTAGGCCACTTCCCACTACCTCCAATGAATTGCAAGGAATTCAGGGGAAGTAAAATCAAGTTAAACAAATGATAGGAAAATAGTACACTGGAGGGGAAAATGTATACTCTGAATTCCAAAGCCCAATATGCATGACTTTTGCAATTTGGGGTAGTTGAGGAATAATCATCAGAATGGATAATTACAGGCCAAATACCAAAAGCAGAGATAGAGGGACACCCAAACCGCCTCCTAGTTACTATAAGCTAGACATGTAGAGAGTCACAGAAGCTTTGGGACACTAGCAAGATGAACCATCATCAACTCGCTCTTTTTTTTATCCCAGTCGTTCCAGCCTTAATTTGAAAGCAGATGACGGACTGAGACCAAACTGCAAAACATCCCAGATCACCACAGCCATCATCAGCATCCCCACTCCCCCAGCACTAACCCCAGAAGGCGAAAGTCGGCCACCCCCTGCCAGCCCGGGCCCCAACACGAACATTCCTTCCATAGCCAGCAATGTTGTCAAGGTCTCTGCCTTGTAAAACCACTGGACAGAGGGCCAGTGCAGGTAGTGGGAGTGAAGGGGGCTGGCATGTTGGTGGGTGGCCACTGGGACCACTCCCTCCCCCTTCCCCACTATTCCTGCCCGCCCTGTTGCACCCCTAGCACTGAAACTTGTGCCTGGAAGAGAAGGAGGCAGCGAAGGGGCACGTGAGGTTCACTGCTGCTGGCGTGGACACAGCCCTGAGCTACTGCATCTCGCTGGGGCCAGAGGAAGGGAGGATGGGTGGGGGTAGGGATGGGATGTAGGGGTACAGGCTGTGAACCAGGCCAGGGCCCGGAGGGGGGAGCCTCAGACCAAATAACAGATGTTTCTGGAGACCCCAGTGAGGAAAATACAAGACCAAGAGCAGCACAGAGGCCGAGTTTTCACATGCAAAACGGGAAGAAAATATAACACTGTGTATTTAAGCACCTTTTTCAAGGCTCTTAATGGATAATATTTATTCATGGGAAAAGGTGGAAAACAAAAACACCAACGGAGTTTTGTGAAATGTTTTTCTCCATGGACCCAATACCTTTGAACCAAAACTGCATTTTGTGAGGGTTTTTGTTTTTGTTTTTTCTCTCTCTCCTTTTATAGCAAAAGCTTTTAGGCTAAGAAGTCAGTTACTGCTGAGTTCTCTCTTCGTTCCCCCAGGTAGATGAGGTCAAATGAGTCTGGGCCCCACTGCCCAGCTGACCTGCACAGAGCTGCCAAGTGACCACACAGCAACACTCACCCTCTGTCTGTCCCTGTCTGCTTTGTCTCTGTACCTCTCTGCTTCACCCCCTGGGTGTTTTTCTCTGTGTCTAGCCATCTGTCTCAACATGGACCCCGGTGATCCTGAGACATGTTAAAGAAGGTCTTCTCCACTGCCAGGCACCTACAGACTCATGCCCGGGAGTTCTATTTATGTGAATGCAGTGGTGGAAGAGAACAGAACAGAGCAAAAATGGGCATTTAGGGATGAGGGACATCTACCTTAAAGAGCAGAGTGCTTCCCTTGTGATTGGAACCACTGGTGTTTGAAGTTTGCATTTCTGGAGAAGAAAGAGAATGACCAGATTTATCACATTGGGATCTTGAAAAAGGAAACAGCCAACACTGGAGAGGCACAGGAAATTTCGGCCTGTGTGCCAGTGGAGAGAGAACAGAAGAACCCAGGGCTCCCAGCAGCAGCCGGCCCCTGTGGCACCTTGCTCTGCACCCCTCTTTCAGCACCCACCATAAAGCCCATCCAGAGCTCTGCCAAAAGGCTCCATGAGCAGTTAACCACTGAGAAGGCAGTGGTATGGGGACCAAGCTCTGACTTATCTCATACCTGAGGCAACTCCCACAGAGGCTGCAGAAGGTTAAGCCTGGGTGCCTCATGAAGGATTCTCCAGAGTGAAAGCAAGTGAGAGATCATAGATGATATACTTACCTGGTCTGAATGATGCCTTGGGGTCTGAAGAGTCTTTAGGCCAGCTGTCCCTGAAGATAACTGAAATGGGGGAGAAGCCTGATCACCTCCCTGAAAGTGAGGAAGTAATTATTTCCGGAAAACCCAGACACATTTCTGTGCAAGTGGTTTGTAGCCATGTGGGGCTGGGAACACTATTTCTGGAATCCAATCAATTTTCACTGCTTTTAGCAGAGCAGGTGGGCCTTGGGGTTAGTGACAAAGCCCTTACCACCCTTCCCAAACCCTAGCTAGCCTATTGCAGTCTCTCTAGCCTGGATTCTGAGATACAGGAGTTCCTCAAGAACTCTTTATCCATTCAGCAACTTAGTGATTAGCTGTTTAATCATGGGCCGAGAATTTTTCTTCCCACCAGAGGCATCCAGAGGAGTTTCACTAGCCTGGAACCTAAAAATTACCTTCATTGGCTTCCCTATGACCCCAGCTCTATTGACCCTGCAGAAGGAGAAAGTCAAAGGGTTATGAGGTGACACCTAACCAGAAGGTGAGCAGAAGGGCAGAGGAGAGGGAGCCTTCTACTTCACGCTGTCCTCATTGGTCACTGACTGGGTCCTTTCTCTGATTTCCCCCTAACCCAAGAATGGGGTGGTTCTGGCCCTCTGAGCTCATGGTAGAAGTAGACAGAAAGGCTTTACAACTACAGAGGAATTTGTGTGTATACACAAACACACAACAACCTAAACACTCGGGAATAAGTTCTTCAACCCATTCATGTCATACATATGTCTCATTAGGGAAGGCAGAGGACTGGGCTGGACTCCATTTAAATGGCAGGCCAAGCACTAGAAAAGGAACTTTTCTCTTGAAAGAATGGATAATGGAACAAAGTTAGGAAGGTCTAAAGTTTCTAAGTATGTATCATGAGAACTGAATGGGGTAAAGGATAAAGAGGTAAATAGGAGCATGGTTACATATACATACGAATGAACTGTGTTTAAGAACAGATCATCACAGGGTTAGAATAATGACTGCTCCAACCTGGGACCTGTTTGGTAGTGTACTGGGGGAGCATATTAGTGGTTCCCATAAAAATTAATGAAGAAATTTAAAAAATCATGTCCCAAATAATTTCCTGTTGTTTTTTGACCCTAATGAACTGAATGTTTTGTATTCCTTAAACTTCATTTCCAAATCTCACATTATACCAGGTCCTAAACGACCACTGGGGCTTCCCTGGTGGCTCAGATGGTAAAGCCTCTGCCTGCAGTGCAGGTGACCTGGGTTCAATCCCTGGGTTGGGAAGATCCCCTGGAGAAGGAAATGGCAACCCACTCCAGTACTCTTGTCTGGAAAATTCCATGGACGGAGGAGCCTGATAGGCTACAGTCCATGGGGTCACAAGGATTTGGACATGACTGAGCAACTTCACTTCACAGCTGATAAAAAGCTTGGGTTGTCTCAGTGGGGTGGATTTGCTCCTGGAAGGATTTCACCTGGATTTCAAAGGACCATTAGACTAACCCCTTCAGCTCCATCCTTCAATGTAGCCTTAGCCAAAGATGAGAAATCCACTTCACTCAAGAAAATGGCTTGTCTACACAACGGAATACAGCCAGAAGGGCCAATACTGCTAAAGGGTATTTGTAAGTAAACAAAAAGGCCAAATGTGCCACGTCAGTTTAATGTCTAACTTAATGGCCAGTGACTGAAGAAATGGGATCTTATCAGGGTTTCCAGGGGACAATGGCTTTCTGGGGAAATGGCTTGAGCTTTCATAGTTCTTTAATGAACTACTTCAGCATAATAGAAGATTCACAAAACTACCCATTCAATCCTACTTAATATTAGGGAGGGTTAAAAACAAACCAATAGGCTACATTCAAATGAATGGAAACTTAGAAAACACGGAATTAAGAGTATATCAAACTAGAAGAGATTAGAGACTATCTATCTAAGTCATTTTACAGTATAGGCTGATGCCCAGAGAAATTAAGTGACCTGCTCAAGGTCATGAGGTCATTTAATGACAGGGCTGGGATCAGAACCCAAGTCCCTTGTATATTCGTCTAATGCTTTTTCCATTACACGCATTGCCTCTCAGCAACAATGCTCAGAGAAGACCCATCAGAGATTACTTGCTATAACTAGAGACATAGTCATGTGTGAATGCCAATTATTACTTGGACACAAGCCCTTTCAAACCACCTGACTGTACCAGTATAAACCATACCTTGGAAACCACCATCCACTAGATAGAATCAGCTAAGGACTATCAATTCTGTCAAAAGCAGGTGAGTAAGTGCACAGTCAGGTTTTTTCAGTCCAATGCTGTCTTTCCAATGCCCTTAATGAAGAGAGGGCTAGGACATTTTAAAGCATACTTTATGTAGTCTTTAATCCTTTCTACAACCTCTGGTGGTAGTACGTCAAGAACTAAATCTTTAATTCACAGAAGGGAAAACAGGCAGAAAGAAGCTGAGTGACATTCAAATTCACATGGCAAGTTAGTGGCAGAACTAAGATCACAATCCAGAGCTTAGACATCTTGCCCTGGGACTTTTCCCTTGACATTATGTTGTATTACTCTGAGGCTTGCTTATATGTTTAACACTTGGATTTTCAGGACCATCCCGAGCCAGGACCTCCAGAAGCGCACACTGTACTATTCCTCCTTTATCCCCTCCTTTCATTACCAGCGTCAAGCTCAAGACCAATTGCATAGAATCCTGTTCAAAAGACTAGGTATTCTCAATGATAGTTGAACATGTGAGTCTATGATCATACAGGAGGATAAAATCAGCAAGTAGAAAAGTGAAAGAAAAGTAAAAAATTTGAACAGAAATTAAAATGGCCAGTTAATGCTGATTCACAATTAACAAGCATCAATTCATGGATGTGCTTGAAGACCTGACCCAGTTTTCAAACGATGATTCCTGCAGTTCAGGATCATGTCACTTTTTAGAATTGATCTAAACCTAGATGTTTAGGCTATTAATGAATTCTAGTGATCCAGGCTCCCTCACTTCAATTACCAGAGAAATACAAGGCATAAACATCCTAACGCTGTTAATCTAAGGCAATATTAGTTTCCCTTCTCATCTAGTTGGCATGGTAACCATAACAGGAACCCAAAAGACTACTTTCCCTGAGTTCCTTGTGAAATCTCTGCAAAGCTTTAAAATGAGTGAAGGAAAAATGTTATGACTTGTCACCCTTGGAGCCCAAACAGCATCATGATGAGCATCATTAGAACTAAGAGAAAGTGGATCAGAAAAAGAAACAGCTTTAAAGGGGTTCCTTTTGAGTCTTGTTTTCAATTCAGAATGTTCTATGTTTTTCTCATCAAGTGTGGGAATGAATTTCTCTTAGCAGGTTTCTCAACTACACTGGATGATGTCACACTAACCAGTGTAGGGCACTGACCCAAGTCCTGGGGGGCTCCTTGGACCAATAGACTATTTTACAAACCTGGGTGGTGGGAGGGATGGTATATTTTTGATAATCAGACATTCCAATGTAATGTTTTCCTTAGAGGTCACCCTGCCCCATTAATGTTATCGTGAAAAACATCACGTGTGTTCTTTTCTATTTTCATATAATAAATGGGCTTTGCTTACCAACATCACAATGGCAAAGAAGAAATACTGTACAAAACTGCAGAAAGATAAACATGTGAAATCTTTCTATGGAAACAACAAAAAACAAACCAACTCTTGAGTTTCCTGTTGTCTTCTTTTGAAACTGTAGTGCATATGTTAAAATGTAATCATTTACAGTATTGAGTCATGTGCCACTGCTGTGCCCGATGTATCCAATCTGGATTAAACAATGTGCCACAAAACGATTATGACTGTTTAATACCTGTATTCTCCTGCTATACATTAGAAACTAAGGGTAATTTGAACAGAGACTTTCTCCCTCGCCATAAAGTCACAGAATCTCAGAAGGGTGCTTAAGCTCTGGTCTCATCTTCCCTTCCCCATCCTCCCTCAATGCGAGCAACTCCTTTATGACATCCGAAATGGTTCTTGCCTGCTTGTATACTTTAGTCATGGATGTTCACTAACAGGGAAAGCATTTGATTGCATTTGTCAACAGCTCTATTTTGAGACTCAGCCCTGCATTACTGCAAGAAAAATAGGCTTTTATGTATCCGTATTGGTTCTGCTGAGAATACACGGAGTATCTACCATCTAAACCAACGTCTCAAACTAAAAGGAAAACTCAAAATTAAATGCTATAGAGTATAGCAAAAAGCTCGGATATTAGAGGACAGAGCACATGTTCAGGTTCTATCATTTATATGACTTCACATCAGTGTTTGTGTGTGTGCATGTGGTCACACCCCAGCCTACAGCTTACAGGATTCTTAGTTCCCTGACCAGGGATTGAACCCTTGTTCCTTGCAGTGGAAGCACGGGTGTCTTTAACCACTGGACTGCCAGGGAAGCTCCCAGTCTCTTCTCTCTTGGCTTCAGTTTGTTTCCTCATCTTAAAAATGAGGGGATTGGGTTAGATATCTTGAAGATCTGTTCTTAGTAATTCTGGTTTAGGTAGTGAGAACTGGCATTTTCACATTTCACCATAATGTGGCAAGAACAATGGGAGTTCTTTTGATTTCCCCACAACAGCCATCGATGAAAATTGTAAGGTTAAAGCAAATGTAAGGTTTGCTGTGTGTAAATGTAAAGCAAATGTGTGATGCCAGAAGGCCCTGAGTTGGCTGTGAAATTCATTTCTATCACTAATGTTCATAGCTTTATCATCCACTAGGTGTCACTACAGATCCACAGTTCAAATAATCTGGAGCAGAGTAATGAAATCAAATGCATGGTGAGCAATATGTGCTTTTTCATGAAAAAAGCACTAAATGTTAACTGGGGTATACATGCTTGTTCACAGACACAAAGCAATAAACATATTCTGTCAAAATGAGAGAACAACCTGGTAATGCAGTTCCAATGTCAGTTATGACTATCAAAAATATAATTTTATTTTTTAAGATTAAGATAGGGTTATTTATATTTGAGGGAGGGGAAAAATACCTAAGACTTTAAACTACTCCCTTGACTCATACGAGTTGATCCATTAAGTATCATAATTTCTGTTCAATTATTTTTAGTGTTCAAGGGCTCTTACCTTTAAACCATTTTTTTAAGGTTAGTGATCGTGTTAGTAGCTTAGTCATGATGTCCAACTCTTTGTGACCCCAGGAACTGTGGCCTGCTAGCCTCCTATGTCCATCGAATTCTCAAGGCAAGAATACTAGAATGGGTTGCCATTCCCTTCTCCAGGGGATCTTCCCAACCCAGGGATCAAACCCAGGTCTCCCACACTTCAGGGAGTCTTTATGGCCTGAGCCACCAAGGAAGCCCTTTTTAAGGTTAGGTTAGGTTTAAAAGGTTAGCAATTATTATTGCAATATTTACACTACTTTTAAAGATTACTTTTAATTACCCAAAGTTATATTCTTTAAGTTAGAATCATCCAAAGCAACAGGTTTCCCAAACATTTCTCTACATGTTAATGCTGCTAGCCTAATTTAAGTCTAACTTGAACAGCTATATAAATGTATTGATTTAGTATTCTAGAAGTCAGACATTAAACCAATTCATAGTAGTCATGTATGTAAATGTATAAAGGCTCTCTATACTCATAAAAAGATATTCCTTTTCTCTAGAAATTATCTTATTAGTCATGTATCAGTTAAATCTTAGAGCTGGAAGGGACCCTAAAAATCTTTTGGTCTAACTGCCTCCTTTTACTGGTGAGACTATTGGACTTTGAGAGGTTAAATGACCAGTACAAGGTAAAAAAGTTGGTCGCAGAGAGTCAACTAAGACAAACACTCCTTCCACTACACCACAAAACATTCTCAAGTAAATCTGCCTAAAACCTACCTACAGCTCCTAACAGATTAGGGGGATGTGCACCTAGACTGACAATTTCAGCAGATTCCTTCCACAGCCAGCACAATTAACTACACTCCTTATCTGGGAAGGTAACTGATGAAATGTTCCAAGGAAAATGCTTATGAAAAATGAAATCAGTATCTTCATGTGTTATGGTATATGCTTACCTCCAGCTTATTTTCCTGTTTTTTTTTTTTAAAAAAGCAAACACAAAAAAGACAACCCTAAAAGAGAATCCAATTAATTTCAAGACTAATGGGTATCCTAATTTCTAATTAAGATACATAAGTATCCTAATTAAAATCCCCTAGCAATGATAAACTGTGAACTTGGCTGTACTGTGGGGGAAAAGGGTAGGAAAAAAAAAAAAAAAAAGAGCTAAGCTCAATTATGTAACGACAGGATCTTAAACGTGTAATTAAAGTCATCTTAATGACATGCTGGACCTAATTATGGATTTGCTATTTACAGTGTTAATTCACTCTAACTTGGTAATACATGTACAGTACTGGTATGTATAAGTAAAGCCTACCACTGCCCAACCCAAAATGACAGGAATCTAAGTTAAACCATTAGGGCTGTGTTATGTGAGTGCTGGACAGTTAATGACAATGGCTGCAGATGTTGGCTGACAGCCCTGGGGGAAAATGTTAATACTGCCTAGACAAGTATGTACACAGGAAAGGAGAGCTTCCCTTTTAAAAAGTAAATACATACCTCTATTCATAGGTGGTTCTCTCACTACAAATCCCTTTCACAGAAAGGATTTGGAACCAAACACGAATTCATAAAAGGGATGCTATAAAGAAATTAAAGAATATGTAACTTCTAATTACATTTTTCTAAATCATAATTTATAGACACAGAATTTCAGAAAAATGCTAGAAACTTCCCTTAGCCTACTAACTAGCAGAATAAGGTAGCTATTAATCTGGGTCCCAGAGATGGGCTTCAAAAGGTCTATGAACCCTTTGAAAAAAAATTCTTGTTTACAGAATGAGAAATTTTCTGGGACAAATCTATAGCTTTCATCAGATTCATAAAAGGATCCAAAAATCAACAAAGATGAAGAGCTGCTCCTTTTCCTAAGAAACAAAAGACAGCCACTGATCCTTAGCTATTTAATGTGTATCAAAAACACAGACAGCTTCCATAATCTTAAAAATAAGACATCATCATCAAAAGACGAACAATAAACATGTCACCACACTTGGCTGAGTTTCTTTTTTTACTGGAAGCAAATAGCATCAAATCAAGGACCTTGGGAAAGTCTAAATCAATGTTTATTCCCAAAAGGAGAAGCAGTTTTCTATCTACCATGCTACAAATTTCTGTAAGAAAACACCTCTATGGAAATGCAGCCCAAGACTTCTGGAAAGAACTCCACAACATAAACTAGCATTACCTTTCAAATCTCAAGGTTTTTATTTCTTTTAAAGTAAGCAGTGGTATGTCTTTTTCAGTGTTTCTTTTCAGAACAGCTTATAGAAAATGGCACCCTGGGACCTTTAGCTTTACGTCCCCCAAATTTTCTTTCAAGAATCTAATCCAGGGAGTTTCTTTAAAAAGATCTTTAAAAAGATAATACACTTGACCTACATCAGGTTGATTTAGGTCAAAACAACCTGAAAAATAGATATGTCCCAGCAGAAAGCCTCAAGACTTCTCCAGTTCCTCAAAAAATGCCACTATAGACCACTCCCCGATAGGTCAAGGAGGACGGCAATCACTTGATATGCCCAGATGGTGTGAGGGACAGCCTACTGTCACTGGGTGCTGCGCATCATTTCTTGTAGATAAACGGTATTCATCTGATAGGCTGCCATCCAACTTGGATGCCTCTGAGCATTCCAATAATACGACTGAGAAGCAGCAGCATAGTATTCCTGCCATGCCCTGTAGTAAGCTCTCCAGTACTCCTCATAGTCCTGATATGTATCAGAAAAACTTGGATGTGTTCTCCTATGGCAGTCATACCAACCATCTTCCTGGGGTTCTGTCTGCAATCGATAGGAAGATCGCCTGGGAAGGTTTCTCCGGCTCTGCTTAGCTCTCTGGTTATGGTTAGCGCCCTCCTTATGCCTTGTCTTTACTTGGATTTCAGTTGATTCTTGATACTCTACTAGGCTAGGGGTGTCATTTCCATTCAGAGGCTGTTCCAAAGAGATAAGGCCATCCATAGGAATAGATTCTGAGTCTTTCAGCTGAGTATCAGAAGAAACTTCCAAATACGACTTATTTCCTTTGCTCTGGGAAGAAGTCCTTGAGCTGTAAGAATCACTGTCACTCTCGGAGTCTCCAGATTGGCTGCTACTTGCCAATATCTGCACTCTCTCTTCAGTAATTCTATTTTTCACAAAACCATTTTGAGGATTCACAGACTGCTCCCCAGGACCTGTGTAGTGTCTGATGATTTCCACAGGTTTCTCTAAACCCTCTTTAATATAGTGTTCATAATCCTCCACCAATTCTGCAAAAGTCAAAATACACGGCAAATGGGTTTTAAAGGAAGACAGACAAGGAATTTTGGGGAGTGACACAGAAGCTTCTTTGACTTGGTGCTGACTGTTAGTAGGGTTTTCAACAGAGGTCTGAACAGAATTCTTCATTTGCTCTTCCAGTTGTACTGCACAGCCCAGTTCTTTTGGTGATATGGCTTTTTCTACGATTCCACACTCTGAATGGCTTTTCACAGGAAGTTTTTGTTTGGTATTACTTTTTGATTTCACTGATACTGTAGATATAGAAGTATTCCTAGATGAAGCCATGTGTTTACCATGAGCTTTCTGAGTTTGAAAGGTTCTCTCTATTTTTTGAATATGCTTTTTTAGAGGCTGGGTAGGTACACTTGCTAAACCATATGTATGCACGGCAGCTTCAACCTCCATATCCCAATCCAAACATTCTTCCATCAGACCAGGAGGAATAGGATCTACATAAAAGGAATTTAAAAAGTATTAAATTCTCAAGTTGCTTTAGACCAGCATTTTCTGAATGGTTTAATAAAGCTTTCCATGGTCAAAAGGGTTAAGAAACAAAATACACTAACAATATACTAAGAAGCTTAATATATTAGTATTTTAAAAAACCTAAGTAATCCTCACAGGAAAGAATTTTGGTGATAAATATACAAGACCATCCCATACTCATTAGCAGTATCACCCTCTAACTTCTCAGTGAAAAGAGCTGATTCTAGGAGTAAGGTGCCTCTGTAGCAGTTCTCCTACCCCTCGTCATCTCCCTCTCACCAACTCCTGCCTGTGATCTCACTACTCATAGCAGCAGAACAAAGGTATTAGAAAACAGACCATGCTCCCTAAAGCTTACCAACTGGGAAATATTACAACCGCAACTCTGCACCCAAGTAAATCTGCCACCCTATATTATATTCTACCAGGGAAAAATCAACGCCCTCAATGGTGGAGGGAAAAAACCTCCACAGGGAAAAAAGACAGATAGATGACTGTGAAAAGATCTGTGATATCAATGGCACTTGTAAATCTAAAAAAAATGTACTGGCTCCAACCCTCTGAATTTCCTCTTCCAGCCAGGTTTGACAATTTGCTTCTACCTGCACTCAGGTCTTTCCAAAGTGTGACCAATTTTCATCTTAGAGCAAGTACACAGAGCCTCAGCTTTACAAAGAGCTCACCTGTCACTGCTGGTGCTGTTCCACGTATGTGTACCCACTACTCATTCCCTCAGATCTGGATTCTTCAGCTGGGGCTCTTGATTCTTCATTGAATAGAAACTCTGACTAAACTCAGATTCCTGCTAAGATGATATCCCTTGCTTGCAGAGATCTATCATTCAGGTCAATTTCCCTCCTAATCCTGCTCCTGGATACTCACCTGAACAGTCTGTGGTCACACAAGTGTCTAGTCCAATACAGATCTAACACCATGAGTATCATTTTCTCACAATTTCGGGGCTCTGTTAACACTTCATAAAGATCCAAATACATGTCATTTTCCAGTAACCAAAGACAACTTTTTTTATCACTAGATGTTATGATACTGAATCCTACCACAAGGCCTACCCCTCATATGTCAATTTTCAATTTTTTTCTGTATTTATAATTACAAAGATTATCAACACTTATAGAGAGAATTAACAAAATATAGTCTCAGAGAACCTAAAGACCATCTACTCTAAAAACAAATACTTTGTAAACCCGGACATAAGCTTAGAGTAATTTTAAAAATCTGTAAAAAGATCATAAAATGAATTATCACAAAGCCAGAACTACTAAAATTCACAGTACTCCTAGACCTGTGCTTAATCTAGCTTTGTAAAAATCACTAAAGGAGTGAAATATATTGGTAAATATTCACTGCCATATTTATTCAATAACATATCCCATTTTCTAGAAGATCATGTATATACATGTTTATATAACTATACAATATCTATATACATGTCTAGATATGTATCTAGATAATGTATGGAGGAGGAGGAGACGACAGAGGATGAGATGGTTGGATGGCATCACTGACGCATTGGACATGAGTTTGAGTAGGCTCCGGGAGTTGGTGATGGACAGGGAAGCCTGGCGTGCTGCAATCCATGGGATCACAGAGTCGGACAGAACTGAGAGACTGAACTGATTGATGTGTGTATGTGTGTGTGTGTGTGTGTACACCTGCCTTTATATATATATATTTATGACCTGTCTCTTGGGAAATCTGTATGCAGGTCAGGAAGCAACAGTTAGAACTGGACATGGAACAACAGACTGGTTCCAAATAGCAAAACGAGTATGTCAAGGCTGTATATTGTCACCCTGCTTATTTAACTTACATGCAGAGTACATCATGAGAAACACTGGGCTGGATGAGGCACAAGCTGGAATCAAGACTGTCAGGAGAAATATCAATAACCTCAGATATGCAGATGACACCACCCTTATGGCGGAAAGCAAAGAGGAACTGAAGAGCCTTTGATGAAAGTGAAAGAGGAGAGTGAAAAAGTTGGCTTAAAGCTCAACATTCAGAAAACAAAGATCATGGCATCTGGTCCCATCACTTCATGGGAAATAGATGGGGGAACAGTGGAAACAGTGGCTGACTTTATTTTGGGGGGCTCCAAAATCACTGTGGATGGCGACTGCAGCCATGAAATTAAAAGATGCTTGCTCCTTGGAAGAAAAGCTATAACCAGCCTAGACAGCATATTTAAAAGCAGTGGCATTACTTTGACAACAAAGGTCCATCTAGTCAAGGCTATAGTTTTTCCAGTAGTCATGTATGGATGTGAGAGTTGAACTATAAAGAAGGCTGAGCGCCAAAGAATTGATGCTTTTGAACTGTGATGTTGGAGAAGACTCTTGACAGTCCCTTGGACAGCAAGGAGATCCTAAAGGAAAGCAGTCCTGCATATTCATTTGAAGGATTGATGTTGAAGCTGAAACTCCAATACTTTGCCCACCTGATGCAAAGAACTGACTCATCTGAAGACCCTGCTGCTGGGAAAGATTGAAGGCGGGAGGAAAAGGGGATGACAGAGGATGAGATGGCTGGATGACTTCACCGACTCAATGGACATGAGTCTGAGTAAACTCCAGGAGCTGGTGATGGACAGGGAGGTCTGGTGTGCTGCAGTCCATGGGGTCATAAAGAGCCGAACACGACTGAGCGACTGAACTGAACTGAACACACTAACATGCATACATTAACATATACAGTTGACCTTTGAATAACACAGGTTTGAACTGAGGGTTTGAAGGTCCAGTCATACACAGACTTCTTCCAGTATGTTTGACAGTACTACACAGTCTGCTGCTGGCCGAATCAGTGAATGTGGAAATGCAGATATGGAGGGCTGACTCTGAGTTATACAGGGACTTATGCTGCGCAGAGGCTCGGCACCTCAAACTTCCATGTTATTCAAGGGTCAGCTGTACAGCATATAAATCATATTTCCACACAAGAGTTTAGGGCTTTTAAAAAAGTTTTCTAAAAATCAGTAGTAGTTTCAAAACATGCATTGTTTCCAAGATGGCACTTTTAGAAAGCAGCTTGATAAATGATTCATTAAAATCAAAAGAAAATACTTAAACATTTTCAGAATAGTGTTCAAATTAAAGATACTTCCTCATAATAACAAAGGAGAACATGAGAAGAATTATCTTCACCGCAACATAAAAGGTAAGATACATCCTTGATATAAAAGAAAAAAATCAAATTTGAAGGCTATAAACTATAGAGTTAATACAACAGAAATATATTTTTCACTTTTCATGTGAAAAATATATTGTTAGCTTACAATTTTCTCCCTGCTACTTATTAACTTTAAGACCTTAGGCAAATAGTTAACCTCTCTCTGTCTCAATATCCTCTTCTACAAAAGGTAGATAATAATAGCACGTAACTCAAAGGATTGTGGTGAGCATTAAATGAGTTAACATACATAAATACTTATAAATACTTAGAACATTACACATCATAAATACTCTATGTTTGCTATTATTTTTATTAGGCCTATCATCATTACCATTATTATTTCAACAGCAAATGAAACAGATAAAATATACCTGGTAAAGGCAGAAGATTGATAGTACATTTCTGGGCAATTTTCATCATCATGTTTTCTTCTTCTCCCCTGCAGCAGTAGGTCACTGTCAGTCCTAAAGTACCTAAAGCACCGAAGGAATGTTAAGTAGTAAGTCAGTTTTCATATAAATGACATTCCAAGTCCACTTGCCACAGTACAGCTTCCTCCCCTTAAAGAAAGCATCCCAACTTTTTTCTTTTTACCAAAACGGCCAGCTCTGCCAATTCGATGCATATATGTCTCGCAGTCCAATGGTACATCCAGGTTCACAACTAGGTTCACCTTCTCAGCATCAATGCCACGGGAAGTCTTGAAGAAAAGAATAATTGCTTGTTTGCAGTAACTACTGCATGGACACACTATTATTCTAGTGTAACCAAGAGCCAAATTAAGAACAGGAGGATATTTAGGAGCAAAGGAAAATTTGTTTCTAATGAATAACTGCCTTCAAGAATAAAGATTAAAAACACAAAAGACAGTTTTAGGAAAACATATTCCCCAGCACTGGAAATATGATTATCTTCTGGTATTCCTGTCAGATACACCCACCTAAAATAATAGTTGAAATCTGTACATTTGATAACAGAACATATATCCAGATGGATTAGTCACCCAAACTGAACAGGAAATTTACCAAATCTGTGGAAATGAGGACTCTGCAATGAAACTGCTTCAGTTTAGCCATAGCATCAAGACGCCGATTCTGATTCATGTTGCCTAAAAAGATCCAGAAATAAAGTCACATAAAACAAGCTAATATACATTTATCAAATCCACAAAAAGCAGAAATAGTAATACCCAGTCTTAACAGTTAAAAAATATAACAACCAAAGTTAATTCTGTCATTATATGGAAATCTAGGTTATGACCTAAAGTCAGAATCTTTTAAAATATAGTTAGGCAATCAACTCAAAACTCATTTTTAATTTTTTTCTTATTTTTATTTTTTGGCCTAGCTGCAGTATGTGGGGATCTTAGTTCTCCAACCAGAGATTAAACTCATGCCTCCCTGCAGTGGGAACACAGAGTCTTAACCACTGGACCACCAGGGAAGTCCCTAAAAATTCATTTTTAAATGGTGACTTAGGCTATGCCTGCAGATATAACATTATATCTAAAAGTTACATATAAGGTTTAACAATTCTTAGCAAAATAAAATTGCTTTAATCAGCTGCTTATCAATTTGGTATTGAAGTGTGATCTACAGTCGAAATATTGGTCCATGAGATATATCATTACCAAACAAGCCTATACTAACAGGTTAAAAACTAAGCTGAGATAGCAACCAAAACTCTAGAAAGGCTCTCACTGATCAAAAATTCCTTTAAATCTTCCATTCCTAGGTTAGCAGTAATAATTCAGCTTTGTGTCAAAAATCAATCCGTTCTGAGTCTTCCTTGGTAGTAGCTCAGTGATAAAGAATCTGCCTGCCAATACAGGAGACATGGATTCAATCCCTGGTTTGGAAAGATCCTTCATGCTGTGGAGCAACTAAACCCATGCATCACAACTACTGAACCTGTGAGCCCAGGAGCTGCAACTACTGAAGCCTGCGAGCCTAGAGTCCATGCTCCACAACAAGAGAAGCCACTGCAATGAAAAGCCCAATCGCTGACGCTAGAGAAAAAGCCTTCACAGCAATGAAGACCCACCACAGTCATAAATAAATAAATGAATATCAATCAGTTTTGCCTTCCAAGAGACCATAAAAGTCAATTTAGTCAGCAATTCTTAGCAATTTTAACATGATTATCTTAAGACAAAAAAAAGACTTTGTTTTTATAAAATCAGTTATTTGTGGATACAACTCAAGTTTTCTACTATATTATAAACCATGTTACTTCTTAAAAAAACAAGGATATTGGTATAACCAAATCTCAGTAAAAAATAAACCTGAAATTCCTTTTACTCTAAAGACTCAGTATAACCCCACATTAACAAGTCAACTCATAAAGTGGTATCTCTCCTGACTTGGGAGAAGCTTCAAGTCAGGATACTCAACAAAGATTAAAGTTAAGAGATGAAGTTACCTGAAATGTACTCGGCAGGAAAGCCTTTAGAAGAAAGGATATCAGCCAAGTGTTGTGCTCTATGAAAAATAACACAGAGGGTTATAATTTTACAAATATTGCCCACACCTATCTTTGTATTTCATAAGTTCCCCAGATGACTTTTAAGGTACAGTACCTGCTGTGTAAGTTAGAAAAGACTAAGGCTTGATTAAATGGAATTTTGCTGAACAGTTCCTGTAAATGTTGAGTCTTTTCCTCAAAAATCTTATGGGCCAAAGGGTATGAATTGACAATCTTATAATACTGCTTCAAACCTATAAAGAAGAGTCTTCTGTTAAAACAAACCTATTTGCTAAATAAAGCAAATATGAAAGCAATAGACAACTAAACGAAAGAAAGCTCCAGAATATCATGAACAAACCCAGTAAGTAACAAATCCAATATCTATACACACCTATTAGACTCGGATCACTGGAATTCAGTCTTACAAAAGTGGGCTCCCTCATGTACTTTGTCAAAGCATTAGCCAAAAATTCAGGGTAAGTAGCTGACACTGCCAACATCTGTTTACTTGCAGGCAAGGAAGAATAAATCCAACTGCAAAATAAAAGAAAAACACACACTCTGAAAACTATTCAGATGGTAATCACCACTTAGAAAAGCCAAAAACAGATACTTTGGAGCACCATTTTAATAGTCAAGTTACTTATTTTTCTTACTTTATTTGCTCTTGGAAGCTGCCTTCTTCTAAGAGCTTATCTGCTTCATCAAGAATAAAGAGACGTATACTGCCTGGATTCAAGTAGTCAAGTTCTATCAGTTGTTTAATTCTGCCTAAATTCCAGAAAACAAAACAAATTCAAATATTCACAATGCACCAACTTGTGGAAATTTCAGCCAATTCTGTTACTCTACTTAACAGGTGGAACTGCTGATCTGAGCCAACCCTCACTATTCTCTATTTACACACTAAACCACAAATTAGAAATCTTGAGTTCTGATCTTGCCTAAATCTGTTATTTTTCCCTCACATTTCATCACCAATATGTATGGAAAATAAACACTATTCCATTAAGAGCTGTAAAGCACTGAATGCTAGATTGTGATTCTGAGTGATTCATGACTGAAAGACAATACGGAAGCAAAGAATAATCCCAATCCATGGCTTAGAAGGGCTTCCTGAAAGTCATCTCAATACTCTTCTTTTCAAAGGCCTATCCCATACTTAAACATCCTTAGGAATGGAGATTTTATAAATTCTGTTGGTAATCCAGTCATGTGTTTATACCTCACTAATCTAATGTTCTTCATCTTTAATACTCAAAATAATTACCATACTTATCAAAGACTGCCATATTCTTATTGTTATATAAAAGTGCTCAGTTACTTAAAAGCCTAGTAATTAAAAGGTGCTGATATCTTACCAGGAGAACCAACAGCAATATGACACTTTTTAAGTCTGGTTTTGTCTTGGGATAATGGAGTCCCTCCAATAAACACATGACACTCTAACCCTTCCATTTTTATTCCAATGGCTGTGATAACAGAATGTATCTGTACAGCAATTTCTCTTGTAGGAGCCAAGATCAATATCTAAAAACAAAACATAAAATATACCTTTAACAAGTCAGCAGAATAAATATATAAGGCAGGACTCAAAAAGATATCCCCAGTGCCTGGCGTAATTGTTTATAGATAACATGGGCAAATCATATTATCTTTAACATATCTTTGTTGAAGAAATGATCCCCAAACCCAAATCTCCTGTTAATTTGGGTAAGGCCATCTTAGACATACTCTGAGAGAATCTAGAAAATGGGAGCTCAGTATAATACAGTCACTGTTAAGAACCACCTAGTTACCGACAACAGCCAATTACCTCATTACCACAAATCAGGCAAAATGCTAAACCTCACCATAATCTGGTTAGCAAATAAAAGCATAAAAAAAAAATCCCTATTTGTATTCTCAAGAAATGACAAAATTGATACACATGGCAGACTTGTTTTATTTAACATGTAGTAATAACAGAAATCTCTAAACTTCTATTTGGGCACTATCCCATCCATACCTCCACCACTCAATAGCCTCAATGTCTACTTTCCCCTTATACTTGTCATCTATGCCTCAATGGAATCATTCACCAACTTCACTTCTATCTCTGAGGAGCCACTGGTATTTCATCTGACGTGTAGTAAAATCCACATAACATACCCTCCTTTGGGTCATCTGAGCTAAACTCACCTGGGTACTTAGGTTCTCAAGAACAAGAGAGTCCAAAGCAATGGTGGAGAAGACACAGGTTTTTCCAGTTCCAGACTTAGCCTGAACAATTAAATCTGAGAAGAAAAGAAAGTTAGCTAGGACTGAAGAAACTTAGGTACCAATCCCAGAACTAGAAGGGTCTCCAGAGATCACATCGTTGGCACTTTGATTTTTACCCTTAACTCTTAAAAAAGCATGAAGCCATATCCAGAAACAGGCCTCCTCCCTGAACCCCTACCGTTTCTTTTCTTCTTTAGGCTTAAGAACCAGAAGTTTGAAGTATGAAATAAAGTATCAGTAGGGTCACATTCCCTCCAAAGGCTCTATGGTTATCAATATAATTCTTCCCTGTCTCTTCCAGCTTCTGATGGCTCTGATATTTCTTGGCGCGAAGCTGTGTAACTCCAATCTCCGGCCTTAGTCACTGGATTTAGGGCCTACCCTAATCCAGGATGATCTCATCCGAGATCCTTACTACTGTTTACTTTTCTCAAACATAGAACCACTTGTCAGAATGGAATGGACCTTAAATATCTCCAAATTCAGTACTGCGCCTCCGTTTGACAGTGTAGGAAATAGAGGCACGCGGAATGCGGTGTCGTGCCCCTGCAGGCAGCCGCCCTGGGCCCTTCCCGGCCTTCGCCATGGCTCGACCGCCCCCCGCATCCCGCACCTTCGGCCCTCCTGGCCCCTCTAGTGCCCCCTCCCTCACCGAGTCCACATCGCCCCAGAGGGATGGCCTTCAGCTGCACGGGCGACGGCCGCTCGAAGCCAACCGCCCGCAGGCCCTCCAGCACCGGGCGCGACAGCAGCAGCGACTCGAAGTCTGCCGGCTCCGCCAGCAGCACGTCCCCAGTGCGGGTCCGCGGGCCGCTGATGTCGTGAGCCGTCCGCAGGGTCCGCACCGGCCGGGAGGCTGGCTCCGGGGCCGAGAACTGCGTGGCCACACGCTCCGCCGGCATAGCGGTCTCCACGGTCTCTAAGGCAGCTGGGGCTTCAAACGCCGCCGCCATGGTAGCCGCGCCGCCGGATCTCGCGGTACTTGGGGCGAGGCTGGGAGCCTGAGAGCGAGAAGAGGAAAAACTTTATTGGCACTCTTCCCGCGAAGACACTGACACGCCAGGCCTCGAAAAGGAGGGGAAGTTGAAGGCTTAGCAACACTCAGAAACAGCTACAACAACAAAAAATGTGACCAGAGGATGGCGGGAAAAGGGAGGAGAGGAAAACAGAGGCTACCAGCGTATCGCCGCCTGCGACCTGTAGAGGGCGCCGGCCGCTAGCGATGGGAGCACCGCCCCGCCCCGCCCGAAGGCCCTCTGTGGGCGGGTCCGCCCCGGCCAGCGCCCAGAGTTGGCTGCCTCACAAAGCTGTCTTTGTGATGCGGCCTGTGCGTCAAGCTCCCCGCCTCCGGGCCGTGACTCCGCGGTCGCCCCCTCCCGATCCCCACCCTGTCCCGCCCCAACTCGCTGCCTTGTCCTGCGCTCTCGGAGAGCGTCCGGACTACAGCGAGACGATTGACCACGTTGCGTAGTATATGTCTGTGTGGTTTCGTCTTTGTGTCCCCAACCCCTAGCACAGTACCTGGCACACGGTTAGCCCTGATGAAAGAAATCGGATAGGAACCAGCAACTGCACGGACAGCTCCCACATTCGTATCTCCACCTCCGACCTCTGAACTCCACACTTGTACCTCCATCTCCCGTCTCAACACCTCCACTTCGATGTCTAACAGCTCAAATTTAACGTTTTCTGTGCGTTGCTCCTATCCCTCCCCAGCACCATCTCAAGAACAACTTTAGGTCTCAGCTCAAATATCACCTTTTCAAAGAAGACTTTCCTGAACACCCTGAGATAGCTCCCTCATCCTGGCAGCTCCCCAGCTTTTCTCATCACTCTATTCCCATGTTCTGGTTCATTTTTCTTCATGATACTTATCACTAGCTGAAATCCTGTTTATTGTCTGTCTCCCCGACTCTATGAGGACAGAGATCTAATCTCTCTTGTTCTCTTCAATATCCCTTGTTGGAAAAAAGCAATCTGACCCAGAGTAAGTGCTCAATATTTATTGAACAAATGAGTTCCTATAACGAAGTCTGAATCATAACTCCCAATGTAAGTGTTTCTGGAACCTAATCTTACAATTCCAAATCTAAAGATAATCCTGCATCTAACCCCAACTTTTGCCTTTGTCCTGATATCATAATTCTGGTCATTATCTCTCACCAGTTTACACTTCCCTTCTCTCTCTCTCTCTCTCTCTCTCTCACACACACACACACACACACACAGTGATGATTCCGATTCCAAAAGAGGTAGGAGGACTTTGGCTTGGTAATCTCATTGGGAAGGGGTCCTCAGATGCATTTTTCTTAGAAATTTATAAAACGCTAACAAAGTATCAACTGTTCCTATGAAAGAAGGGGGCCTTGGGAGTGAGCAGTAAATGTTTCAGACTTCCTCCTAGTACCCTACCTCTTTCATTCACCTAATCCTTGAATCCCAAACCTCGGAATTATTCTTGACTGCACCCTGCGCTATACCTCCCCTTTCTTTTTTTCTTCTTTTTTTTTCTTGACCACATGGTGCAATGTTCGGGATCAACCAGGGAGTGAACCCCTTGAATACTAGGCCAGCAGTGAAAGTGGCGAATCCTAACCCCTGGACTGCCAGGGAAGTCCCTCCCCTTTCTAACAGTTACAAGGGCAGGTAATTTTGCCTCTGAATATCTCATCCATATCTCTTCTCCAGTCTCCATAGCTCTGTCCTATTTTAGGTCCCTTTATCATCCTAACTACTTCAACAGCCTCCTGAATGGTGCCCTTGCTCAGAGTTTCTTCTCTCTCCCAGCCACCTACCCCACAGGCACTGGAGTGACCTTTCTTAAGTAGATATATTAGGTTGTTTGGGTCCAGCTTCTGATCCTACACCTTTTGACCACCTTTTTTATTTCCCATCCCAGGGTCCCACTTCTCACTATAAGTGATTCCAGTCTAGTTCTTACCTTGTTCTGTTTACTTATTTACGTATCTGTCCTTCACACTAAATAAACTATGAGTTTCTCAAGGATGGAAATTTTCTTACCCTAGGCTGTCCAATCCAGCACCAGGCCCTTGGTGGACCTAATAAACATTGAATGACAGACCTTTTCCTGCTCAAAAATCTAAGCTGAATTTTCATGCTCAGCAGCAGCTGTGTAGAACTCACACCAATCACCAATGAAGAACTTAGCTCTCATCCCAAAAGAAATACAAAGACTATTTTTCCAGAAAAGAAAATTTATAGTTTTATAGGCATTCTGTCATTACATTTGTTGTTTACAAAGTCTTATGGACACAAATATTGCAGTTATATTACTAGGCATAAATTATATTGCTATGCTGCTGCTGCTGCTGCTAAGTCGCTTCAGTCGCGTCCGACTCTGTGCGACCCCATAGACGGCAGCCCACCAGGCTCCCCCGTCCCTGGGATTCTCCAGGCAAAAACACTGGAGTGGGTTGCCATTTCCTTCTCCAATGCAAGAAAGTGAAAAGTGAAAGGGAAGTCGCTCAGTCGTGTCTGACTCTTCGTGACCCCATAGACTGCAGCCTACCAGGCTCCTCTGCCCATGGGATTTTCCAGGCAAGAGTACTGGAGTGGGATGCCATTGCCAACAAATCAGTACATTTTTTTCTTCAGTAGTTAAAAAATTGGAAGAATGCTGTTGTTCATAATGTTTAGTGCCATAAAAATAAAACACAAAGGTAAGAGACCATTTAATAATCAGGAGGTATGAGAGTAACATACACAGAAAAAAGTTGGACTGTTGTCTACCTCCTGGCCTCTCCCAGGATAAAATCACAATGGGACCCCAGCCTCCTTTTATGCAGTTTTGTCTACCTGGAAAGTCTTTCCTTATGTTATATACCTGGAAGCTAGTGGAGGGATAGATTTCTGTGAACTGAAGAAGTGGGAGTAAGATATCGACTCAGAATGGATTTTGAGGTTCAAACAGTCCTAGACAATCATATCACAGTGGAAGTTTCTGCACCCAGAGGAAAGGTAAATAATGTAAATAAAGACAGGAGTGTAAAGTGGCCCACCTGGGTGTGAGGATCCATGGGACTATGTGGGAAAAAAAAGGAAGGAACTAAGTTTTTTTTTAATAGCACTTATTTATTGATTTATTATTTTTTGTTCCGTGGGTTCTTTGTGAGAGGGGGTTTCTCTAGCTGCGGTGCACAGGTTTCTCGTTGCTGTGGCTTCTCTCATTGCAGAGCACAGGCTCTAGGGCGCACAGTACTGGCAGCACAGGGGATCGGTAGTAGCAACTGTAGAGCACAGGCTCAACAGTTGTGGCACAAGGGCTTAGTTGCTCCACAGCCTGCGGAATGTTCCCGGGCCAGAGATTGAATCTGCGTCACCTGCACTGGCAGGCAGATTGCTCTCTACTGTACCACCAGGGAAGTCCTTAGATTTATTTTTAATTGGAGGATAATTGCTTTACAGTGTTGTGTTGGCTTCTGCCATACAACAGTGTGAATCAGCCATAAGCATACATATATCCCCTCCCTCTTGAACCTCCCTCCCACCCCTCTACCCCATTCCATCCCTCTAGGCCATCACAGAGCACTGGGCTGAGCTCCCTTGTTACACAGCAACTTCCCACTAACTATTTTACACACAGTAATGTGTATATTTCAAGAACTAAGATTTTTATAGCCACTTTTTCTCATTTGATCCTCAGAGCAACAAAGGGTAGGCAACCTTATTATTTGCATTCAATCTGCAAACATCTCTATTCATTCTTGCAACAGAAATCTAAAGGCCTAAATCTAACGGCTGATTTGTAAATCAGCCAAATGCTGGAGATACAAAGATGGGACAAAATAAACAGAGCACTTGCCCTCAAGCAGAAAGATACGTGCAAACAGACAGCACTGACCAAGGAGGAAATGTACAAGTAGCACAGGGTGCTGTACAATTATATGCAGCACTGACATTTTTCAGAGCCTTAGCTGCTCAAAGTGTGGCTGTCATGTGGGAGACAGTGAGAACTTCTGAGAAATGGAGAAAAACAGCTTTTGGTATTCAGAGACCAGCAGCTTTTTTCTCTATGAGCTTCTCTCCCCACCTCAAATCAAAATGGTTTAAAGCGTGCATAGAACTAGAAGAAAACCTCCATGCCCAGATCGCTCTTTTCCTACTCCCTGGAGTCGAGCCCTTCTGCCATGACAGCAGCACCAGGAGACAAAGTCCTAGTCCCTTGAAGCACTGGGGGCTGATTTTCTGAGCTGATCCTGGAGGATAGATAAGGAATTCAATCAGGCAGTGGGGGTGGAAAGAAAGCTCACCAGGCAGACAACGTAGAAAGATATTCTGGGCAGAAGGAACAGTTTGTGCAAAGGCGTGGAAGCATGAGAAACCACAGCAGTTAGGGAAGGTATGAGCTTCAGCGTGAATGGAGGCAAGTATGGCAGCAATTACCAGGAATAAGGTTGCAGAGATGTATTGGTCCCCTAGTGTGGAGGGCCTTACCTGCCACCACAAGGAATATCAAATTAATGTGTTATGCTTGCCCAGAGTGGGATAGTGTTAGGTCACAACAGAGAGAAATGCAATTGGAAATACAGGCTAGGGCTTGATGACAAAGCTGAGGAGTTTGGATTGTCACTTGCAGACCATCGAGCATCCTCTCAGTTTGGGATCTAACACGAGGCAGTAACTACAAGGCCCACTTTACACACTGTTTCTCACACCTAACAGGGTCTTTTAGATGTTAAACTCCCCTTTTTGAGAGTCAGTGTTTACCTATGTGCTGCTTTGCCCACAAACAGTGACTGAGCGCGTGTTTTCTGGTTCTCTCTTCCAGGCAAAGGGAACCCTTCCTCCTGTATTCTTCAGTTCATCTACTCAGTGGACTAGTACCATCCATAACTTTAAGTTATGTCAAGTTTATTAAGTAACAGTATCTGGCCTTCTGGACAGAATTTTTGTTTCATGACCTTGTTGGATCCTACGTAGCAAACCTTTGATGTGGAAAATAACTATTTTCACATGTGCCCCTTGGCCTGTGGGGTGACCAAATCCTTAGTGTGTTCAGACAGGTATGAGGATCAGGGGAGAAGCAGCAAAGGCCCAGGTTCCCACTCTCTTCACAGCCACCTCCCACCCCGGGGGCCTGCCTCCCTGGCTTTCAGTAAAGGACCCCAGGCATCCTCTCTCTCTCTCTCTCTCTCTCTCTCTCTCTCTCTCGACCAGACTCCCCTCTGCTCAAGGCCCACATTGATGAATTGCCCCATTTAATACCACAGCCTCAGTCTTTAGGGAGAAAGGCATCACGTTTGCTCTTCTGAGAACGGGGCCCAATTCATTCTTGTCCAGGCAGCATAATAAATAACCTGCCCCTGTTGGCAAGGGGTTTATTAGAGACTGATGGGACATTTAACAATAACTGGGGTCTGTGATTTATTAGGTAGGGAGGTTGGTGGCGTCTCTGAAGACTGGGAAGGTGGAATTTAATTGATAAAGCGACTGTCAGCAGCGATGAGATGCACTCAATAGAATATGCTTTTGAGGGCTTCTCTTTGGAGCTGTCAGGAAGGGTTTCTACTAATCATATTTAGCTCCTGTAAAGGCGGTGTCTGCTGGATATCTGGGTAAGACACAAACAGCAGGGAGGGGACTCTGAAAGGGGCCTGGGGAAGGGTGCACCTGTCAGTCGCCTGGCCCAATGGAAGAATGTGACACAAATGAGTAGAAGGGAAAAAAGATTTTCATCACCCCCAAGAGAGGTCCCCTTCGAGGCACCTTTGTTTCCCTTCAGTGAGCTGCTCAAGAGAGCAAGAGGTGCCGAGCACCTGCTTCCTGGAGAAGGAGGGAAAGGCAAGAGTTAAGTGGCAAGAGAGATTTGTTCCGGAATTCCAAACTCCCTAAACCTGAACTATTTGCACCAGGGCCCCCCTGCCTGACTCCCCAGCCACAGACACTCAGGTATACAACACACCCCCACACACCACTGGTACCCCACGTCCACACAGCCTCTTCCTGTCACTGCTGCTTTCACGCCAAGGACAGAGTCACAAAAACTCAATTGATGGCGCCTCACCTTTTTTACTGTTGTTTCCCAGCTCTAGAGACCCCAGAATCCCGGCTGAGAAACTGGAAAGAAATTCTCGTGGTCTGGAGCATGCAGAGAGTACCTTACCTCTTCGGCCCGCCCTCCATCCAGTTCCCTGACAATAAAGGAGCTTGGTTTTATCTCCGAGGCCACCCTTGATGGCACCGAGGATGGCTCAGCTGTGTCCTCAGACAGCCCTGAGCCTTTCCAAGCAGCTCTGCTCACATTCTCTGCTCCCCCTGTCCCTCGGGCTGTTGCTCAGCCTTAAACAAGGCCATGTAAGGCACGAGAGGGGCTCATGAGGCCAGTCTGCTTCCCTCCTTTGATCTTCCTGCATCTATTCTTAGGTCCCAGGAGACTGATATGCCTCCTTGTTCCCCCCAGGGAGAGAAAGGGAGGGGGAGGCCATAACCAGGGAAGAAGGAGTAATTGTCACTGTCTAATCTGAGCCTCAGTGGTGACACTGAGGGACCTCTGAGCAGAATGGATACAGCAACTGGTTTGATTAAATCAAACCTCTCCTGCAATATCGTTAAATTAAACTGACAGGTCGGGAGCAGATGAGGGAGGGCAGGGGAATCATCGCCTCGGGTGGGGGCAGGGGAGGCCAGGGCTGGGAAGAACATCAGATGGTGGCAGAGCAAGGCCTGTCCTTTCCCTTATTTGCTGACTATAGATAGGAGATGAGATTTACGGATGTGAGAGGCTGAAGTACCTGTCTGAGAACAAGCTGCGAAAGTGACGCACCGGCAGACTGCTGCCTCCCAGGAGGCTCTGAGAATTCCCTTGGCAGTCAGACCTCACATTTGGAACAGTGTTCTTGACATTTCAAAGGGCCTCTACCCACTTTATCTGCACAACAAGCAGACAGAGTGCGATAATTTTCCTCACTTTGTAGCCAGAGAAACTGAGATTGAGGGGGATTACAGAGCCAACTAGTAGGCAGAGACAGGCAGCAGAGCCAGTCCAAGGACCCCAGGTCTCCCGCCTTCCCGTCCCAGTCCGCTCGGCCCCAACGTACGCCATATGGCAGAATTTCCCAGGACTCAGTCCCTGGACCACCAGCTCTTTTCCCACCCACCAGAGAAACGTAAACCACACAGCTTGCTTCATGGGCCATCAGGAAAATGCCAGTCCCCACCTGGCTTGGTGCAGCCCACCTGCAAAGCACACAGCTGGCTTCAAAGGTCACCAGGCCATCCTAAGGTGCTCATATCACTCTCCCACCAGCCCAAGCCCTTCTGAGTCATTTCCATTCCTCCTTAATTACAAGTTGGGGGGTGGAGAGTGGGAAATAAATATAATGTTAGCAACACTAGTACACAGCAATAGGAGACGGATAACACTGATACCCTGCTGGCTTCCTCAACTGTCACCCAGTTCCTCACCTGCCAAAGCTAATTTTCCACTCACCAGTGGGTGAGAGCTCATTTCAGAGTGTGTGAGCCACCCAGTGCCATTGCGAACCAAGTAATGCCTCAGCCAGGATGTCCCTGTTCTCACATCCGATGCACCCTAATGATTTGTTTATTGACACCTGCGCCCCTCTCCAATCTATTTTCGGTGGGGAAGACACTGGGATGGGGATGCTGGCAAAGATGGTGCATAGTGATTACCATAGATGCCCTGGATCCCTACCTCCTCCAAAGCAGGCTCATCACACACCAGTTAATGATTAGAACCTGGGACAGGGAGAACAAAGGACAGAAGGAAGGGGAGAGAGGAGCAGACTTTCAACCACTGCCACCATAAAGGAAACTGGAGGAGAGAGGGCACATCATTTACTTGATGAGGATAGACAACTGGCAATAGTACCCACTAGGGGACAGTGTGTATGGGCCACACCAGATAAGGCCTCACTGTGCTCTTCCCTCATGGTTATCACATGATTTTCATCACCACTCTTGACCTGAAAAAGATAGCAAAGAGCAGGTGGGCAGATAGGTCAAAGGTACTCCAACAAATTATCACCAGCCTCCTGATTTCATCATTGGTATTATGACTGCTGCTGCTGCTGCTAAGTCGCTTCAGTCGTGTCCAACTCTGTGCGATCCCATAGACGGCAGCCCACCAGGCTCCCCCGTCCCTGGGATTCTCCAGGCAAGAACACTGGAGTGGGTTGCCATTTCCTTCTCCAATGCATGCAAGTGAAAAGTCAAAGTGAAGTCACTCAGTCATGCCTGACTCTTTGCAAGCCCATGGACTGCAGCCTACCAGGCTCCTCCATCCATGGGATTTTCCGGGCAAGAGTACTGGAGTGGGGTGCCATCACCTCCTCCTGGCCACATCCAAATCTAACACCTCCAACCTATCCATCGGAAATCATAGATCTCCAAGGCAAGGAGTTGGATTCCTCTAGAAATACCTGCCAAAGTGTGATGGAAGGAAAAGAGGTCTTGGGTGGGGTGGGGAGAGAGGGGAAAAAGAGGGAAGATCACAGGACCTGGGTTCCTATGCTGAATTTTGCTATCAGCAAGCTGGGTGACCTAGGGCAAATCACTCAACATTTCTGTGCTGCACTCTCCTGGTGTGTAAAACCATATGCTTGTGTGGGAAATGCAGACTCTCAAACTTTAGAGGTCACAGAGGAGAAAACTGAGACCCAAAGAGGTTAAATTACTTGTCCGAGGCCACACAGTGAAGCAGTGGAGTGACTAGAGAGCATGGGTTCTGAACTGAAGCCAGAGCCTCTGCGTGACCTGAGGGGAGTTCTGGCTCCCCATTCCCTTCCTCATCTGCAGAATGGAGCAATAGGAATCCTGCTTCCGAGGGCTTGGGAAGAACAGATGAGTGCCTGACACAAGGAAGGCCTTCAACAAATGGTAGCTAGCTCTATTTTTAGTGATAGACTGGAGGTTCGGACCCATAGAGCTTGATTTCGGGTCTTTCCACAAGGTCACAATTCTCTGATTATCTATAAGATCCTTTTCAGCTCCCCAATTCTATGATTCTAAGTCAGAGAGATTAACATGCAAGTTATTTCCAAAACCCTCCAGGCAGAGACACAAAAGACCATTTAGGGGATTCATTATTCACTCTCCATTGCCTCAGTCACTTTCTATGGATGATGATTCATGAGGAATAATCACAGCAAAGAAAACCTGTCCAAATGCAGGGAGGAAGGAGGGCAATAAAAAAAAACCCCAAACTCCTTTGCATGTTCAGCTCCTATTCTCCCATTTGCATCTTCATTTAAGCGATGGCAGTGTTTCTTGGCCTCATTGCCTTTCCACTCAGGGGACTAGAGGCTGTCTCTTGGTACAGACTGAGTCCCTGCCCACCCCACCCACATCCCCATGAACCCCCTAGGAGATGGCCCAGCCTCTCTGGCCAAGCAGAACCCCTCACAGAAGCAGCTGTCACCTTTGGCACTGGTTCCCCTCAGGATCTCAAGGCTGAAATTTCAACCGGACGCCCAGGATGATGTCTGGTCAGGGTGAAGACAGTTCTCCAGCACCTGCAAAAGACCAAGGAGAGGCTTAGGAGCCAGCCTGGTGGAAGCAAATGCTCAGTAAGCCAAAGCTGAAACGTGACCTCTTCTTCTCCTCACCCCATGGCCTCAGGGGGAGAAGCCAGTAGACTTCTTTCTCTCTTGCTGACAAATCTTCCCCTGGAAAGGGGCCAATGCCTGGTCCTTGCTTACAGCTTCCAGAAACTCGTGGAGAGGGCCAGGTCGTGTGTAATAAAACTTTCACCCAGAGTTGCAGGCCATATGAAATTATAGGGAAGTCAGCGCTGTGCCTCCAAGGAGTCAGACATGTCAGAATATCCCCCAGAGAGTGCAGGGAGCTGGTCAGTTTCCTTCCCAGTTTGCATCAACCAGCGTTAGTTTGCACAAATTCCATAAGTACTTCCCTTGGCTCTGCCCTGACGTTCTTCAGGTGTTCTTTGCAGTTGAAAAATATTTGCTTTTCCAGCCAGTGTTTGCAAAATGGAAATGTTTACTTCCCCACAGAAATGAGACCATCACTTAGGTGCCATAAGCACAGGCCCATAACTGCAAATAATTCCAAATAGGGGTAGGGAGCAGTCCATTGACTAACTGCTCAGTATTCAGACAAGTCTAATTTTGCACTTACAATTCCTTCTGAATTGTTCAGGTGACATAATCCATTCATTCGTGGGAGTTTTCTCAAACTACTATCCCACTACTGCTTCCTCCAACACCTTCCTGTGTTCCTCCCTCAAAATTTCAGTGCCTGTAAAACTGAGAACCTGGTCTCAGAGCCCAGGGAATTTGTAAAGAAGTGATGATTGTGGGAGTGGCATCTAAGTTAGCACTCTGTGTAAGAGTGATGGCTTTTCTGCAGATGGGGAAGTACCAGGACTCACTTCTTTAGTGGCTCATCATCCCAGTAATCCCCTTGTCTCCTGCTTTCTGCAGAGGAGGGCAGTAGGAAAAGGTTACCTTGGAAACAGGGAGATTTTATTATATCACCATAAAGATGAGTCTCTTTGGGCCTCAGTTGCTCTGTCTGTAGGCAGGGAGAATGATACTCTATGTTTGAAGACACTAAATGCTAAGGAGCTCCTTATGACTAGAGTCTTTGATTCTGCCACCCAGTCAAAAGAGTTTTTACTTAAATTGCAAAGTGAATCTTTTCTTTTGGAACCTAGAGAGCTCCCAACATACAGGCCACTTCGTCTCTCTGCTGTCTCCCCTGGTGTTGGAATTGAAGAGACTTCTGTCTAAGGTGGACAGAGGAAGATGTCATGAAAACTGAGAGGTTCATTTTAAGAAGAGTTAGGCCTCTGTCCAGTTCCTCCCCCACCATTCGAGTGTTCACACCAGACATACAGTCTCTGCTCAGCACCTCTGGGCCTGCCTGCCAGGAGAGGTCCTCTGCCTGGACAGAAACAGTTCCACAGTGATATCTGAACACATTCCAACAGCACGTTTATCTCTAGGGTCAGTCTTTCCTGTTGATGCTCAGGAGGCATGGGGGGAGTGGGGAGGGGGATTGGGATACTGGTGTTGGCAGCCACAAGGGGTGGAGGCTTGAACGCAATGGGGACACGGATCCCACCCTTGGGAGGGTGATGTCATAATGAGGTTTGTAGACTGCGTGTGGCCGCATATCTCTTTCCTCACATCAGGATAAGCTCCCTAGCTCTTCTGTTGCCAGTGGAGATGAGATAGGCACAGCCTCACTCAGCAGTGCCTCATCCAGAGCAGGCTAGGACTTGGTGGGTGGAGACGTCCAGGTGGGGACCATAGGATCTGGAGCCAGAAGAATGGCAGTGTTTCCATTGTTTAGTTTAGGATCTGAGCTCTGTTGGGACACAACAGGTTCTGCCTATCCCTTTGAGTTCAGTCATCAGTGCCAGGACCTTCAGGCTCTGGCAGTGGGGCAGTGGAGACCCCCTTCCCTGAAAGGCTGGGCAAACACAGGAGTTTTTTACACCCTTAGGAACTGTCTCCAGGAGCTGCAACTCGCTCCCTCAAGAAAAGTACTTATCCCCACCAGCAGGGGGCAAAACTGAGATACCTTCTGAGGGTTCCAGCCCAGTTCTGGACGGCTTTGAGAAAGTGCCTTCACATCCAGTCTCAACACCTTTGATTTATTCTTTATTTTCAAATGAGGTAATGTCACCTTCCCCCCAGGCTGAGTTTTGGGGGGCAGGAGGGAGGAGGCTGAACCATTTGATTCCTCTTCAACAAAAATGAATCATGTCCCCTATCCCCCACCACCCAGCCTCAGCCCAGGAATATTTATCTCTGTTTACACAACCATGGCAACAGGCTTTATTCTCTACTATTTAGGAGGAAAAAGAAAAAGAAAAGTGGAGGGCAGTGCTTTTTCCTACTCCTGTCTCCTGCTCTGCTCAGGTGACAGATCTATCATTTCAGAAATCAGGTAAGACAGAGATAGCCCTGCACTCTGGTGTAATGCTGTTCTTCTCAGGGACAGGGGAGCAAGAAGGCTGCAATGTACCAGGATCATAAAAGCACTCCAGAGTTTGACAGTGATTGTCCTCCAGAGTCCTGTGGGAACCACAGTACTCGCACTTCTGACTTGCCTGCAACTCCTCCTCTTCTGAGCACTGCAGTGAGATTATGGTCATCATTTTTTTTTTTTTTTTTTGTCTTGCCATAGCTTCAACCTTAAAAGTGGGTGGTGTGCAATCTTTGGCTTTGCTAACAATATATTCTTCATCTCTAAGATGGATTCCTCTTGCTGTGACCACTTCACAGATTATCAAAATAGAGTTTTGTAATGAATGTAAAAGTTTTAAATTCACATGTTTAAACTATAAGTAAGGGAAACTATGGAGAAGGAAATGGCAACCCACTCCAGTGTCCTTGCCTGGAGAATCCCAGGGACGGTGGAGCCTGGTGGGCTTCTGTCTATGGGGTCGCACGGAGTCGGACACGACTAAAGTGACTTAGCACTTAGCAGGAGGGAAACTAAGGCCAAAGGAAAGCATTTGTTCAAGATCATACTGTGTTGTCAACAGTTTGCTGTTGTTGTTCAGTCCGCCCAGTCGCCTCCGATTCCTTGCAACCCCACGGACTGTAGCACCAGGCCTCCCTGTCCCTCAGCATCTCCAGAAGTTTGCCCAAGTTCATGTCCTAGAATGAGGGCCTAACTACCCAGGACTGAATTCTTGCCAAAAGATCAGCCTGCATCTCTTGGAGTTTTAACCATAGCCACCCTCCTACTAACTTCCAAGAGGATTCCAATCCATGAGGTCACAGGGATGGAGAAAAATCAGACCTGAAACTTGATTCTCAAGACTATTTCAACCACTAGCACAAATTCCATGCTTCCTATAGTTGCCGCTGTGTTGGGTGCTGGAAAGCAAAGCACACCCCTCTGGGTTGGAGAACCATTTGTGGTGTTTCTCCCACTTTCCCACTCTCCCCCGCATAAAGCTTCCCCCTTGGACTAAATGTTAATCGGCAGTCCCAGAGGATTCAACTTCAGAACCGGTTCAGCTGGGCTGGAGTACTCAGCTCTGTCCTTGAAGGTGGCTCCCACTCTGAACTCTGAACTCTCCTCGGATTTTTTCCAAAGGGGCCCCTGCTCGACTCACAACTGCAAGGAAGCCGGAGCCGGCGCTGCGACGCTGAGAGGACCAGCGGGGCCATTCTGGCCGCTGGCTGTGGCCGACCTGGGAGAGAGGAAGGAAATGTATTTTTGGGACTCTCCCAGCCGGCGTTGGAAACGCGGCAGCAGATTCTCAGCTCCATCCCGCGGCGGTCGGCTTCTCAGACCCACGCGGGATCCTGGGTAGCGACCGTGAAGGGAGCGCGGGCATCTGAGCTTGGCGATGCCACCGAGACACAGGCTTCGGACCGAGTTTTGACCCGCTTGTGCCTCTTCTTCCTTTTCTCTAGCCAGCGGCTACCGCTGCCCAGCTTCATCCAAAGGGGGCACTCGGGGCTAGGCCGAGAACCCTAGATAAGGTCCACTGTAACTAAGAACCCGGGGTTAAGTGGAGGCCATCCCACTGGACTCCGCAGTCTTCACTTCTAAGGATGTTCCTGGCTAACCTCCCTCCTTTTCCTCTCTCACCTCTCCATAGTAAGCAGAAGTGGCGCTCTTGTTGGCAAGGATCGGAATGGCCGAAGCTTGTGCCTTCTCTCTTTGCTCCTTTTCTCGCGTCTTCACACGGTTGTCTCACTCGGAGACTCCTAAATTCTGCCTGGGGCACACTTTCCGCGTCAATTACCTTGAAACAACACGTCTCTAATTGAGCTAATTACTCTCGCGCCCTGCAACACGCCCCCCACCCCCAATAACACACACACACCCGGGCCAGGCCGGGTGGCACGGTGCCTGGGCACAGGGTAGAAACCGCAGCCCCAACACGCACGGAGCCTGGTGTTGGGAGTCCAGGGTTCCGCTGGGAGAAGCGCCCAGGTCGGCCTGCGGGCCCTTCTCCGATTCATCTGTGGCACCTCCATCGCCCAGGGACTGGCTGGAGCTCGCACAGCTCCGGTGCTTGGGCCGCGTCTGTTGAATAGAATCGTGGCATCTTTGAGTTTCCTCTCCCTTCTCCGACTTAACAGAGAGCTTCGCAAGTGGCCAGATCAAGAATTAGGATAACTGGGAGAGAGCAAGGCTTGCTCCTCCACCCCTGCCCACCCTATTGAAAGCAGCCCCTATCCCATGACCCTATTTTATGTTTTCATAAAGAATCATTACCTGAAATCACAGTGCCTTTTTTTTTTTTTAAACCTGTTTGTCTTATTCCATTCCGTCCCGCCGCCCCATGTTTGATCTTAAGGCTAGGGAGCTTGCGCGTCTTATTCAGTATCCGCCCGCAGACCTCCAACCCTATCCGGAGTCCGGAGTACTAAGAAGAGCCTACTTTGCTTCGTGTTAAATACGTAAATGGACCGAGCGGCTGCTCCTCCGCCCCCGGGTGAGGAGTGGGAGGACCCTACACTAGGAGGTCAGGTAGGCCCACACTTCCCAAGTCCATTTTTTTGAACAGTTCAGAATTCAAAAGAGGAGCTGAGTGGCATTTGGGGTGGAGGGTGTTCCTTTTCTGATCAGAGTTTGGGAAACTGGGTTGACACTGAGACACTCAGCTTCTTTCGAGACTGGTACCCAATGCCCATCCCTAAGACGGGGCGCTCTCTTTTGGGGGGAGGGTCACGTAATTTGTTGGGGGACGTTAGTACAGTCTGGCGTGACGATATCCCCCTCCGCTGCGCCGGCCAGGGCCAGGTAGGCGTCGCCTGTGCTAGCTTAGGCCCCCAGGAGCGGAGGTCTCCGCCTAGTGCACACACCCGCCCCAGGGTCCACCCACGGTCGCCCAGCCCGCGCCCCCTGTGCGCTTTCCTCATTGGCTGAAGGCGTCCCCCTAAGTTCTCATAGGCTGTCCCACTTTTCCCTCCGCCCCCAGCACGGACCGCGCGCAGCTAGCGGAGGGGAAGTGGCTCCAAGTCCAGACCTGGGAGCAGAGCCTCCGCTCAGCGCTGCGAGGCGCGGAGCGCAGGGTGTTCGGAGCGGGGGTTCAGTGGGACCAGTGATCCCACCCCGGGACTCTCTCGTGGAGCCGAGCCCGGCCAATGGGCGCATGAGGTAGAAGAACAGGGAAATGGACTGCTATTTACGCCGCCTCAAACAGGAGCTGGTAAGAGCGGAGCGGGCGCCGGGGTGCGGGAAGGCTGCTCCGCCCCGACTGTTACTTACCTGGCTGGGGCCGAGGAGGTCCGGAGAGGAGAGGAGGGGACGCGGCTAGTAGGCGGAGGACAGGACCTGTCCTGAGGGAAAAGGGCCGCGAGCAAACTTGTGTGAGAGGGAGGTAGTCAGGAACCAGTGAGAGGGACTGACTGAAGTGCGTCCTGAGATCCCAAGGGAGGAAAGAGGGCGCACACGGGACGCGGATGCCCGGCTGTGGGAGCCGCACGGGGCCGCGGGGAGCCGGGAAGAGGGTACGCGGCCCCAACCCTGTCCGGGGCAGGAGGTCGGCCGGGGACTGCTTGCTCGAGGGGAGCTGGCACCGCCGCCCCCACCCCCACCCCCCAGCCCTGGCGGCCGGGCTTGGCAGGGCTGGCGCGGCTGCGGGGGCAGGCCCGGCCGGCTGTCTGCCTGGGCTTGCCTGCCAGCGGGGAGGGGGCTGGCAGCTGGACTCGCGGGGGAGGGCCCGGCGCGGGAGGAGGGGCGCCGCCTGGCAGCTCGCGAGCGGGAGAGCGGAGGCCCAGCCAGATGTCAGGTCTGGGCCTGGGGAGTGCGGAGCGAGCGTGCAGAGGACTGGCTGCGGGGGCTGGGAGAAGTGGCACCGTCTGGGGGAGTGGGGAGCGGGGATGGAAATCGCGCAAGTGGGGAGAGGGGCGCCCCGCTGAAACTCCGTTGTGAGGCGGCACGTTGCTTCTCACCGACTTTCTATCCCACACCCTCACACCTGCCACCTTTCTTGTTCTTTCCACCACCAGAATTCAGATAGATATTACGGACGTCCCCGCACCTGGGCCCCCACGCCCTCCCTGTCAAGCAGGCTCTCCGGGGGCTTTGCCTCCATCTCTTTTTGTCCCTTTTAGTCCGTTTCTCTTGGAGTCGACCTTTTTTCGGTCTCACTTTTCTCCCGTCCCTTTTCTTCTTATTCTTCAGAGCCAGGGTCATCCAGGCTCACGACAACAGACCTGGATCCAGAAAGTGTCAGCTCGTACTCTCCAGAGTCTAGGACAGCCTCTCCCACTCTCCACACTGAGGAGGGAGCTTGGCAGTTGTATCAGGGGCCAGCTTGGGGAGGAGGGGGAGCTTTTAGCAGCAGGTGTCCCTTTTGATTCTTCATGGTCAAGTGGCCCAGGCACTCTTTCTGTCTGTCCCACTCCATTTCTCTGGGACTTCCTCCTGAAGCCCTTTTTGTGGTGACACTCGGACGGGAACTTTACCCAGAGGATTGCTTCTTAGATGAGGGACAGAAGAGTCTCCATCATGTCCCTTCTCATGTTCATTTTCTCATGCTTTCCATGTCAGTTTGGAATGGCTGGTCCCAGCCCACACATACACAGCTCTGACTTTACCCATTCATTTGTCCAGTACCAGAGAGAAAGGTCAAGGTCACCAAGAGGATGTCTGAAGTCCAAGACTCAAGTCAAGAAAAGAATCTAACAGAATCCTCTCTTTTTTGCTTGGAATCTGGGACCACACCACCCACCTCAGGATCTGCCTTAATAGAGGGTTTGTGGGTGTTCCTGGCATGGGCTTGAATTTTAAAATCCCACTGATTTGCATTTTTTACAGCACCCTAGGTGGGAGGTGGTGAGGGGAGGAAGACAGCCTGTGGATGCCAGGAGAATAAAAGAGGCAACAGGAATCTGAACAGAGCTGAGCTCCAGGTCTTGGTTTGCACCCTCTCCTGCCAAGGACTCGAGCCCCAGTCTCCGGGAGGAGGAAGGGGAGAGGCTGAAGTCACCCAGCTCCCCATTAGTTTTCATTTGGCCCTTTGTCTGAGCAGCTTCAGCCTTTGCCTCTCTTGGAGAGGAAGCCAAATGCCTGGCCTGGGGCCCAGAATGACACTCAGATGGGAGAGCTCTGCACCCTCCTCCACCCATGGTGTTCCGCCCCCTCCCCAGTGCCAGTTTGCCCAGAAAGGAGACCAAGTAGAGTGACAGGCAGAGCTATCGGAGTCTTGTTCACTCCCTGACGCCTCAGCCCAGGGCTTCGGTAACAGAGCCAAATCGCAGTTCCTCTGTTTTCCCAATGGGAGTGAAGGAGAAAGTGGGGCTGTTAGCTCAGGCTCAGCCTTTTGGCTCCTCTAAGGATTTCGGGGTTTGAATTCAATGCAGCTGGGTCGTGGCTGGGTTAGGAAGGTCTGTGATGGCGCAGGAAAGGCTTATAGTTAGTATGCATGATGAGCTTAAAGTGTGTGTTCATCTCAGACAGAATCTTCCCCTCCCACCCAGGAGGAACTGTGTGTTGCTTGGCTTTGCCTTAACTTAGTGTGTGCCCAAGAATGGCACTCACGTAATACTAGTCAAGTTCTACGTTCATTTATGCCATTAAATCCCCTTTAAGAAACATATGTCCTGAAGACGCTGTGGGTTAAAGCTGCTGGAAAAGGAAACATGAAGAATAAATTGTGAAATTATCTTTGTCGAGGATGTTCTGAGCTCCTCTCTTGCATCCTAGCCCTGCTGTTGGCCCGGAAGATCTAAACAAGAAGAATCTGTTCCTGCAAAACTGAAGTAGCAGAATTTCCCAATTTTCTGAGGCAGAAAATTTGCATTGTAACAAGTGAGCACTGGAGGGAGGCTGAGGACTGGGGGATCCTGGCTTAGTTAGGTTGTTGTCCAGAGGACTAGCCCTTTCCCCCTGTTCAGAAGAGGAAGGGGATCCAGTTTCAGGGCTGAAATGTAGCAGGAGAGTAGCAGCAGCTGACACACTTCTTCATTAGGATGAGAGGGTCAGGCTGTAACTACTCAGTAGGGAATATATCTCTCCCCACTCCAGCAGCCAAAGAGAGGCCCTGCCTGAACACGGGCCTTGAAACCAGCTGTTCCTTATATGCTGCTCCCTTGAGGGCATCCAACAAATGGGGTAGACACAGGCACACAGAGGAAGCAGACATAAGATGCTCACAGGGTGTCGCTCATGAGTTCAGATCAGTGTAGAAGAGCAAATAGAGTGCCTAATGGGTGAGTCAAGTATAGCCAGGCTGGGAAGGCTTCCTGGAAGAGGAGGAGGAAGTTGATAAAGTCAGCTTCTGGAATGTCAGTCCTAGCCAAGGCATGGTGAAGCAGCAGGGAGACGTCTCTCGGGCCAGGAAAGTCCTTCTAGGAAAACCTGTTCCTAGAAGACAGTTGTCTGGCCACTAGCAGCCACAAGTTTAGGAGGTTCTGGTACATGGAGGAGGACCAGAGCGTAAAGGCAGAATAAGGAGGAGATAAGAAGGTGATAGAGCAGGTACATTTAGGAACAGCCTTCAGCCCTTGCGGCAAAAGAGCAAACTTCCTGAGGCAGAAAACAGCTTCTGCAAAGGATCTCATAGTGTGATCGCCCTTGATGGTTAGATCTAGGGTGAGACGACTTTGGACTAGATTGTGTGGGGTGGTGTGCTCAGTGGAAAGAGCGTGGAGCACAGGGTTTGGGGTCTCCAGGTCCAACTGAACTCAAATCCTGGCTCTGTGTGACCCTAGAAGATTACTTGACATCTCTGTGCCTTGGCTTTCTCATCTGTAAAATTTCTTTAAAAAAAAAAAAAAAAACCTACTTTAGGGACTTCTCTGTGGTCCAGTGGTTAAAACTTTGTGCTTCTACTGCAGTGGGTATGCATTCAATCCCTGGTCAAGGAATTAAGATCCCAAGGAATTAAGATAAAATAATAACAAAAATAAAAACAATATACCTACTGCATACAGCTACTGTGAAGATTATGTCAAGTGCCTTCCCAGCTGTATGGCCCTAGCATATAACACAGTATCTGCTGTGTTGTAGGCACTTGGTAAACTCACAGTGATGAACTAATCAGACTGGTGTGCATGTGTCTTTCATTCTCAGAACACACTTACTGAGTTCATACTATGTTTCAAGCACTTTGCCAGGCACTAGTAATGTGGCTACATATATAAACAGACACTGAGCTTGCCTTCTGAGAACTTAGAGTTTAATAGGAGTGATAATAACAACATATTCAGTTCAGTTCAGTTCATTTCAGTCGCTCAGTCGTGTCCGACTCTTTGTGACCCCATGAATCCCAGCATGCCAGGTCTCTGTCCATCACCAACTCCCGGAGTTCACTCAAACTCATGTCCATCGAGTCAGTGATGCCATCCAGCCATCTCATCCTCTGTCGTCCCCTTCTCCTCCTACCCCCAATCCCTCCCAGCATCAGAGTCTTTTCCAATGAGTCATATCTTCACATGAGGTGGCCAAAGTACTGGAGTTTCAGTTTTAGCATCAGTCCTTCCAAAGAAATCCCAGGGCTGATCTCCTTCAGAATGGACTGGTTGGATCTCCTTGCAGTCCAAGGGACTCTCAAGAGTCTTCTCCAACACCACAGTTCAAAAGCATCAATTCTTCGGCGCTCAGCTTTCTTCACAGTCCAACTCTCATATCCATACATGACCACTGGAAAAACCATAGCCTTGACTAGACGAACCTTTTTTGGCAAAGTAATGTCTCTGCTTTTCAATATGCTATCTAGGTTGGTCATAACTTTTCTTCCAAGGAGTGAGCATCTTTTAATTTCATGGCTGCAGTCACCATCTGCAGTGATTTTGGAGCCCAGAAAAATAAAGTCTGACACTGTTTCCACTGTTTCCCCATCTATTTGCCATGAAGTGATGGCACCGGATGCCATGATCTTCGTTTTCTGAATGTTGAGCTTTAAGCCAACTTTTTCACTCTCCACTTTCACTTTCATCAAGAGGCTTTTGAGTTCCTCTTCACTTTCTGCCATAAGGGTGGTGTCATCTACATATCTGAGGTTACTAACTGTTAATGTAATTATTAACTGTTAATATCGATTCACAATTTTTGATATGATATGCCAGATAGCTCATGTATTATGTCAGTTGCCAGAGCAATCCTGAGAAGTTGGAGTTCTGTTATTCCCATTCGATAAATGAGACATGGAGAGGTGAAGTGACTTGGCCACAGTATAGGGCTGATAGGTGGCAGAGCTAGGACTCAAACCCAGCCAGTCTGGCTGCAGATCTCACACTCAGAGCTAGCATATGCATGCAGATCTCTTGCACAGAAATAGAGGATACGTGCTTGATGAGAGGCATGCATTCAGTGCTCTGAGAGAGAGAGAGTCCCTCCAGCTAGTGGATCAGGGAAGGCTTCATGGAAGAGGTGACATTTGAATCAGACCTTGAGGGATAAATAGGGACAGGAACAGGAGAAAAACAGCATTTCAGGCAGAGGATGAAGTGATGTGACCAAAAGATGCAGAGATGGAAAGCATAGGGGTGTTTGAAGACTGTCTAGAGGGGAGGTTTGAAGACACATGAGTTTGGCTAGAAAATAGGGTATATGTAGAGAAATAAAGGCAACAGGGCTGAAAGAGCTGTTGAGAGCAGACTGTGGTAGTGGTGGTGGGGGTCGGGGGGTTGAATGCCGTGCTAAAGGGCCTGATCTTTTCCATATGTGTTACAGAGCAGCGTGATTAGAGTAATTAGAGATGTACCTTGGGATCTAGCAGGTGGTAGGGGGTGGAAATGGCAGGAGAGGGAGGAAATTGAGGCAGGAAGATAAGTTAGAAGGTTACTACAAGACTCCACGCAGTAGAGTATGAAGACCCAAACCAGAAAGGAGAAAAGGAAGATAGCTTTTTGGGTTTCCTTGGATTCCCAAGGAATTGGGTTGATCGGCTGCAGTGGAGAGGGGCTAAAGCTGGACAGGGGAAAAGTGAGGCTGGGAGCTGAGCTCCCTACAGGGGCGAGACTGGGCTCGTCTCTCAGTCTGTCTGCCTCTTGCCCAGGCACATGGCCCCCAGTAGATTGTTCATTTGGAAAGTGGGCTCATGCATTTCACACCCGTCCCTCCTCCAGCTCTTGGCACAGTTTCTGCTTTACCTTCCTGTTGAGAGTTCCAGCCAAGAGCAGGGGGTTGTGAAGGTCCCTATTCACTGAGCTGCAGAATGGGCCACTTGGCAAAAGTGGGGCTTTTCCCGTTTCCGGCCCTGAACCCTCTTCTAGCTTCCAGAGGGGTTGAAAGGAACTGTGTGGGGATCCTGTGAGTAATGGGGGTGGGGGGAGCAAAGCAGGGCACACTGCCAGGTCTATGGGCAAAGCTGGAGCCTGTGTCAAAGGATTCTGGCTGAGCTGGGAGAGGGCGTGAGATGGATAGATGCAGGGCACAGCTGTGGGATCAGTCAGGGGCCTAGGAGAGGGCTTGGGAAGGTTGCCGAGGATGCTGGTGTCACATTTTCCCATCCTCACTCCTCCCACACCACAAAAGGCCCAGCAAGTGCCAAGGAGTGGGGGGAGCTGTCCATGGACAGCTGACACCACACAACCGCATTGAGCGCTCAGGGCTGGAGGGCCAGGATGGTGGGGTCTGGCCTCCCAGCAGCATCTTCCCCTTCAGCCCCAGGCAGGCAGTTCCTCTTTTCCCCTTTCAGATGAGTCAGTAAAGAGATGCCTTCCATGAAAATGAACTGAATTGGGTCTTGGAGTCCGTCCAAGACTTCATGCTCTTCCTCCCTGTATGATGATAAAATTGCCCTCACACATCGCACTGACAGTCCTGGTTTCTTCTCACAAGAATCCCACGAGGCTGTGAACTCAGGGATTATGATGACATGGAAAGCTCAGGTCAGGCATGGCATCCCAGTCCTCCCCCTAATCCACCTCGGAACCTCAGTCTATGGATCAGTGTTTCCACTGGAGGTGCTCAAGATAATCAGGAGATACTCAGCTGAAAAACTTAGTTTTAAATAGAGAAAGTGTTACCATCTATTTGTGGAAAGTGATATACGTTTCATATAAATTTCCATATAAAAACATTTATTCACATGAACAGATTAAAGTATTAAATAGGAGCCTAGGTCATTTATAGATATGATGAAATCATGACGGAAAGTCTAGGGGATTGTGTTCGGGCAAACACTGAGGGAGAAAACAAACCTCCCAGATCCCAAGTTTCCTAATCCGTTAGGTGGGGGTAACACCACCTGCCTTGACAGCCTCCTAGTAATTGTGGTCACGGTCACGTAGAAGACAGAGCAAGTGCTGCACGCACGTGAGGGGTTATCATTTTACACTCAGACCAAAGCACAAAAGGTTGGTGAGTCCGCGTCATATTGAGTGGCCGAGTCAGTCAGCTGGAGCACCCAGGTCCCCACAGGACAGCATGGGGCTCCTTGCACACACTGGGGTGCCCCGCAGGCATCCAGCTCTGACACAGGGAGGAAGCCAGGGCTGGTTTAGACTGCAGTGGGAGAGACTAAAGTTTGACAAGAAAGAAATTTTTAGAGGAAGTGCTGGGGATGGGAGATGGACTGTGGGGTGGTGTGGATGCGAGGAGGCGGTGAGACCTTTCTCAGAAAGGATTCACACAGGATACACTTGTCATGGGTATTGTGCTGGGTGGGGGAGCAGGCTACCTCTGTGCGTGTGCGCGTACACGTGTGTATAGGCATGTACGAGTGTGTGTGAGCTGGGGTGGAGAAAGAGAATAGTGATTGTTAGAGCCATTCCCACTCAAGCCATTCCCACCAATCAGAACTAATTAGACCCTCTTGCAACTTTTCCAGGGGTTCCCAGGGTGTCTCAGTGGTAAAGAATCCGCCTGCCAATGCAGGAGATGCAAGAGACCCAGGTTTGATCCCTGGGTCAGAAAGATCCCCTGGAGGAGGAAATGGCACCCCACTCCAGTACTCTTGCCTGGAGAATCCCATGGACAGAGGAGCCTGGCAGGCTACAGTCCAAGGGGTCACGAAGAGTTGGGCACGACTGGGTCCACACATGCATGTGACTTCTCTGCCTGAGCCCTGGGGGAAGTCGGGTGTGTTTCGGCAGCGGAAGGTGAGAGAGGAGCTCAGCACCTGCAGCCTGGAGATGGGGACTGACTGTTCATTTCTAGTTCAGGATTCTCTCAGACTCGGCCCCTTTCCTTTACAGCCACCCAGCACCGCTCTCTCTTGTCGCTCTTCAGCAAGAGACACCCTGGGATCTGATCACATCCCACGCTCTGGGGAAGACAGCAGCCTGCCCTCTGGCTCTTTCTGCCTGGGTGACATCACTCCCCTGGGGCTGCAGGGAACGGCAGCTCACCTCCCAGTCAGGCCCCAGCAGATGCTCTGACCTCCCCGACGCCCCCTGGCCTCCCTGTTTCCCAGACTCGGCCTTCCCTCTTCCATTCTCAGCCTCCTGACAGCTGCCTCTTGCCCTCCAGTGTCAGCGTTCCATGCCCAGCTGACTGAATCTGGCTGGACAGTGGGCAGGGGGGTGCTGAGGCTTCCCTTTCCTTCCCCCCTCCTTCCTCTGTGTGGGGCCAGGGTGGGAGAAGGGACTGGACAAGACGTTTCTCCCTGATCGGGCCAGTTAGATGAACAGAATTCTGTCCCTACTCTGTTAAGGTTCACTGAGGAAGAAATGGGCAGAAGTTCTTGGGAAGTCTTAAACTAAGAAAACAGCCACATACGAACACACATTACATCATGTCATCTGTTCAAAGCTGGGCCAGGAAGGAGCTCAGAAATTAAAAGACAGACTTTAAAGAGCCTTCCCAGATTACATGGCAGAGCTGGGATTTGAACCCTGTTCCATCTGTCTCCAGTACCCAAGATCTTAACCAGAACACTATCATTTTCCATAGGGCTGTAACTTCAGCTCTTATTTACTTAAATGGGGCCTCTTTTTAATGGGCAGCCCTGAGTTCATACATTACCCACATATTCATTCTCACTGGAAAAAAAGGTACAAAATGTCAGAGTTATTTCTTAAGGATTTTTCCATACTGGAAGAAATTGAATGGGGTCATTTCATTCCTCCCACCGCCTCTGATCTGGACTGTATTCAGCCTTCTGGAAGGAAGCCTGCGAGCTCCGACTCCGTGCCTCTTGGTGAAATGAAACCTTGAGAAGCATCCCTGACTCTTTCTCCCTGGGTAGTGACTGATCGTCGGAGGACAGCAAGCAGTCCAGGAGGGGTGACTCGGGGGTACTCCATGCCCATTTTATGGATATGCAGCAAGTGCAGAGGTGCTGGCTGGGTTCTGGGGTAACACACTGATGTGCAGACCTCAGTCTCTGCCCCCAAGAAGTAGATGCTTAATGAATGTTTCATGAACGACACACCACTTACATGAACAGAAGAGCTGGGGCAGTTCTGAGAGGGGTGAGCATTTTAAGTATCACAGAAGAGTTTCTGACGAGAGCTTGGGGTGTATATGGGAACAGATTATGCTTCTGAGGGTTGGAGGTCTGTGGTTTGGTGGCCAGAAGGCCAGTGAGGAGGCTCCTGCTGCACTGCAGAGAGTAGAAGGACAGATGTGCGGCATCCGGGGACAGAAGCTGGGGTGGAAAAGCCAAACTTGACCTCAAGGCTCCAGGTTGGGGTGAGTGTACAAGGGAGGGGACAAAAATAGGAGAGTCAGAGCAGCAGTTTGCCGGGAAGGGACCCTGAGGAGTTTGGTTCAGGGCTTAGAGTCTCCTGACTCTGCTCTGGGTCTTCCAGTTGTAGCCAAGCTGCCCCCCAAAGGAAGGAGTCAGGAAGGTGGCAGCTGCAGGAGACAGAGCAAGGGGCTGCCTGCACACGCGGGCACACCACAGGCTGTGTCTCTAGCTGCTGCTGCCACCACTCAGATGGAGCATGCTTGCCCAGCAGCCTGGCAGACCCCAGGCTGTCAGGCCTGACCACCACTTCTTGCTCTTTCTTGGGCAAGGTGCTGAGTGTGGGAAGTTCTTTACTCAGCCAAGGCCTCCTTGGCTTCAGGGATGGTCAGTGCTCCACTGTCTGTTAGCACCACCGGCTCTGGAGAGCCTGGCCACCAGGGAAGCCTGGCCAGGGCCCCGAACCCCTACCAAAGCCAGAGTTGGCAGGGGCAGGTCTGACCCCAAAGCCCAAGAGGGTCAGTGCTGCAGAGCCTCTGCACCCCCGCTCTGAGCCCCTCCAGCCCTGCACCCCATGGGCTGGGCCTTTTGCCTTAGGACGAGGCCGGGAGGTAAAATGATCCCTGCGGGTCTCCAGGGGGCTTAAGAAACAGATGGTCCCCTCACATGAGGTTTGCTGTTGTAACTTGAGCAGATCTGGAGAGGGAGCTGGCAGGACCAAGGCAGCTTGGGCCCCGGGGACGGGAACCTTGTGAATGTTATCAGACGCAACATCCTCTGCCCAGCCTCCAAACTGGGCCCTCACCCAAGTCAGTCTCTCAGCCCCTTCCAGCTGGCACCTGGGGCTCCAGCCTTAGACACCCACAACGGGGCTGGGGACCCTGTCCCCACTCTTGGCGAGGGCAGTGTAGCCAGTTGGGCCAAGAAGACAGGAAGAGCGCTGGAGCTAAGTCAGAGCAGCTGAGAGAGGACAGGTGTTTGGAAGGGCGAGAAGGGCCAGGCAGAGCTGAGCAGCATGCGTGCGTGCTCAGTTGCTCAGTTGCTCAGTTGTGTCCAGCCCTTTGTGACTCCATGTCCTACAGCCCACCAGGCTACTCTGTCCATGTAATCTTCCAGGCAAGAATACTGGAGTGGGTTGCCATTCCTTCTCCAGGGGATCTTCCCGATCCAGGGATTGAACCCTTGTCTTCTGCATTAGCAGGCAGTTTCTTTACCACTGTGCCACTTGGGAAGCCCCAGAGCTGGGCAGGGGTCTCAGCAAACAGAAGCTTCCTGGCTCCTTATCTCTCTCCTGACCAGCCAAATGTGAACAGCAGTGAAGTGAAACTCCAGGCCTACTCGCTGAGCTCATCCTCTTCCCCTAACATTCCTCTCAAGCCTCTTCCACTGCCCAGCCCTCCTGAGGTGGTGCTTGGTGGTTAGGCCTCTAGCATTGAGAGTAAGATGTCCTGGGTTTGAATCCCAGCAACATGAGCTGGGTGACCTTAGGCAAGTTACTTCACACTGCATTGTGGTTAATGCATCTGTTAACATGAGAATTATAATACCAACTTCCTAGGGCTTATATAAAGATGAAACGAGATTGTGTGCACGAAATATTTAGCTCAAGTCCTGTTCACAGTAACTGCTCACAAATTGTTACTGTCATCGTCATCCTCGTCTCGTGGACGCTAAAGAGAAACAGGCAGAGACACAGAGGACACAGATGGACACAGAAGTTTTTGTACCCTCAAACTGATCTCGGCCCCACCTCTTACTATCTATGTCATCTTGAGCAAGTTACTTATGTGCCTCAGTTTCCTCATCTGTAAAATAGGAATAGTATTAGTCACTACTGGCTCAGATGGTAAAGCGTCTGCCTGCAATGCGGGAGACCCAAGTTCGATCCCTGGGTTGGGAAGATCCCCTGGAGAAGGAAATGGTAACCCACTCCAGTACTCTTGCTTGGAAAAGTCCCATGGATGGAGGAGCCTGGCGGGCTACAGTCCATGGGGTTGCAAAGAGTCGGACATGACTGAACGATTTCACTTTCACATAGAGTGGGCTTCCCAGTGGCCCAGACAATAAAGAATCTGCCTGCAGTGCAGGAGACCTGGGTTCAATCCCTGGGTTGGGAAGATTCCCCGGAGGAGGAAATGGCAACCCACTCCAGTATTCTTGCCCGGAGAATCACGTGGACAGAGGATCCTGGCAGACTACAGTCCATGGGGTCGCAAAGAGTCGGACATGACTGAGTGACGAACACTTTGACTTTTCATGGAGTAGTTGGAGAGATTAAATTTTGATTAATTTATACATATGCATATGTGTATACCTATATGTAGCTTAGGACAGTGCCTGTCTTAGCAAGTCAGCTGCCATCAATATTATTTCCTTAATCCAGCCTTATCTGTGTTAAAACTCCTCCTCTCCCAGTCCTGATCTGCACTATGTAGGCCATATAGAGGCGGGGTCAGCAGCAGGCTGGAGTGACCCTGGAGGTGTATGTTTGGGGAGCGACCCTTCCCCTGGCTCATGGGCCCTGTGCTCTCTCCCCTGCAGATGTCCATGAAGGAAGTGGGTGATGGCTTGCAGGATCAGATGAACTGTATGATGGGGGCGCTGCAAGAACTGAAGCTCCTGCAGGTACAGACGGCCCTGGAGCAGCTGGAGATCTCTGGAGGGGGTCCTGCTCCAGGTTCTCCCGAAAGCCCCCGGACACAGCTCGAGCCCCCTCAGTGGGAGGGCAGCAGAGGTCCTGTCAGACCTGGGGCCTGCTCCCCTTCCAACCAAGCTTCTCTTGGCAGCACCAGCAGCGGCAAGTTTCCGTCGCATAGGAGTGTGTGTGGGAGGGAGCTGGCCACCCCGCCCAGGACACCGCTGCCAGAGCCCCAGCCCTATGCCCAGCAGGGGCCAGAGCTGGCGGAACCTGATGACTGGACCTCCACGTTGATGTCCCGGGGCCGGAATCGACAGCCTCTGGTGTTAGGCGACAACGTTTTTGCGGACTTGGTGGGCAACTGGCTGGACTTGCCAGAACTGGAGAAGGGTGGCGAGAAGGGTGAGACAGGGGAGGCGGGAGAGCCCAAAGGAGGGAGGGGCCAGCCTCGGGAGCTGGGCCACAGGTTCGCCCTGACAGCAAACATCTTCAGGAAGTTCTTACGTAGCGTGAGGCCTGACCGCGACCGGCTGCTGAAGGAGAAACCAGGCTGGGTGACACCCACGGCCTCTGAGCCCCGAGCTGGACGCTCCCAGAAGGTCAAGAAGCGGAGCCACTCCAAGGGCTCTGGACATTGCCCCTTCCCAGGTGGCTCAGAGCCCAGAAGAGGAGAGAATGCTTCCACTGGCTGCCCCAAGGCCCTGGAATCCTCGCCCTCTGGCTTTGATATTAACACAGCTGTTTGGGTCTGAATCCTAGAGACAGAAATGTGACTGAACCCAAAAGGGCCAGGTCCCAGTGCTGGGCCCCTGGGAAAGAGGCCAGGCGGGGTCCCTTCCCGCAACAAAGGACGAAGAAGAAGCAAGAGGGTCTGGAGCTGGGTTGACAGGCCTGTAGTTGGGAGAGGCCATGGCAGGCGCTGGCTGGCAGGGGAGGGCAGAGCTCCTGGACAGAGAGAGAGAGAGAGAGAGAGAGAGAGAGAGAGAGAGAGAGACAGTGTGTGTGTGTGTGTGTGTGTGTGTTGCAACCCGGCTGGAGGTAACAGCAGGGGAGGGCCTGAGGGAGGAGACCAGGAAATCCATCTGACATTCCTTCACTGCCCCCAAAGACCTCACTTGAACATTCTGCATGGATCTGGCACTGGGGCCTCAGGTTCCCCAGAGATGCCGCCAATAAAGACCTTGTTTCTCGTGTCCCCAGGCTCGTGTGCTTCCTTGGCAAAGCACTGCTCCAGGCACAGGTATTGAAGCCCAGCCCTCCTGGGAGTGGGAGCAGAGTGGCAAATTCCCACCCCACTGCCTTCTGTTGCCTTTGAGACTTCACCCCATCCCCAGACCCTGGGCCACAGCTGAATAAAGAGTGTGTGTATAAGGAGTGCATGGGGAAGCCCACGCCTTTCCACAAGCACATGAAAGAAAGCCAGTATTTGTATGGCGCGCAAAATGTTTGGAATCCTTTTCACATCCATGATCTCCCTTGTAAATGGGCAAGAAAGGCAGGTAATATTCCCAATTTCCAGATGAGGAAGCAAGCCTGGATATGCTATCCCATCCAAGGATGGGCTGCAGGCAGTGGCTGACTAAAGAGCAGATGCTGGGCTCTAGAACCCCACATACTCCTTCCGCAACACCCTGTTCCCCAGGCACAACCCCCACCCAGGGCACCAGAACCTGTAAATTCACCGGCGAGGTGAGGGTGAGCCAAGAAGAAATGCACACTCGGGCTTCATCTTCCCCTCATCCAGAACAATCCACAGTGGAGGGGCAGCGGCTCCGCTCCAGCACCGAGGCTGCACCTAAAGCCTCGCTGGGCACGTGGCCCGGACAGCCTGCTGCCAGATCCAGGGCCCGCCCACTCGGGTGGGGAACACCCACAGGCTGGGAAAAGACAATGTGGGTCCCTGTTTGGGCTGAGCCTGCCCAGGAGGGCACTCCCTTCCTCCTCCTTTGCCTTCTCCTGGCTGAACTCCCCTCTGCCTGACGGGGGTGGGGGTGACAGCTGCAATTAGAGGCCAGACGCCTTCCTGCCCTCAGAGCATTTACAGCAAACTGTGGAGGAAAAACAGGCTCTTCCTGAATCCTGGACCCCCAGGGGAGAGATGGGGGGTGCTTAGCGTGAGCAGCCCCACAGCTCTAGTTGGGAGGTGGTTAGGGTCACCCTCAAATTCCCACGCAATCACATGGTAGATGTATAGTTCTGGGTGGTGGAAGCTACAAGAGGAAAGGTGCTTCTCCCTCTCCCTCCCCCTCTTGTTTTTTTAGAGCTGGCTATTTGCCAGGCAGTGGTGCACGTCAGTTCAAACTTCAAAATAACCCTAGAATGTATTGTTAATACCTGGTCATTCAATGGAGGCTCTCAGGAGTCATGTAAGCTGCCCATATCAGATTACCAGCAAATGAAAGAACCAAAATTTGAAACAGGGCCGACTGGATCCAAAACCTCTGTCCTCTCCTCTCTTATCCTTGGAGTTTGCCAGCCAAGCCAGCCCCTTCTGAAGGAGCAAGCCCCCACCCATCCTTTCTGTCTCCACAGAGATCCGAAATCCAACCCAGGTGAAGGCTCATTGGCCGTGGCTGCCTTGGGCGGTGGAGGGTGGTGTGTGTGTAGAGATTCCACCTACTGATTTGTTAAGTCCTGAGATAGGGAGAGATGGGCTGCTAGGTGATGGAGAAATTTTGCTGTGTGCTTAGGCGCTCAGTCGCGTTCCATGGACTGTATAGTTCACCAGGCTCCTCTGTCCTTGGAATTCTCCAGGCAAGAATACTGGAGTGGGGAGCCATTTCCTTTCTCCAGAGGATCTTCCCACCCCAGGGATTGAACACAGGTCTCCCACACTGAAGGCAGAGCTATCTTTACCATCTGAGCTATCAGGAAAGCCTGGGGCAGAAGCTACCCAGCAGTTACTCAAGCACGCACCAGCTCTGATTCAGCTATGATCATACAGGAAACCAAGTCACTTCTTGGCCATTCATCTGCTTTGTAGACCAGTCACTGCAATGCAGACCAACTGAACAAAACTTTCTCAACAGCTCCCATGCCAGGTACTGCGGTCGGAACTAACAACAGACCAATGACAAGGACCCAGTGTTCCTGACTCAAGGGATCCAGCAGGAAGAAGCAACTCGTAACCCATCAGTGAGCCAGAAAGGATCCGAGGAAATGAAAACTCAGTGTAACTTGGACCAGGACAAAGCAGTTAGTGACATTTGCTGCCACAAATTCACAGGTGCTGGGCACTGGTATCTTCATGCTCTTATTTCCTTCTGACCACATTCAGGAAGCGGCTGCTGTTACTCTTGACTCTACACGGAGAAGGCTCAGAGAAGGTGAGCGACTTGCCCAGGGTCCAGGTGCCAGAGCTGGGATTGAAGCAGTTCCAACTGACTTGCAGACTAGAGCTTTCACACCGCCCCACAAACTGCCCGTATTTACTCCAAAGCCAAGTCAAGAGGAACAACAACAAAACCCGTCCTCCCCGCATTATCCACGCATGGAGAATAAATGGAATGCTGGCTGCCTGTGGCGGAACTTCGCCTGGGTCTTGACAGGGCTCGTGTAGCTAGCACCCCATCCCGTGCTTTGCTGATGAAAGACTAGGGTCGATTCATTTGTGTCCCTCTGCTGCCCCATTATTTTTCTTTCTCCCTCCCCTTCTGGGCTTCTGCTGGGGAAATGATGAAGACTGTATTTTACTGACAGGGAGGGGACAGGTAAACTGGAACGTGTGGAGCCTAAGCGATACAGGAGTGTGGGGGGCCGTGTGCGCAAGGGGCAGTAGTGGAAGGAAGTAGAGAGAAACTGACAGCTTAATGCTGCCCCTGGGGCTCATTTTATGGGAAATTAGGACATGCAAATTAGTTGGAAACTCATTTAATACCCTCCCTGGCATGGGGCCTGCCTCACACCTGGCTCACTTCCCTGGGCAGGTGTAGGGGTCCCCTGACTGGCTCAGGCATCTGCTCGGGGCCCCACATGGCCACTCTGTGGCCCTGGGACCAGAGTGTGTCTATAGGTTATCCCTGACCACAAGCAGGAGCTAAAAGAGGCCCTGCTGGTATGGCTGGAGGGCTGATTGGTCTCCTTCGTCTTCCCATCTCTTTAGGCCTGGGATCCTTCTTTCCCAGGTCTGTCTCCCTCCAGCACTTCCCCTGCTGCCACCCCTCAGGGTGAGATCCAAACTCAAACTTGCCCTGAGGACTAGAGGCCTCGTTCAGCTCTGTCCCCACCACACATCCCTGAGAAAGGGGGACCCTTCATCTTTGCCAAGTCACAGCAACATTTCCTACAGCGTCTCCATGAGACAGAAGCACAGCCTGTCTCTCTGGGGAGCAGGGCTAGGAGACCGTCTGCCCATCACTGGGTAAGCTCGTCACTGGGTAAGCTCGATGGGGTTGCCTGACCTCCCTGAGCCTCGCTGTCCTCAGTGTGAAACAGAGATCATGCAGGGCTGCTGGGAGATGTGAGGGCATGAGGCACCTCCAGGTCTAGAACCCTGAGCAGAGCAGCTTAGTATGTATCAGATGACTGACCTTCACTTGAGGCACTGACCATGTGAAACAGGGTAAAAAAGCTGAAAGATAGGAAACAGCCTTGTCTGATCCCTGGTCTCCTCTTCTGGCCCTATTACCCCACGGGATTATAGCAAGGCTCAGAGAAGACAGTAAGTGCAAACATGTTGTACATTGTAAAAATGTTACCCAGATGGGCTGTTGGCCAAACGGCAAACAATTTACACTTTTCCGTGGAAGGATATGTGTGCATGTGTGTGTGTGTTGGGGTGGGGTGGAGGCTGGGTACAGAGGGGTACCCAGCACAGGCTGAGCTCAGAAATGGTGCCTAAAAACCCCCCACTGCCTGAGGCCGAGCTGGAGGGTGCACTCACGCCCTCCACACCCCAGCTCTCCCTCACTGTAAACCCTCAGGGCCCTCGCATTCCTGGCAAGGACTAGAGAGGTGAATGTGCCAAGTTCTGATGGTTTGAGGAAGTCAGGCCCCCATCTGTGTGCTCTTTAAAGCCTTAGTTGCCGGAGTCCCTGCCTGGCCCCACAGCTCTGCTTCCCCCAACCCCCACCCCCCAGCAGTCCTGAGGGTTTCAGAGTCCTGGCTGTGGCTGCCTTCCGAGAATCCACTACCTCTGACAGGGTGAGAGGGAGGCTTCCGCAAGTCCTACCCATCATGAGAAGCTCAGGCTGGTGCCGCCAGGGGAAGGGTGCTGGCCTAGAAGGGCCTGGCAGAGAACAAAGCAGGGGCCCAGGACCCCAGACTGCACTCCCCTCTTCCTACTATTATCAAGATGCCCGACTCCCCTCGTTGTTGTTAGTTGCTAAGTCATGTCCGACTCTTTTGTGACCCCAAGGACTGTAGTTCTCCAGCCTCCTCTGTCCATGGGATTTCCCAGGCAAGAATACTGAAGCGGGTATTCTTCTCCAGGGGATGGATCTTCCTGATCCACGGATCAAACCCAAGTCTCCTACATTGGCAGGTAGATCCTTTACCACAGAGCCACCAGGGAAGCCCTGACTCCTCTACCCAGCACTTAAAACAAACAGGATGATGAAACCTCATTCCCAGGTTCCCTCTGAGGTTGACAGAGGACCTATTTTCCTGCTCCTCTCCCTGTGCCCTTCAATCAGTTCCGGCACTTCCCTCCACCCACCACCAGCAAGCCCCAGATGTATTCAATACACCCCCCAAGCCCAGGACACGCACACATACATGCACACAAGGGCATCACAATTCAGTCAGTCTCTCCAAAGTCCCTAAAACAGAGTCCACATTCTTGTCCCCCACTGGAGCCCTCTTCTTTCTTCCTGGCCCTCTAAGTGTCCCTACCCCACACTCCGCCCCCATAACTCTCTGAAAGCATCTTTGTTACTGTTCAGAGAGAGGTCTCCAAGGAACAAAGTGGGAGGGAGACTTTCTTGGGCACCTATTCCTCCACACAGTGCTTGGGGCCAGAATAATCTGACAAGGGACCATGACTGCACCTCTCACTTGGCCTTCTTGTTGGCCAGGCTGGGCCCGGGGCCAAGGAGGGAGCAGGATCTCTGAACCACAGGTCTCAGGCCGCAGTGGCCACGCTCCCTGGCTTCCTCTCCACAGATTCCATTCCCCATCTGCCTGTTCTTTGGCCCACCCCTCAAGATAACCACCCTGTTCCAGAAATCATTGCCCAGAACAACCTCCTGCATGCTCTGCACCTCTGCCTTCTCCCAACCACCACCCGGGCCCTTGGTCCTGCCCTCGAGTTCCTCCCACTGGCCAGGGAGAGGGCGTTTGGGCACAGCAGATGGCACCTGGTTTGCGGGGGCGGGCATCCCCATCCAAGGGAAGAATCAGGTTTTGTTTTCTTGCTTCCTCCGCTTTGCACATGTCACTCCCCTGGCTGCTCTCCCCTTCCTCCTGTGCTTCCCTCAGCCCCCTTCCTCACCTCCTGCTGCTGACGGGGCAGGGTGTGTGCGTGTTGTGGGAGGGGGGTGTGTGGGGGGGTGCTGGAGCACACAGCTGGGAGGAAACGCTGCCTGGGATCTGAAGGAAGCATTGGGATCCTGTGACTTCATCCTCACTTGGCCTGTCTCCCGTGGTCGTTCACAGGCCCAGCCCTGCCCTACAGGCCTCAACAGACTTGCTTAGCCTTATTTCTGTGCACTTCTCATCCCCCTACTTGATGCTCCAGGGAGGTGAGCACTTTGTTCCAAGCTTGGGCTTTTTTATGCCTTTAGGTCTTTGACCTGTTACCACCTTACCCACTGCCTCAGACTGGCTGACTTGTTATTCATCTTTCATGCTAGTTTAAAGGGCATCTCCTCTGCAAACCCCTCCCTGGAGGCTGTATCTGTGCCTGCCCCCAAACAGGGGACTTATTTTGTAAGTCACCCCAGACTGTGAATACCTCCAGGGCAGCAACTCCTCTTCCCCATTCCTCTCCACATGACCTCCACCCCTCAGAGCCCCTGGAGTGGGCTGAGCCTGGCTCCTGCATCTCTTGCTTTAGAAAAGACCAGCAGTCACAGCCTCTCAGTCACCTACCCAGGCCCAAATCTCACTCAGTTCACTCCCCAGGAGAGGGGAGCTGGGCCCATGTCACCTTCATGAGAGCAAACTCATCACAAACCCCCTCCCAAGCTGCTGCGCGGTGCCCTGGGTCCCTGGCCTGTTCTTTGGCATCTCCATACTGGCTTCTCAGGCCAGTCCTATTGTAACACTGACCGTCTGGGGAGCCCCGGCCCCCCTCCCTGCCAGTTCCCTGCCCCTCTTTCGCTGTCATGGGGACCCAGGGCTCAGACCCTACAGGTGAGCGCAGTCACTTCTCTCCCACGCCTGCTCCATCCTGGATGACATGGCTTTTACCCCAGCCTCCAAGTTCTCTCTTTTTCTACTTGCTCTGTCTCCACAGGTCTTCCTGACCTGGCTCATCTCCTTGTCCCTTTTGGCAACATCTGACCCCAGTCTTGCGTACCCTGGGAGTTTCTCTTAACCTGCTTTGCCAGGGATCCCCACCCCTCCTGGGGACATCAAGTCTGCTTGATTCTCCTTGCCCCATTGTGACTGTGGAGGGTCAGGGTGCGGCAAGGGGGAAGGAAGCTGAGAGGTGGGTGTTGAGCGCCTTCCCTACCTCCAGTCCTACTACTGGCCACCCTCCAGACATTGTCTCCCAGGGGCTGAGCTGCCAGCAAGGCAGCATGCAAGTTGTTTGTGGAGATGTGGTGGGAAAGGGGAGGGTATCAGGCACAGACATTTTTTTAAAAGCAAGAAGCAACAGATTCCTCCAAATGGTTTGAGTACATCAGTGAAATCCCTGCATAGACTCTGCTCCCTGAGCAGACATGCCAAGGCTGGTAACTCCGTCCCTGATGCCCCCAACTAGTCACCTGAAGCCTTCCATGTGCACTGTGCCAGAACTGACCTAGGGAATCCTGCTCCTGTCAGAACCCCTGATTTACAGTCCAAGTATATCAATTTATATTCCAGAAAACAAGGGGTCAGTTACAACTGCATCCATGATTTCAAGGGCCCAAAGAATCCCAAAGCTCCTGGTCTTGGTTTCAGGACCCTACCAGGAACACAGGGATCAAATATCTTCTTTAAACTTCTCCATTAAATGCATCCTCTTCCAGGAAGGCAGGCAGGGCCCAGTGCCTACCGAGTCCCACAATTTGCCAACCTAGTTCCACAATTCCAAGTCCCATTCTCCAGAATAGGAGGACCGCATACTTAGCACCCCTTTAATCCTGGTGGCTCCTTCAAATTTCCCAACCCATCCAACTGGAAAGACACTAGCGATGCAAAAGGCAAGGTGAACAGGGGCTACAAAATTGTGGTTTGTGGCTTTGCTTTTTACCCACCAGGGAAGGTCTGGATGATGGGATCTTGGGGGGAAAGGGGTGGATTGAGAAAAAGAGCCTTCTCACTCAAATGGTAGTTTCCCAGAGAAAGGAAGGGCCAGAGGGGTTGCTGTCTCCTGCTGTGAAGTAACAGTAAAGAAGGAGCGCTTGGGAGGGTGTGAAGGTGTGAACTAATATTTACTTCATGCCCACCAGGTAGCAAAGGTTTGAGGGGAGCAGACTTATGATAGGTGAAACAGAAGAATACAAAGCAAAAAAGAGGGACTTTACTCTTCAGTCCTCTCTAAAGTCTTTGAGTCTCAAAGTGCTAATGCTGGTTCCCTTCTAAATGGAGTTTTGTTTGGGAACGATCATAACCATATGCCTGAGATCATCATCATTAGAGAAAGAGGGAAAATGAAGTGAGAAATGAAGGCTGGGAAGATTACTAGAATCCCTAGAGAGTACGCCGCACCACCCTGCAACTGCCATCCTCTCCATTTTGGAAATCTCCACATCCCTGCCCTCTGCAGGACTCACCCATATGCTGCTATGTGCTTGCTATCTGCCTAGCTCAACCTACGAGTTGCTGACTTCTTGTTTCAATGACTGTCACCATGTGGCTCCAGCCTCTCTACGTTAACACCAACTGAAACTCTATCACTCCTGGTTCCTCTTCTGCATTTGCTTTTTCCTGAAATCAGCCTGTAACATTCCAACCCAGTCTCACCTGTTGAAGATTCCACCCTTTAAAACCTTCTCTTGACGCATTTCAGATCTCCTGGAACAGAAAGCATCTCTCTCATGCTACTTTGCTTTATGAAATACCTTTATGGTACTTTTACCATACTTTATATAAAAGTACCTTTATGGTACTTTTTATTAGTTGTGACCGACCAGTTTCTACACCACATACTGTTCCCCTTCTGCCACCATACCTGCCCATGCTCCTATTAGCACACACGCGTGCACTGTTTCACCCAGCTTAGGAGTAATCCATGCTTGACATCTCCATTGTCTTCCTTTCATTTTCTCCTATATCTGTTCCAGATACTGTCCCCCACCACTCTACTGATGGCCCATTAAGGTCACCAGTGACCTCCGTGTTCTTTGCTAATTTTTCATCTCCCAACCTCATGATGGGGTCTGTGGGTCTCTTCTGTCAATAATCAATCCTAGTGATCCTACTCAGCTTCGTGTTCCTAAATATTAAATGTAAATGTCCTGTCCGGACCTCCTTCTCTGAATGCCAGACTCGTATCTAACCACCTAATGTACAACTCTAGAATCTGACACAGTCTTACATGTGATATGTTCAACATGGAGCTCCTGCTCCCCTCCCACACCTGTTCTCGTCATAGCCTTCACAACCTTATCAGCCAAAAATCTTGGAGTCATCTTTGACTCCTCTCTGTCTCTCTCACACACATTCTACATGTGTCAGCACTTCCGCTGGCTCCACTTCCAGACTTGATTACTCAGTCTCCTAACTGGCCCCTCTGCTTCCATCCTGGGCCCTCTATAGGTTATTCTCAAATCAATTGCCAGAGTTATCCTGATGGCAGGCTGACTCAGAGCATCTTATATCCTGTGCCAAAATCCCTTCCATGGATTCTGCTCAGTAAAAGCTGAAGGAAATCCGCCCCCACCCAATCCCAGCACCTCTGTTATTTCCTATTACTCTCCCCCTTACTCCCTCTGCTCCAGCCACACTGGGCTCCTTGCTGGTCCTCCAACACATCAGGCATCTGCAGACCCTTTCCACTGCATAGAAGGCCATTCTTCCCCCATGCAGGTATATGGGTTGCACATTTCAAATATTTATGCAAGAGTAACTTCAGTGAAACCTAAACCTGTGACCAGCACCACATTCCCTCTGCCCCAAACTGCTGCCCCTTTACTCTCCTGCTCTTCTCCATAGTGCTACACACAAACACACACACACACACACCCTTTTGCCACCTGCCAGAAACTCCACAAGGGAAGGGATTTTGATTTGTATTATTCTCTGATGCACTCCCAACAAGCAGGTCAGCACCTGGCAAACCGAAGAGGCATAGTGAATATTTGCTGATAAGCCTGTAAGGGTCATACCTTGTTCTGCTTTATAAACCCTGCAAGAATTTTTACATGGTTGAAAGTAGGCACAAGAACTTGCATTTGGTTAAGCTTTTAAAAGTGCATTGAAAACAACACCTCAAAATAAGAGTCACATCACTGCTTAAAATGGGAAGTTTTATTAAGATTTTTCCTCAATAGGAACAGCCAAGCCCAAGCTTCTTAAGAGAAGCGATCAGCAGGAAATGCATGTCACACCTTGGGCCCAGAACCACAGGAAACTTCTTAACAAGCTCTTGTTGATGTCTGCAAAATAGAATTCATGCTGTCTCCCAGAAAACAGAACTAGGCACCCAGTTCAAAGTCTCCAAACTGTTCTCAACAAGAATGTTTAAGCAGGATATGGCATTAGATGAATGGACTATATATTCAACAAACCCAAGATGAAGCTGTAGTAAGAAAAATCCATGTTGAAGGCAATGTCAATACTACATTTTCAAAAATAATTTTCATTTTTTACATTTTTGGAGAATAGAAATGCTAAAAGTTGGGTGGCCAGACTGCCTCAAAGCTCACATTCATTTCCTTCCCGGCAAGATGGGCTCTTTCCAGACCCTGAACAAGCAACCAAACCACTCTTCCCTTTCAAGTTTGGAGCTGAGTCAAGAAGGGCTATTTTATTTTAACACACATTTAAGTAGCACCTTAAATAAGTACAAGACCCAAATAAAACAAAGGTTTTGTTTCCTTCCTCCAAATACCTGACCAATTCTTCACACTTTGGTTTCACAACACACATATTTATGAGTGTATTTTACACCCTCTAACATTCTACTGATTGCTTACAAAGGAAAATACTAAGGTAATCTTTGTATCTTTCTGTCCCTCAGTCCTGAAAACAAAAATGGGATCATGAGCTAACAAAGACATATGTACCTATGAGGATAATGAGGCAAAAATCTGAAATTGGGAGGTCCAGAAAATGAAGAATGTTCATATGTGGAAAAAAACAGTCCCAGACCAAGACATACGTACCGATAAGGATAATGAGGCAAAATATTTGCAATTGGGAGGTTCAGAAAATGAAGAATGTTCATATGTGGAGAAAAACAGTCCCAGGCCAAGTATCTCATTTTAATAAAGTTGGTAATAAATATTAGTATATTCCCAAGGAGTAACTTTTTCCAAGTATATTCTAACTTCTAAGAAGCATACTGTTTCACCAAGGAGTAAAAGGCACCAGTTATGATGGCAAATTAAGGTGCCAGAGATCAGTTCAAAGTTGTAGGGGAAGAGAGTAACACCACTATCCATCTCGAAACATTTCTAAGAGAATTTACCCTGTGGCCACACTAGTGAATTTGTATTCATATCTCAGATGAATTTCTTATATCTTCTCTGCCCAATTAAAAACTCATGAGGGAAGGCATTTTATTGCCTCTTGGTGAGGCACGCAGTGTTTATAGAATAGATGGCTTTAATATATACTTTTAATTCAATGCTGGCAGAAGCGTTAACTGATACTGAAGCTCCCCCTGGTGGAGGGTAAAATTATAGATTACATATTTATTAAGTTTTGGGGGCACTACTAAGCCATTCAAGTTGTTTGTATTCAAAGTGGGAAAGAGCAAACAATCAACTATGACATCAAGCCTCCTTTAAATCATAATATTACTCATATAACCAAAGTTATTATACTTTAAATAGCCATAAATACTAATATGCTATCAGTTCTTGAATATTTACCATATGAGATTCATATAATATCCTTGAGGACTTTTAAATTTTATGCTATAAAAATACACCACTATTTTCAGGTACCCTCCCTTACGGAACCAAGACTAAGAACTCCACATAGAGACATTATAAAAGCACACCTCTCTCACTTTCTGACAGGATACCTTTCCCTCTTGCTCAGCAATGGCAGATTTCTTTTGGATAGCGATGCATACCTCTGATTTTAGCTGGTCCTGCTTTGCACACTACTGTGTGCCAGAAGGGCATTTTTCTTCACAATTCTACCTTTATCCCAAGTGGACTGTATAAGATGTAACAAATCCAGTACCTGTCATGTTCTAAAACAGAGGACATGGAGTTCACGCTACTCCTTAAGCAGACTGGAACTTGGGAGTTATTCTTATTTAAAATAATCCCTACTTAATCTGGCAAATAACTACACAATCTGTGTAACAGGTAATATCTAGAAATGTTTGCTCGCTTATGAGATATTTGTCTATGATTTTAAGTCCAAAGGAATGCTGGAGAGGTGTGTTTTAAAGCAGAATGACTTTAGAGGACCTTAAAATATGCCACACTGACCTGGACAGACCGGCCCTAACGCTTCGCTTATTTTTCAAATTTATTGCATTTAGGAGATTTTGGCCCCTCAGTCCCAGACATATGTATAACTGGATCAGCAGAAGGTAAGTATTAGGTAACTAAGTTTATTAGAAACTTAAAAGAATACAATTTCCAAAAAATTTTTTACAATATTTTAACATTTTCTCAGGTTGGTCAGAACTTACATTTGAAATCTGATCTTTAAATGTCAATTTAGTAACTGATGGGGCTGACCACACTCCTGGAAAGTCTCAGCAAGGCGTGAACACTACTTCACACCCAGTTGCAATGAGACAGCGTCTAGATCCCTGAGCAATGATTTAGACTTTCTAGGACTGGTCTCCTTGATATTCAGTAACAAGGCACAGGGTTTCCCAAGCTTCTTTCCTTCTCCAGTACTTAAGTGGCTAATGAGCTGTTTGGCTTTACTTCATGGCATACATAAGTCATATCACTCTAGGTCCATGATCTACTTAAGCCCCAACTTCTGCAAAAAATGGAAAAAAACTGGGAAGGAAAAGAAAAGCACCACTATATAGCCAGCTAAAAATTTTAACTTAGCAACCTTTTCCATATGACCGCCACTATACTGCTTCTTACACAGCTGAAGAAAAAGCAACTGACACATCCTTTATATGCTTTTTCACTTTCACCCACTTCTCTTAGATACTTCAATCTACAATACTATGAAGCAAATCTGAAAAATTTTACATAACATTTCATGGTGGACTTATACTCAACAAATTAACAATGACAAAAGGATTTCCTTGATGAAATTACAAGCTGGGGAAGACTGGAAGTAGTAAAAGTTAAACCCTGATACAGTGTTAAACTTATCTTTTTACATATAAAAATAATACACAGTGGGATATTTTATTCAATAAGATACAATCTTTAAGATCAAGAGAGAATATACAAAACTATTGTATGTAGTATGATGTATTTCACTGTATAATAGGAATAAATATTATAGAACAGAAAGTGCGAGGTCTGCTCATAGAGAAATCACCACTTACTTAGGGGTTTAAAGCCAAGTGCTCTGCAGGTACCAGTCAGAAAGAAGCTACTGCTGCATTTAAAACAATGTGGTCATTATAAAATAAAGGCCTTAAATCTATAAACAATAACAAAAACACACAAACCAAATGAAAATGTACTAAAATTTAATCATCCATAAAAGCTGTAATTTAATCTGACAGTAAAACACAAGAAGCGATATTAGAGTGGGTTTAGTCTATTATAGATTTCAGCTTTGAAAGCCATAGAAATCAGTATCCCAGTTTTTTCCCTATAAAAGACCCATTTTTCCAAAGCATTATGCACAAACAATTTTAATTAGAATATAATGACAGAATGATATTTCATAATTTTTTAAATATAAAATGAAGTCAATGACTCAAAAAAGTTATCTGCTGCAATGAGTTTGAGGGGAAATTTTTTCATAATCTATACCATTACAGATAAAGTATAATGGTTCAACTTTTAGTGCTTGACAGGGAGGAAACATGATAAAAAGGTCAATATGAAATCATTTGATTATAGTAGCAATATCTAACATTTGAAATGCATCCATGCTCTTTTGTATAATCATATTAGAGTCAAGTATATTTATTTTCACATCTGTTATAACTGCTATTGCAAAGGAGAAATACTATTGTCTTATTTTCCAAGAGATATACACAGAGCAATTCTTTTCTCCAGGGAACTTGTGCAAACCAATATAAGATCTAAATTCTTCACATAATATATAAAACAGGAGAAGCCTCTTCAGATTTATTTTTTGAAGTCTGGAATGCTGGCACTTTCCAATTAGGCAACAGTTCTTCATTCCTGTAATCTAGAACATCGAATAGATACAGATATATATATACATATATATATATATTTATATGTATGTTTAATATCTTAATGTCAGAACATGATAGTAAATAGGTATCTAATATTATAGAAAGAAATGTTTTTAGCTGATCATTAGATAACTAAATATATTAAACAGATATAGCAACAAGGTTATTGTAAACTCTCTTTAAAAATGTTTTTAAAAACAGTTCTATTGTATTTAGTGTTTCACAATGTATCTAGCAGTCCTGTCTGCACAGAGGAAAACAGTGATGGTTTCTACCCCATTATCACCTTATTTTTAAAAGTTCCTTTTCTACTAAGAAAACAACTCATGGCTGCATCAACTTTCCATGGAAAATTCTTTAATTCAACCATTTTATGGTTATTATATTAGGGTTGTAAGTATTACTAAGTGTTAGCCGTTCAGTCATGTCCATCTCTTTGAGACCCCATGGACAGTAGCCCGTCAGGTTCCTCTGTCCATGGAATTCTCTAGGCAAGAATACTGGAGTGGGTATGGAGTGTTTAGCCATTCCCTTCTCCAGGGGATATTCCCAACCCAAGGATTGAACCTGGGTATCCTGCATTGCAGGCAGATTCTTTACCATCTGAAGTACCAGGGAACTCCATATTAGGGTTACCTCTTCCAATTCAGGCTAGGTCAAAAAGAGATAATACAGAAATAGCTGATGCCTGTTTTCAAGGGCAGAAAATTCAAAGTAAGGATTACTATTCAGCAGAAAAAATTAGGTTAAAGGAGTAATTTCCTGAAGATGAATTTCTTTCCTCCATTTTCAAAAGTAGGACATATTAGAAAGAGACTAACATGTTTCAATATGATTTTGCCTAATGGCTAAGGCTAGATAAGTTGCCCCTAAGGTTCACATACTCTTTCTAAAAACACTTAAGAGTTGCTGTTTAAATTTATTCTGTATCTCAGTACCTTTTAAATGAGATCAACATGGCACTTCAAGCCTATAGCTCTGCAAAGTATTCTGATTACTAAGTGACCTACTATTTGGTATTATCAAATAGGCACAGAGGTCCTGGGTAACATTAAATATATTGAAGGCTGAATTACCTATCAGAGTCTAAGAATTTATGCAACCAGGATGAAAGTCTTATTTCTAGATTTAAGTCAAGATTTCTTTCCTCTAAGGTAAAACTCATAGTAATACACTGTAGTGTGTGTATGAATGAATATTCACAATAGGCCAGAAGATGGCACCTCTTCCTTTAAACATAAGCTAAAAGGACATTTTCAGAGAACTGGAAATTCAGTGAGAGTCAGCTCAGATAATGATAAAAATGAGCCAGTCAACTAATTATAAAAGAGTTAAATACATTTCAGAACAGGAATTGGAGTTTGGAGTTCTCTTTTCTTTTTACCTTTGGACCCTTCCCTAAAGAAACGCAAATAGCAGCAATTTTATCAATAATCCTCTTCAGAGAGCTGATGATTCATAGCTACTGACTCAAGATTTCACTAAAAGCCTAAAGCAACCATGTGGCCAGAAGCTGTTTTTCCAAAGTCTGACTACCAGAGGCAACCTATGAACTTTTCTGCTTTCCCTCTACTTTATTTCAAAAGGGGGCATAATTACTCAGTTGTTTCCCCTAAGAGAAATTTATTCATATTTCTAAGGAAGCACATATTAGTTAATTTGGTACTCTGGAAGAGGTAATCTACTAAATGGACCCAAGGGACTTACAAGAGTTAGCACAACGAACTCTCAAGTGGGGAGCAACTGACTTTCCTTTAAATGGACCAAGTTTAGTAACAGTCCCATAATTAGCATCAAATTACATCATAAACCCACTTCATGAAACTATTCTTTCATGGTATGGACATGAGTTTGAGTAAACTCCAGGAGTTGGTGATAGACAGGGAGGCCTGCCATGCTACAGTCCATGGGGTTGCAAAGAGTCAGATACGACTGAGCGACTGAACTGAACTGAATGTTTAAGTTGAAGAACATAAGCAGAAACTGTTCAGGGGATTTAAGTATATAATTAAAGAAAAACAAACAAATGGCCCCACACAGCCTGGTTTCTCACTTGATAGGCAGCTTCAATGCTGCCACTAATTTCTCTCCAATGGGTTCACTTAATGAAAACTTAAGTGCTACTTAAAATCAACTACTACTTAGAGACCTACAGAAGAAACATTTGAAAGAAGTCAACCCATACCTGAGAGGAAATGACTACTAAAACTATACTGACATACCACCACACCCAGCAGAACTGCTCAAGTTCCAAAAACTGGCAATACTAAATTTTGAAAGGATGTGGAATTCGTAAACTGCTAGTATGTGTGTAAACTGGTACAACTTCTTTGAAAGATTTAACAGTGTCCACTAAAGCTAACCACATATACAGCGTACTGTCTGGTCATTCAATTCCTACATATAGAAATGCATATGCATATACGTATATGTGCATAAAGACTTGTACAAGAAAGTGCACAGGAATCATACTTGTTCCTGAGAAGAACTCAAATGTCCATCAGTAGCAGAATACATAAACATATTGCTAGTGTAGTCATACAACAGAAATAAACTACTGCTATGTGCAACAAGGATTAGTCTTAGAAACATTTTTGAGTGAAACAAGCCAGACATAAAATAGCACATTACATGCTTTTGTTTCTGCTTAATTCAAAGAGAGGCAAAACTCACTTTTTCCCAGATGAACCACTGTTCCATTTCAATTCAGTATGAATTTGGGTGTGACCTTGGAAGGCTTTCTATCTATTCAACCACTATTTTTTGAATACCCATTCTATACTAGGTACTGGGGATGCTTTGGAGCAAAACAGATATGATTCCTGCCCTCCCTCAGAGAGCCTAGACCCTCACTGAGAAAAAGACAAATTTTCCAACAGATGAACATATCTACAAGTTATATAACACATTTACATTTACAAATTACAGAAGCCTGGAAATACCCCAATAGGTGAAGTGGGAAGTGGTTAACATTGCGGAAAGCCAACCTAAGAGGCTGAGAAAGGCGTTTGTTCTGCTTTTAGCACCTTACCTGGCTCAGAGCTGCTGCTTACTGTGGGTCTAAAGCAGCAGACACGATTTCTTTTTAGGCTTCTTCTTTTCCACTGGTGTTTTTCTATTTATCTGTCTGACCAGGTCATAAAATATCTAAATAAAAATAAGAAAAAAGTAGTACTTATTCAAACAATATTTGAGACGTTTTTCCATAAAACAATCTTGATTCTGTTAAATATTTTTCTGCTCTTGGGTCTGTATTTTGTCGCTTATCAGCAGGTCTCAGACACTCCAGCTGATTTTCAGTCAGGGTAAGGCAGGACTTATCTATTTACAATGAAGAAATACATTTGTTCTTAGATACTCAATAACAAGTTAATAAAAAGAATTAGTAGTGAAGAAATAAGAGAAATCACATTCTTCACGGAATCTTCTATGCTTCAAAAACCTAATTATACTTGCTTTATTTTTTAAAAATTTCAAACTTATAGAAAAGGTGCAAGATTAGTACCAAGAACTTAAGTATTTTCTTCACCCATGTTCACCAATTAGTAACATTCTGCCAAGTGTATATTTTTCCAAAGAGGAAATGCAGATGGCCAACAGGCACATAAAAAAGATGCACAACATTGCTAATCACAGGGAAATGCAAACTAAAATGGCAACAAGATACCACCTCACATCTCTCAGAATGGCAAGCATCAAAAGGAATACAAATAACAAATGTTGGTGAGGATGTAAAGAAAAGGGAACTCTCACATATTGTTGGTGGGAATGTAAATTGGTGCAGCCACTCTGGAAAACAGTATAGAGGTTTCATAAAAAACTAAAAACAGAATTATCATATGACCCAGCAATTCCACTCCTGGGCACATATCCAAAATGAAAAACACTGATTTGAAAAGGTACATGCCCACCCATGTTCATACCAGCATTATTTACAAGTGCAAGATATGGAAGAGTCTACCAACAGATGAATGGATAAAGAAGATGTAGTGTACATACACAATGGAATACTACTCATCATGGGCTTAGTTGCTCAATCGTTTCTGACTGACTCTTTGTGACCCCATAGACTGCAGCCTGCCAGGCTCCTCTGTCCATGGGGATTCTCCAGGCAACAATACTGGAGTGGGTTGCCATGCCCTCCTCCAGAGGATCTTCCCAACCCAGGGATCAAACCCAGGTCTCCCACACTGCAGGCAGATTCTTTTACCTTCTGAGCCACCAGGGAAGCCCACTAATCATAATAAAAAATAATTAAATTTTGCCATTTACAACAATATGTATTGGACTTAGAGGGCATTAGGCTAAATGAAGTAAGTCAGACAGAGAAGACAAATATTGTGTAATATCACTTACATGAGGAATTTAAAAAATACAGCTAGTGAATAGAACAACAACAAAAAAAAAAACAGCAGACTCAGATGCAGAGAACAAACTAGTTGTTACCCATGAATAAAGAAGCCGGGAGAGGCCATATAAGGGTAGGGGATTAAGAGACACAAACTATCAGGTATAAAATAAGCTATAAGGATTTATTATATAATACAGAGAATATAGCCAATATTTTATAACTATAATGGAGTATAACCTTTAAAAATTATGAATCACTACACCATGCACCTATAAAACATAATATTGTACAGCGAGCATGCTCAGTTGCTATCATGTCTGACTCTCTGTGATTCCATGGACCAGCTCACAAGGCTTCTCTCTCCATGGGATTTTCTAGGCAAGAATACTGGATTGGGTTGCCATTTCCTATTCCAGGGATCTTCCTGACCCAGAGGTTGAACCCACATTCTTGTGCCCCCTGCATTGGCAGGTAGATTCTTTAGTACTCCTCCATCTGGGAAGCCCAATATTGTACAGCAACTAGGTGAAAATTGAAGTGTTAGTTGTTCAGTCGTGTCCAACTCTTTGCAACCTCATGGACTGTAGTCCACCAGGCTCCTCTGTCCATGGAATTCTCCAGGCAAGAATACTGGAGTGGACTGCCATTCCCTTCATGTCTCCTACATTGCAGGCAGATATCTTACTGTCTGAACCACCAAAGAAGCCCATACTCAGCAACTATACTATAAATTAAAAAATAATTAATGGTCCCAAGATCACAAGCCTAAATTATTTGTTAAGGGGGTACCACTACCAATTTATTCAAAGCTATAAAAGTGCTTCATTTATATTCTTTTCCTTCTGGTCCATCCTACTCAGTTCCATTTTCTTCAAACCATTTAATTCTATTATCTTATTTCTAAGAAAGCTGAAAACATAAGAGTTTATTAACAAAATGGTAGTTTCTGTTTCACACAACTCCAAAACCCTCCAAGAACTTAATATGCATAGTGAAAGTCGCTCAGTCATGTCCCATTCTTTTGAGACCCCATGGACTATACAGCCCATGGAATTCTCCAGACCAGAATACTGGAGTGGGTAGCCTTTCCCTTCTTCAGGGGATCTGCCCAACCCAGGGATAGAAGCCAGGTCTCCTGCATCACAGGCAGATTCTTTATCAGCTGAGCCACAAGGGAAGCCCATACTTATTATTATGCTTAATATGCATCAGATCAGATCAGATAAGATCAGTCGCTCAGTTGTGTCCGACTCTTTGTGACCCCATGAATCGCAGCACGCCAGGCCTCCCTGTCCATCACCAACTCCCGGAGTTCACTCAGACTCACGTCCATTGAGTCCGTTATGCCATCTAGCCATCTTATCCTCTGTCGTCCCCTTCTCCTCCTGCCCCCAATTCCTCCCAGCATCAGAGTCTTTTCCAATGAGTCAACTCTTCGCATGAGGTGGCCAAAGTACCGGAGTTTCAGCTTTAGCATCATTCCTTCCAAAGAAATCCCAGGGCTGATCTCCTTCAGAATGGACTGGTTGGATCTCCTTGCCGTCCAAGGGACTCTCAAGAGTCTTCTCCAACACCACAGTTCAAAAGCATCAATTCTCCGGTGCTCAGCTTCTTCACAGTCCAACTCTCACATCCATACATGACCACTGGAAAAACCATAGCCTTGACTAGACGGACCTTTGTTGGCAAAGTAATGTCTCTGCTTTTGATTATGCTATCTAGGTTGGTCATAACTTTCCTTCCAAGGAGTAAGCATCTTTTAATTTCATGGCTGCAGTCACCATCTGTAGTGATTTTGAAGCCCAGAAAAATAAAGTCTGACACTGTTTCCACTGTTTCCCATCTAGCCACAAACAAAATCTCATTAGTTCCTCTGCTTTAATACATAAGCTATAAAGTGAAAAATAACAAAAGGATAAACTAAAATAGTAAATTGATCAAAACAGCACATTTCTTCATGCTAGCCAGTCTGGGTTTCTGATACTAAACAAACAGATAACTGGTTTTGTTGTATTATCCTCAAGGATTTCTTTGGCAAATGGTGCCTACCTCACAGTAGCAACTGGTTCAGTGATGAGGGCAAGTTCAAACTATGGTTATTTGGTTAGATATGCTGAAAGTCCTCAGCCTAGATTCTTCCTCATCTTTCTGAACTACAGAAAAATCTAAAGGGAACACAGAATAATTTCTTAATCCCTCTGTCATTCCTCAATTGGGATGTCTTGATTCCAATGATTATTCTAGCATCAGCAAAGAACAATTAAGTCCTGATTAAGACTGATGTGATTCTGATACAGCTATATACTACTTTCAGAACACAACTTGTTCATAAAATGATGTGAACAAGTTTTAAAAAATTATATATTCTACGATATAGACAGTAGAGAATTAAAGAGGGCAATTTAGTTAAGCAGAATGTCCCCAAACTTGAGACCAAGAGCTGAATTGTGTTAAAGTAGGATCCCTCTATCTTCAGGGACTCAGAAATCACATATGTATTTCCAAAATATTAGCTGTCTGAGAAACTATTAACTACCCATGAAACTCTATAGTTGGATTATCAGGCTATCAAGACAGAAATATTAAAAGAAACAAGTTATTATACTGTCAAGAATTTTTAGCATGACGTTTGTATGTTTTCCAAAAGAATAAAGAGCCTTAAACACCTAATGTATTTCATTTTGTTGTATCATTTTTCTATTTTTGTTTTAAAAACATTTATGTCAACAGTCGACTTCAATGAGGCTACTGGTTTCCAATGCAGCAGGCCTCCAAGGGAGGGAGGCCATCCCAGAGGGAGGCCTAACAGCACGTAAGTTCCCACAAACAGGTAATGCTTGAAAGGTAAGAAATGCCTCCTGTCCCCTCTGGTCCCTGGACCCTGGCCCAGCTCAGCTCTAGCTGGGCCCTATGAAGTCTGTGGGTGGGTACCAGTGAGGGTGACCACAAGGATGCAGGAACTAGATCCAATCATGCTGCAGATGGTGACCTGGCACTACTACTTCCTCAGCCAAGCTCATCTATCAATCTGAATGTATATTATCTCAAAGTTGTCTCTTTGAGATAATTCTCAAAGAGTAAGACTAAACCAAAAATTAAAATTATGATTAGCCATGTTTTACAAGATAACATCTATGAAATCATAATTCTACAACAGGGAAAGCTGAAACAGGAAACATTTCACACTTCCTTTCATTACTTGGCAGTGAATTCGAAGTAAGTGTTGTTGAAGATCACAGCAGAACTTTTTGCCGACTGGTATGTAAACTTCTTTAGGGCATGACCAGTGTCTGTCCAGATGAGTGTTACTGGTGCCTAACACAGAGCCAGGCACACAGGGACATGATGAATACTCAGTGAATAAATAAAATCTGTGAATTTCTTATTTTTATGTATTTATTTAAGCTGGTTTTACCTATGAAGCAAGCTTTGACATTCTTTATTTTTGTAAAACAGAGGATGTGTATCAAGCTTAAATTTTTTTCACACCACATGTTTAAAATAATTTGGTCATTGTCTATAACCATAAAAGAAAAAGAGACCGAAAGGACCAAAGGCCGGAGAGGAATGGCAAGCAAAAACACACAGAAGACTCTGACAACCCAACCCAGTCTTAACTTTCATCTATGTGGTGTGCTGAATTCTTAGTGACTGCCTGTGATCCTATAAATGGCAAAAGAAAGTGAAAGTGAAGTGGCTCAGTCATGGCCAACTCTTCGTGACCCCCATGGACTGTAGCCTACCAGGCTCCTCCGTCCATGGGATTTTCCAGGCAAGAGTACTGGAGTGGGTTGCCATTTCCTTCTCCAGGGTATCTTCCCGACCCAGGGATCAAACCCGGGTCTCCCACCTTGTAGGCAGACGCTTTTACCATCTGAGCCACCAGGGAAGTCCTAAAGATAAATGGCAAGCACACTGGCAAATGAGAACATTTGCTCTACTAGGAAAGGAAAGAAGTCTATTTCATTTTTTTGTTTGTTTTAAAGCCTGATGTTAAAATTAACAAAAGCAAGGGAGCCTCTTAATATTTTGCTTGGAAGTGGTGGTGGCAGTTGGGAACTGCACTCATCTTTTGGGATCCAGTAAACCATTGGCCCTTTACACTCAGGCAGACAAGCTCACTTGTTAAGCATTCCTGTCCCCAGCTGTGTTCTCAGGATAGCGGAATGCTTAAGTCATGGACAGAAAAAGCCTTGTACACCTGCTCTAACAGGCCTAAAAGACAGAGTGAATTATAGCTCTGTATCCATCCACTCACACAGATTCTTCCTTTTGAGTCATACACCAAAGGGAAGCACAACTCAAATTACACGACGTCTTTCTGTACAACATAAGTTCATTATAGAAACTACCTTGATTTCTGTATTTTTCTACTGAATTTTACAACCTGTTTACACACATCTGCATAGCTAATTGCTGTAAGACAAGGGTGATATGCCAATTTTCACACACCACTTTCTGGTGTGTCATTTAGAGGCTTAGAAGGACTTTAAAATACACTTTCTTTAACTTAAACTTCCCCTTTGCTGACAAGGTAAGTATACGTGTTCTCATTATAGCCATCAAAGTGATTTTATACAGAGAAGGAATACAGTTTCTAGGAATTACTTAGTGTTTTCCATAAACTGATGAAGACTGCTTAAAAGAACACTGCTTTTTCTTTTTAAAAAGTTGTTTTTGACTGTTCGCTTGAAAGAAGGGAAACTCAAAAGGCACTTATTTGTGCTGCCTCACAGCTGTTGGTTACCTCATTAACGTTGATCTTTGACTTTGCAGAAGATTCTAAAAAGGCACAGTTACACCACTGTCTTGCTAAATTCTGACCCTGTTCTTTGCCAACTACTCGCTCGTCTTCCAGGTCACATTTATTGCCAACCAAAATCATTGGAACCTGTGGAAAGGAAAAGACATATAATAAGCAACTAACATACTTGTTACTCAGCTTCTTATAAGCAAGTAACTACCCTCCACCAACTAAAATGTGTTAGGATTATTAGTTTCACCAAAGAAAAGTGAAAGTGAAAGTCACTCAGGCATGTCAGACTCTTTGTGACCCCATGATGTAGCCTGCCAGGCTCCTCTGCCCATGGAATTTTCCAGGCCAGAATACTGGAGTGGGAGCCATTCCCTTCTCTAGGGGATCTTCCCAACCTAGGGATTGAACCCAGGTCTTCCACAATGCAGGCAGATTCTTCACCATCTGAGCCAGGGAAGCCCATAAGCTTCACCAAGTGCTTTAAAAAAGGTGTATGTATGTGTGCTGGGGAGAAGATGAAAGGGGAAGAGACAGAAAAAAATGGACAAGATTCTACCACATTGATCTGCTAAAATCATTTTAAGAATATAATCCCAAAATTATTATGTGGACTCATGCTAATGGCTGAATTCCAAGTAAAAAAATATGAAGGACAAGGAAACGCCTGCAATACAGAGAAGAACATACTTAATGGTCTGGGTGTGTGTTAAGTGCCTCAACTCACAGGACCAACAAACGTCAAAAACACAGCACAACCAACACAGTAATAAGTTTTACTTCTAGATCTGAAAACTAGCTTAGGTGAGACATGAAGGAACAGTAAGACTAAAAATAAAGCCACTGAGCAGCTATGTCTTCATCTATGATTTGATCTCTAGTTTATTACATGGGATAAAGAGATTAACATTATCAGAGTTCAGTGATTTGCATGTAATTGCCTATGAAAAAAGAACTCTCTTGGATGAATTAGTCATGGGAAGAAAGAGAACTATTCATTAGGTTATGGCTGGTCATGAGTCATATGGTGCAAACCCCTCCTGCCTACAATATCACCCAAAGTCATGGTGCTGAGCAGGTGCCTGTGTTCCCATTAATAATGAGTGAGAACACACAGAAACAGAAAGGAAGGTCCAGATGAAATTTTATACCCTAACTTACACAACTTTTGAAAAGGAACTTTGTAATTCAAAACAGAGACAAACATGTAAAATATAGATTTCATCTTTGCAAAAAGGCACGTTATACATCAAATAATTATTCTAAAACAGTATATTTTACCACAATAAAAAATTAACATTAAAAAAATCTAAAACAAAAATAATTATAAAAACTGAGTTAATTACATAATTCAAAGGAAATAACTAAGTAAAAACTGTACCGAGAGAATTTTAGAAATGGGAACATAGCCTTATGGTTCTTGATAATGTTCTCTGAACACAGTTTTTGACATTAACTAACTGCCACCTTTCCAAGCAAAATCTGAGTCCCCCTCCCCCTTCTGCTACCAAGTATTCTTTGACTCTTCTTTTTTCACTACACTTGTGACCCATGTAGCACATGGTGGGTCATAAGTGCAGCGGAAAAAGAGGAACTTTACATACGTGTCCTTCATTTCATGTCCTTTCATTTCATTGCTAACCATCTCATTGGCATATCTGTTGTTGTTTAGTTGCTAAGTCGTGTCTGACTCTTGCAACTCCATGGACTGTTGCCTGCCAGGCTCCTCTATCCATGCAATTTTCTAGGCAAGTGGAGTGGTTTGCCATTTCCTTCTCCAGGGGCTCTTCCTGACCCAGGGACTGAACCCGTGTCTCCTGCTTGGCAAGTGGATTCTTTACCACTGAGCCACCTGGGACGCCCTCTCAGTATATTATCTGCACGTAAATTTAGAAAGCTTAAAATTATTTTTGGTTACCAGGCCTCTTTTAGGCACAAGGTAGATGCCCTCCAAGTCCCTACTGATACAGAAAATGGATACTTTATATTTGGCCACAGAGAGATGGCAATACACCATAGAGAGAGAGAAATACTTACATCTTCTGTGTCCTTAACTCGTAAAATCTGTTCCCTCAGGTCTTGTAAGTCATTAAACGTGGACTGAGCGGTAATAGAATATACTAGTGCAAACCCTTGGCCATTCTTCATATACAAATCCCTCATTGCTGTAAATTGCTCCTATAATAAAAACATGCAATAAATTATAAATATGACTCCTTAAATGTACTGAATTGAAACAATAAAATGGAAACAATTTAAATCAGAATAACAACAAGTTAGCTACTGAATTCTTTATTACATGTTATAGTGACAGGAAACCCAAGACATGATACACAGCTTCTGGAAAATCTGATGTGAATGTTCCTGTCTCCTATTTACCTGACTAAAAACAATAAACTGTAGAATTACAAGGGAAATATTAACCACTTTTTTTTTTTTTGGCTGGGCTCCTGTAGCATGCAGGTCTTAGTTCCCTGACCAGGGATTAAACCCATGCTACCTGCAGGGGGAGGGTGCAGTCTTAGCCACTGGACCACCAGGGAAGTCCTCACTTTAATTTGTTTTTGTGTGATTTAGAAAAACTGTATCTAATTCTTTTATATATCCAGATTTTAATTAAATTATTTTGGTGCTACAAAAGATGATCTCCAAGGTAGTGTTTTCAGAAAAGTTCAAGGAGTAAACCCTGATGCCCTCCAACATTAACAAGTTGGGGAGATGAAGCCAAATCAGGAAAGGACTTGGAAACAATGAATGATACAAGGAGAAAACCAAGCAAGTATTGTTTCCTGGAAGTCAAATGAATAAAATTTTCACAGAGAAGGATAATGATCTACTGAATCAAAGGTTGCTGAAAGAGTCAAGGGAACTGAGGATATATGTGAGGGATGTATTCTGAATGACAGATCATGTGCTTGAAGCTATGTAAAGAGGGGCTTGAGGATATGAGGGATAATCAAAGATATTAGAATAAACAGACTGCAGATGCCAGAGAAGTTGAAGGGTTTGAAAGGAAGTGAGCTGGAGAAACAAGATGGTGAGTGAAGAGTAAGACACTTGAAAATGAAATTCAGGACGGTATTACATTATTGGTTATCATACAGTCTAGGGTAAAGACCATGGGAATGAATGAATGAAGCAGAGTGGAGGTCAAGAAACTGACAAGCCAAGCTACTAAATCATCTCTATTACCCATACAGATTCTATTTGGATACCAAAATCACCAACACTTTGGACTAAAGCAGTGTTGGAGAAAGTGAGCAATCCTAAAGGAGAAAGAACTGATTTAGAATAAGACTAATGAGCATCAACTACTTTCCAACTTTTATGCAAGGCACTGGGGATAGACAAATATACAGAAAATTATAACACAGCATGCTGACTGCTAGGATGGGAGAAATACAAGATATTTGAGAAAATAAGGGAGGATCTCTGCAGTGGAGGAAAACTTCCTTAATTTGGACAAGAGGAAGAAGAATGTCCTCACAGTTGTAGAAGCTGTGAAAGGAAGAAGTAGAAAGTTTTTTTTTTTAAGTTTTTTAACTGTTGGGGTCTTTGGAAACAACGGAGAATTATTGCTGATTCAGAAGCTAGGAAAATTGGGGGTTGGGGAAAGTGACAAGAGGGAGAGACCTCAATTCAGCTGATACAAGGCTCCTGTTGGAATAAAGATCCATTTTCCCACAAAAGGACAGAAAAATATGGTATAATTTGTACTCTAATTGCTCCAGTATTTTCATGTTTTTTGATCTGAAACTTTCTCACCATTTATAAAATTATAATGGGGTGTATTTGTGAATTTTAAAACAACTTAAAACATTTAAGAATGCCATTCATTTTAGAGCATTGCCCAATAGGAAAAGTCTATATATATGGAGAAAAAAAAAGAAAATCATTTAATGTGTGCATTTTTTGTAGCAGAATAAAACATCATTAATTAATAAAAAAAACTTAAAAAGGTAATGACAAGTGAAGATAATAAAATAAAAGCAAATACATAGAGTTCATTAACTATATTATAGGTATTTTGTGCAAATGATTTATAGTCACCATCTCATTTGATCAGTGTTGTTGTTTAGTTGCTAAGTCACATCCAACTCTCCTGCAACCCCACGGACTCCAGCCCACCAGGCTCCTCTGTTCATAGGATTTCCCAGCCAGGAATACTGGAGTGGGTTGCTGTTCAGTTCTTCGGGGGATCTTCCCGACCCAGGAACTAAACCCGAGTCTCCTGCATTGGCAGGTGCATTCTTTACCACTGAGTCACCAGGGAAGCCCCATTTGATCATAACAAACACCCTATAATGTACTATCATCATTATACTCCTTTAAAGATATGAAAAATGAGGCTCGAAATAATCCTAAAGATTTTTGTCAGAAAACACTTCTACATCACTAGTCCTGTGAGATGTTAAAATGCTAATAAAAAGCAAAAACAATTTTTAAAATAAATGAATTACCATGGTATCAAGAGACAGTCTTATTTAAGCCCAGCGAAATATCTATCTTAACTAAAATTCTGGATTTAAAATACCTTAAATACCTTTTCTTTTTTTTTTTAAAGAGCAGTAATAGCATAACGCTCACCTCAATACAGGAAAAAAGAAACTCAACACACAGATTCTGTAGGTGAACTCAACATACAATTTAATAGTGATATGTGGGCATTAAGTACATCAAAGAGTTTAATGTACGTAAGAAAATTTAAGAAGTTTTACATTTAGAGACTTAAATTCTTAATCAGAACAATTGTTTCTACTCAGAGGAATCAATCAGGTGACAAAAACCTGTTTACAAATTAAAATCTAACAAGAAAAAGGGGGAGAGAGAGAGAGAGAAACATCCTTACTGTTCCCGCTGTATCCAGGATTTCGAGCATACACTGTTGGCAGTCTACTTCAACTTGCTGTGGGGTCGGGGTTGGGGGTGGAGGAGAATAAAAAAGTAACATCAAAATGTCAGTCTGTTTTCCTCCCACCTCTTCACTCAAAGTTCCTATTAACAACTGGAAGCCTTTCTCTAGCAGTTTGCTGTATTGGTGGAGACCTAACTTGGTAGTATAATAAAGAATAGGAGGTCTCAAACACATTCTACCAGGACTGTTAATGCTGAGTTTAGATATTTTTCTGACCACCTTGAAATATGAACATTGATTTCTGTTATTATTAGAAGGCAGTGATCATATTCTGCAATTTAAGAAAAACAGCAATAAACAGGTATAGTTCTAAAAGGAAAAAAAAACAGCATAAAGTATGTATATTTATATTATCTTCAAAACAAGGTACAAAAGTACCAAGTAGCTCAAAATATAGCCAAGATTTGGGGGTAAAGAAAACTGACCACTTATCACATTTAAGTCATCAAAGTTTTACTAAAATGTGCCCCCAATTTAATACAGAGTAAAATTTAAATTGAAGAGATAAAGGGAACACAATAACACTGAACTCATACAGTTCTCAAGACTTTAACAAAAAGGTACTTCTTTGGAAAAGCTGTGTGCATAAGGTGAAATTTTATGTACTAAATTCTATTTTCCCAGGGTTTTACAGAAAAAGAGAAGGCTGGCCCAAAGAAAGTACTATTAATGGTTTGGAAAATTTTTAATAAATATGGGATTTAGAAAAGTGCTTCAGCACTCAAGGTACAGATCTCTGTTTATAGTTGAAGCTTTAACCAGCCACTTATTTGGGGGAGATTTCAGTAATGCAACACTGTCTTCTAAAAATAAACTTGTTAACCTAAGGACTATTTAAAACTGCTTCTGTGTCAAATAAAGGATTGATGAAGAGGACCATTGGCAGTTCTACAAACTCACACTCCACCACTTATGGGACTAATGTGATAATAATCTGCACAATCTGTGAGGGGGCATGTTCAATGAATAATGGATTAGGTCTGTGGTTTCTCAATATATCACAATTTTGTTTCCAATTTGCAGACAATGAAACTGCTCTGCTGGTAGGCTTAATGAACTTAATTCAGCAAGAGTTACAGTACTATTTAAGGTAAATTCTAGAACATCTGACAACACAGCCCTTTCTTATTTGTTGAAAGGCAGGTTTAATCTTTTGGATGGGGGCGCTTACCAGGCTTTCTTACAGCACTGTCTTTTCTACCCCATAACATACTTGGGAAATAAAATCATGAAAGTTCTCCACAATTCTAGCTAGTCTTATAATTAAATAAAACAGTACTTTTTGTCAAGATCAACTATTAAAATTTATTTTCCTTTTAAATAAGTGTTATTTTTCAGAAAGTAGTTTTTGGTTCACAGCAAAACTGAGCAGAATATATCCCTTTCCTGCTCCTTGCTAGCCTCCTCCATAGCAGCACCTGACTTATATCAGAGTGGTACACGTGGGAGGGTCAATGAACCTATATCTACATCAACACATTACCATGCAAAGTCCATGGTTAGCAGTTTTACTCTTGGTGTTGTGCTTTCTGTAGGCTGGGATAAAAATGTACAATGCCAGGTATCCACCCTTACAGAATTATACAGAATCCAAATATAGAATTTTTTAAGTCTAAAGATGAAATATTTTTGAAGTTATTTAACTAAATAAAAATAACTTTCAGTCACAGTATAACTTCAAGCATAAAGTGATCTTAATTTTAGTCCATAAAAAGAATTTAAAAAATACCTAAAAAATATACTTATTTATATGCAATTTTTCTACATTCAGAAAATTCCCATCGTTAAATGCATACATTAAAGAACGATTAACAATCAGTAAGAACACAGAGCTCTCTATAGTTAAGCAATAGTCTGTCTTGGTGAAACTTTTTAAAATAGATACAGAGTATCTGTATCATTTCTCAAAACTATGTTCAAAAAAGCTATTCCATGGATACTTGTAAGCATGTGTATACAAGTTTCAGGTTTACCTTTCTGTAGGAATCTTCTATCGTTGGGTCATATTTTTCAACAAAAATTCCCTGAACAAACTGAACTGTCTAGGGGAAAAAAAGGCAGATAAAAGTTAAGGACTTAGAAGAAAAACCTGCCCGTCTTATAGGTCATTTAACATCACAAAGTGGTAAAGATTAAGTGAAATTATGTGAAAACTCTGGGTGAACATGCAAATATAAAGTATCATTGTTTTTCCATATAAGGACACATTCATAATTAAGAGTATATTTATGAAAGGAGGTGGCCATGTTAAAAACGGTCAGCTGACATTACACTGTTAAAATAATTACTATACTGAGTTTTAAAATACAACCAGGATACATATACATAAGGACATGGATTCTCATTCACTAAAATGTGAAAATTTATCAGTGTTTCCTATTACCCACCTTTATATATCTATAGCAATTTTTATCTCATGCCCTCAAAGAACAGAGGCAAAAGTTATAAATTTTAAAAAGTTTTGAAACACGCTTTCTAATTGTGGGGGGAAAAAAAGAGGGAATTAAAATTTATTGAGTGTATTAAATTTATAATCACAGTCACATATCATATTCACCCTTTTGCTATTGCTAAGTCACTTCAGTTGTGTCCGACTCTGTGTGACCCCATAGACGGCAGCCCACCAGGCTCCCCCATCCCTGGGATTCTCCAAGCAAGAACACTGGAGTGGGTTGACATTTCCTTCTCCAGTGCATGAAAGTGAGAAGTGAAAGTGAAGTCGCTCAGTCGTGTCCGACTCTTAGCGACCCCATGGACTGCAGCCCACCAGGCTCCTCCATCCATGGGATTTTCCAGGCAAGAGTACTGGAGTGCCAGCTGAGATTCAAATGTCATTCACACTTCAACTAGCCAGTGCAATATTTTATACACTATTTTAGCTTGAACTAAATAGGTCAACTTGAATATGGTCAGCTTCAACTATCTGTAATAGTGGTTCCATCTCCTCAGCTCTCATTTACTCTCCAATCTACCCAGGATGGTTATGACATCATCCTTACTGAAGCTGCTTTGATCACAACCAGCTACTTCTGTGTTATGACTTCTGCACAGTCATGTAAAGGTACTCTTTATATCCAAGTATAAAGATACGTTGTTCCATCCTGGAGCCTTCAATCCTACCCACTCTTTCAAGGCTGAGAGGTACTCAGAGCACTGTCCTGACTTTTCTCTCTCTAGTCCCTCCCTAGACAACCTCACTAATTCCTATGGATTTCTATTTTTATTCATGGACATAGGAAAAAATGCAAAAGACACAAAAGCATATGTAATGATAACTAAACCTATTTATTACCACTTTTTCCAATTCTATTCCCAAGGAAGTGACTGCTATGCTATTTGTAACTTACTGAACCATGCAGAAATAGTCTCTGTTCTTTTGTAATATCTCCAACTTCCTTTCTTATTTCTATGAAGAAGACTGTGACTATTTTGTTGACAGTTGTAACTTTAGAGTCTGATGTTGTAGAAGCTCAATAAATAATAAATACAGCATGTGTACAAAAAAATGACCTTTATGCTACATAAGCCTGGGGTAGGGTAGGATAGGAATTATTCCACTGGTACCTTTAATGATCAGTTTTCCCCACTAGAAAGTAAATTCCTTAGAAATGAGAATAATTTCCTTCTTTTAAATCACAAACACTAATGTTTTCCATATTATAGATAGTTAATAAATATTTGGTAAATTAAAGAAGAAGAGCCACCATTATAAAAATACACATCCATGGTTACTCAATGAGTCTGGGTCCCCTGGTGAGCCAGATACTAGGCATATAAAAACAATGCCACTTTTTCTCTTTAGTGACTAGACATTGTAAGGCAAGAAGATATGAACATCCTTTTTGTATTATATTAATTCATTATAGTTAGCTGGCTAACTTACCAGAGCAGACTTCCCCACGCCTCCTGAACCAAGGACCACTAGCTTGTACTCACGCATGATGTGGTCTGTTTAAATACTGATAATCTGAAAGAAAAGAAAAAAATCAAAGATTAATAAACATACTAAGAATAGCCTAAGAACATACAACTGTTACATAAAATAACATGACATTTTTCATTTTTGTTTGTTTTTCCTGAAAACTATCCAAAGTTCTGACCAGAGGTCTTCTTTGTTGAAAAAAGGTAATTCATTTGAAATTCCAGAATCCTCATATTTTTTTGTTTTGTTGTTTAGTCGTTAACTTGTGTCTGACTCTTCTGTGATCCCATGGATGTAGCCTGCCAGGCTCCTCTATCCATGGGATTTCCCAGAGACTGAACCCATGCCTCCTGCACTGGCAGGTAGATTCTTTACCGCTGAGCCACCAGGGCTCTCCCATTCATATTTTAGTACAGAAGTAAGCAAACCAGGGCGTCCCTGGTGACTCAGCTGGTAAAGAATCCGCCTACAATGAGGGAGACCTGGGTTGATTCCCGGGATGGGAAGGTCCCCTGAAGAAGGGAAAGGCTACCCACTCCAGTACTCTTGCCTGGATAATTTCATGGACTGTTTAGTCCACGGGGTCACAAAGAGTTGGACACAACTGAACAACTTTCACTTCACTAAACAAACCCTAGAGTAAAAAAAATACTCGCAGTTCAGTTCAGTTGCTCAGTCGTGTACGACTCTTTGCAACCCCATGAACTGCAGCACGCCAGGCCTCCCTGTCCATCACCAACTCCCAGAGTCCACCCAAACCCATGTCCATTGAATCAGTGATGTCATTCAACCATCTCATCCTCTGTTGTCCCCTTCTCCTCCTGCCCTCAATCTTTCCCAGCATCAGGGTCTTTTTCAATGAGTCAGCTGTTCGCATCAGGTGGCCAAAGTATTGGGGTTTCAGCTTTAACATCAGTCCTTCCAATGAACACCCAGGACTGATCTCCTTTAGGATGGACTGGCTGGATCTCCTTGCAGTCCAAGGGACTCTCAAGAGTGTTCTCCAACACCACAGTTCAAAAGCATCAATTTTTCAGTGCTCAGCTTTCTTTATAGTCCAACTCTCACATCCATACAGACCACTGGAAAAACCATAGCCTTGACTAGACGGACCTTTGTTGATAAAGTGATGTCTCTGCTTTTTAATATGCGGTCTAGGTTGGTCATAACTTTCCTTCCAAGGAGTAAGTGTCTTTTAATTTCACGGCTGTAATCACCATCTGCAGTGATTTTGGAGCCCAGAAAAATAAAGTCTGACACTGTTTCCCATCTATTTGCCATGAAGTGATGGGACCAGATGCCATGATCTTCGTTTTCTGAATGTTGAGTTTTAAGCCAACTTTTTCACTCTCCTCTTTCACTTTCAACAAGAGGCTCTTTAGTTCTTCTTCACTTTCTGCCATAAGGGTGGTATCACCTGCATATCTGAGGTTATTGATATTTCTCCCAGCAATCTTGATTCCAGCTTGTGCTTCATCCAGCCCAGCGTTTCTCATGATATATTCGGCATATAAGTTAAATAGGCAGGGTGACAATATACAGCCTTGATGTACTCCTTTTCCTATTTGGAACCAGTCTGGCGTTCCATGTCCAGTTCTAACTGTTGCTTCCTGACCTGAATACAGATTTCTCAAGAGGCAGGTCAGGTGGTCTGGTATTCCCATCTCTTTCAGAATTTTCCAGTTTATTGTGATCCACACAGTCAAAGGCTTTGGCATAGTCAGTTAGCAGAAATAGACGTTTTTCTGGAACTCTCTTGCTTTTTCGATGATCCAGCGGATGTTGGCAATTTGATCTCTGGTTCCTCTGTGTTTTCTAAAACCAGCTTGAACATCTGGAAGTTCATGGTTCATGTATTGCTGAAGCCTGGCTTTGAGAATTTTGAGCATTCCTTTACTAGCGTGTGAGATGAGTGCAATTGTGCAGTAGTTTGAGCATTCTTTGGCATTGCCTTTTTTTGGGATTGGAATGAAAACTGACCTTTTCCAGTCCTGTGGCCACTGCTGAGTTTTCCAGATTTGCTGACATATTGACTGCAACACTTTCACATCATCATCTTTTAGGATTTGAAATAGATCAACTGGAATTCCATCACCTCCACTAGCTTTGTTCATAGTGATGCTTTCTAAGGCCCATTTGACTTCACATTTCAGGATGTCTGGCTCTAGGTGAGTGATCAAACCATCGTGATTATCTGGGTCATGAAGATCTTTTTTGTACAGTTCTGTGTATTCTTGCCACCTCTTCTTAATATCTTCTGCTTCTGTTAGGTCCCTACCATTTCTGTCCTTTATTGAGCCCATCTTTGCATGAAATGTTCCCTTGGTTTGTACAGGAGACAGGAATCAAGACCATCCCCAAGAAAACAAATGCAAAAAAGCAAAATGGCTGTCTGAGGAGGCCTTACAAATAGCTGTGAAAAGAAGAGAAGCAAAAAGCAAAGGAGAAAAGGAAAGATATACCCATTTGAATGCATCCAAAGAATAGCATGGAGATATGAAAGCCTTCCTCAGTGATCAATGCAAAGAAATAGAGGAAAACAATAGAATGGGAAAGACTAGAGAGCTCTTCAAGAAAGAAAATAAATGCTTCCAAAAAAAGCTTAAAAACAAGCTTCAAAGGATTGAGTCAATCCATAGAAAAAACTGCCTGTCAGGACAAGTCCAAAATTTTTTTAAAGAAGAAAAAAATTTCCACCATTCAATAATATAAAATTTACAATGTCCACAGCATCCAAAAAAATTAATATGGATGACAAAGAAAATATGACCTGAAATTAGGGTGGAATGAGTCAATTGAAACAGTCCCAGAACTGAGACAATGGAATTAGTCCATAAGAACTCTAAAACTGATATGATAAATACGCTCAAGGATTTAAAGGAAAATATAACGAGAGAAATGGTAGACATAAAAAACAACCAAAATGAACTTTCAATGTTCAAAAATAATGTCTGATGCGCTTAACAGTATCTTAAACACTGCAGAAGGAAACTTCAAAGGAACTGAGATAAAGATAGAAAAAAGTTGATGATAAGGAGGGTAAAGAGTGGAGAGACAGAGGAGGAAGGAGGGAGAAAAGAAAAGGAAGAAGGAAAATAAAAGAAGAAAAAAGAAGAAAACCACAGGACAATATCCAGCTATCAGGTAGGCTAATAATATGTTTGTAACTGGAATGTGGGGGGATTTGAAAAATAAAACAGATAATAAAATACTTTCAAAATTTGATAAATTATAAATTCATAGATCCAAGAAATTCAATGTGTCCTCTCCTTAGTATAAATACAAAGAAAAGAACAATGCATAATAATCAAATTCCTGAAAGTTGTCAAAAAGAGAAAATCACAAGAAGCCCAAAGAAAAAGTTTAGATATAGAAGAACAAAGTTATGAAAATATATAGATTTTCTCAAGAAGCTAGGCAAGACAAAAGAAAATACATCTTTCAAATGCTTCAAGAAAAATAAGGTCAACCTAGAATGCTAAATACAATGAATATAGCCCTCAAAAATGAAAGTGAAATAAAAAATCCTCTCAGATCCCCAAAAAAGAAAGAAAAACTGAGGAGAGGAAAAATGTTCACCAGCATGCACTTAATATACCATAGGAAAGGAAGGGAACAGGAAGAATAATGTTCAAGGTTCTTACATTATATTTGTAGTAGTACAGTAATATTATTTGAAGGTAGGTAATTATGTATCAGGCCTTCCTGGTAGCTCAGCTGGTGAAAGAATCTGCCTGCAATGCAGGAGACCGGGGTTCAATCCCTGGGTTGGGACGATCCCCTGGAGAAGGGAACGGTTACCCAGCCCCATATTCTGGCCTGGAGAATTTCATGGAGTGTATGGAGAATTTCCATGGGGTCGGATATGGGTGAGTGACTTTCACTTTCGCTTTCAATTATATGTTAACGATGCATACTGTACATACTAGAGCAACAACAGGGATAGAAGGGCAGGGGAGAAATGGTAACCCACTCCAGTGTTCTTGCTTGGAGAATCCCAGGGACGGTGGAGCCTGGTGGGCTGCCGTCTATGGTGTCACACAGAGTCGGGCACGACTGATGTGACTTAGCAAGCAAGCAAATAAGCCAAGAGCTGAGATAAAATGAAATACTGAACACCACAATTAATTCATCCACAAAACAGCAGGAAAAATACAAGCAAACAAAAAAAGCACAGACAAGATGGGAGAAATACAAAACAGGATAGAATTAAAAGGCAACCACATCATTATATTAAATGTAAATCATCTTTTTTTTTTTTTTAAATCATCTATTCTAATATTCCAACATTCAAATTCAAAGGCAAGATAAAAAAAAGCAAGACCTAATTATATGTTATCCTCAAGAAACAAACAAATACAAGAAAAGTTAAAAGTAACATTTACTAGTGACAAAGTCACAGTTGGCGCTAACATTACCACTGTGGTTTGTTGCCTGCATCCAAAATAGAAACAAACACTAAATTTCATTTAGAGGTTGCTGTTATTGTTAAGTCCTCTGACTCTTTGCAACCGCACAGACTGCAGCGTGCCACACTTTCCCGTCCTTCGCCATCTCCTGGAGTTTGCTCAGACTCATGTCCACTGAGTCAACGATGCCATCCAATCTTCTCATCCTCTGTTGCCCCCTTCTCCTCCTGCCCTCAATCTTTCCCAGCATCAGGGTCTTTTCCATTGAGTTGGCTCTTCACATCAGGTGGCCAAAGTACTGGAGCTCCAGCATCAGGCCTTCCAACGATTATTCAGGGTTGATTTACTAACCTTACTAACATTTAGAGGTTAGTAAAAAATAAAGATGTATCTTTTTTTTTTTTCTGTACAAGTGCTGGGGACTCTAGATTATGACTCCCTACCTATTCTAAGCAGTTAGCATTTTAGGTTACTCTAGTCAGTGTTCTCAAACATTTTGGTTTCAGATTTCTTTATACTATTCGCTATACTCTTTTTTATATGGGTTCTCAGGAATGGATGCTAGATTTTTTTCCCAATCTTTTCCTGCATCTATTAGTATTAGGTTTTTCTCTTTTTCTTCTACCAATATGTTCACGCTCACCACTTCCGTCCAACAGTACTAAGCTATATACAGGAGGCTCTGTGCGTGTGCTCAGTTGTGTCTGACTCTCTGCCTCCTCCTGGACTGCTGCCTGCCAAGCTCCTCTGTCCGTGGCATTTTTCAAGGCAAGAATACTGGAGCAGGTTACCATGCCCTCCTCCATAGGATCTTCCTGATCCAGGGATCAAACTGCGTCTCTTGAGTCTCTTGATTGGCAGGTGGATTCTTTACCACTGTGCTACCTGCGAAGTCCATAGTAGGTTTAAGCCTATAAGCCTATGCAAAAGGAAGAAATGAAACTTTTTTTCACAGGCTGACATGATTCTCTATGTAGAAAATCCTAAAAGGAATATGCAAAAAAAAAAAAAAAAAAAAGCTACCAGACTAAGAAGTGAATTTAGCAAGGCTTCAGGATAAAAGGTTGATACAAAAAATGGCAATTATATTTCCATATACTGGAAAAGAACTGGAAATGAAATTTTTAAAATACCATTTATATTAGTATCCAATAAGAAATACTTAGGTAAGTGTAACAAAATGTGTGCAAGACTTCGGTATTAAAACTACAAAATGTGTCTGGTTAAGGACTTAATGATTATAGAGCTATGCCACAAGATACATCCATATCATTGTTAAGATATCAAGTCTCCTCAAATTGATATACAGATTCAATGTGATCACAATCACAATCTTTTTGTAGAAACTGACAAGATGACTTCATTTATATGAAAATACAAATAAGAATAGCCACCATAGTTTCGGGAAAAAAAAAAAAGAAAACGTCTTATACTATCTGATTTCAAGACATACTATAAAACTACAATAATAAAGACAGTGTTGTATTAGCCTAAGGACAAACATAGAGCAGTAGAATCAAATCAAGTCCAGAATTAAAACCATGGACATGCGTTCCATTCATTTTTTACAAAAGGGACTGTGGTACCCATCCTCTCAGATGCTCTCCAGTGATCCTGGCCTCTTGGTAGTCCTGACTTGTGTTGTTCCCTCTCGTATTCATATCCTTGTGTAGTTTCTTCCCACGCTTACTCAAGATTGATTATGTGACCAACAGAAAATGGCAGACAATATCTGACTTCCAAGATTATCATCTAAAAGGCACTGCTTGGACCACTGTCTCTGAGATCACTCCCTTTGAGGGAAACCACCACCATGTCATGAGGACAATCAGCCATTCTAAGAAGCCTCTGACCCATTTGTCAACTATGTGAGCCAGCCACCTTTGAAGCCTGTCTTATAGTCAAGCTTTAATTCAGATAATTGTAGCCTCAAGAGACCAGGAGCCAGACTCTTCCAGTCAAGCTACTCCCAAATCTCTAATCCTTAGAAAGTGAGGGACAATAAATAATTACTGTTGTTTTAAGACAGTAAGGTTTGGGTTCATCTGTTACACAAGAATAGATCATTAATACAGGGGCTAAAGAAATTCAGTGTGTAAAAGTCTTTTCAACAAGTCAAGCTGGGGGGAAAAAAAAAGAACTTCAACTCTTGGTGCTCATACTAGCCAAAATCCAGAAACAATACAATATACATCAAGAGGTGAATGGGTAAATGGTGGCATATCCAATCAATGGAATACTATTAATAAAAAGAAACTACTGACAGATGCAGTAATGTAGATGAATCTGAAAAACATGCTCAGCAAAATCAGCCAAATATGAGACAGTGAATATTGTATGATTCCACTTACATAAAATTCCAAATACGAAACTCAGTTATAGTGCCAAAAAGCTACGTGGGACCAGTGGTGATAGGGCAGGAGTGATGACTACAAAGGAGCATAAGGGAACTTTTCAGGGTGAAGGAAATGAGCTCTATCTTGATCATGATGGTAGTTACATGGGTATACAGATTTATCGAAACTTACTGAACTGTATATTTAAAATAGGTGCATTTTATTACATGTAAATTATAGCTCAATAGAATTAATTTAGGAAATTCAATGGGAAAGAGGGAAGAAATTTCTCAGACTAACAGTTTTATGTGAAAGTCAAAGTATCAGTCATGTCTGACTCTTTGCAACCCCATGGACTGTAGCCCACCAGGCTCCTCTCTCCATGGAATTCTCCAGGCAAGAATACTGGAGTGGGTTGCCATTCCCTTCTCCAGGGGATAATCCCAACCCATGTATTAAACCTGGGTCTCCTGGACTGCAGGCAGATTCTTTACTGTCTGAGTCACCAGGGAAGCCCCCAAACAGTTATATATATACATACTGTTAGAAACCGAATATGCCCGCTGAAAATTCTTATGTTGAAGCTCTCCCCACAATATGATGGTATTAAGAGGTGGGACCTTTGGGAGATAATTAGGATTATATGAGGTTATAAGGGCAGAGCCCTCATGTATGGGATTATGCCCTTGTAAGAGGCTGAGAGCTTGCTTCTCTCTGCCCTCTGCCATGTGAGGATACAAGACAACCAAATACAAGCCAGGAAGTGGGTCCTTACCAAATACCTAATCTGCTAGGGCATTGATCTTGGACTTCTCAGCCTCCAGAACAGTGAGAAATAAATCTGTTGTTTAAGCCACCCAGACTATGATAATTTGTTATAGTGGCTGGAACTAAGCAACATGGTAAGGATAAATTAGTAGACTATGTAACAGACACGACAGCAAGAATAGCTTTGTTCTGAATCAAATATTTTTAAAATATCTCCCAGGTAACAGGTCTGTTAATATGGACTAGATACCAGGGACAAAAAATAAAAAGTATCTGTTTCCTTCCTCAAGGGGCTCACAGAGGGGAAAAAAAAAAAAAAAAAAAACAACTACAATATAGTTGCAAACAAAGTTACTATAGAGACAAGACTAAAGGGTTGGGGAAGGATGGAGGAACAGAGAAGAGGGGCAGGAGGAGAAGGGGACGACAGAGGATGAAATGGCTGGATGGCATCACTGACTCGATGGACGAGAGTCTGAGTGAACTCCGGGAGTTGGTGATGGACAGGGAGGCCTGGTGTGCTGCGATTCATGGGGTCGCAAAAAGTCGGACACGACTGAGTGAGTGAACTGAACTGACATAAAAGCTAAGTGAAAAGCTAAAGAGGAATGTTATAGGTATGTAGTGAAGGGCATTATAAGCAGAGGAACAGGTGAACAAATACTCCAAACTATTAAATACAGAAGATTCAGGGAATACTGCATAGCTCAGCATGAGTAAAACACAGGGTTTAAAAATAAGGTATGGAAATTGAAGTCAGGTATGGAGACTGGGTTATGCTTACAAAAGCATTTGCCATGTTAGAGTACTTTCTATCTAGTAAGCAATGAGGAGGAAAACAATGATTTTTTTTTTAAAGTAATGTGTACACAAATATTATATAATTGTAATATAGAAAACTGATACAGTATATAAAGGAGATCAAAGGAAAAGAGAGATCAGAGACAGAATAGCAGGAAGCTACTGTAACAGCTCAGGTGGGAAATGACACAGGCCTGTAGAGGAGCTCTACAGCTGAAGGCGGGCAGTGTTTTTCTGAAGGTAAAACTGACAAGACTCCATAGCTGATTAGAGGTTATTACTGAGGCTTTTATTAAGAGGATTGAAGAACAGGATAATTCTCAGATATCTATCTTGGGCAATTTAGGGGGCTGGTGGCACACCTCCTCCAATTAAGATAGGAAATATAAAAGAAGATTTAAAAAGAAAGTTAAATCTTTCTGCCAAAAATTAAGTTTGAGATGCTTACAGGAAAAGCAGGTAAACAACTGACAGACCAAGTCTGGAAGCTCAGCAGAAACCAATAAGGACTTAGGAGTGGGTGTTACAAAAAGAGGGTAGTAGTTGAAACCATAGCAGATGAGATCAAACAAGGAGAATTTATTAATTCAGTGAAAACAGAAGAAAGCTAAGAACTGAACTCTGAGAAACAACCACATTTTACTATCTAGATGACTAGGAACCTGAGGAATAAATGAGGTGGGAGATGTTTGTGCTGGATACTAGTAATCCTATTAACTCTTATCTGTACCAAGTAATCCTTTCATTTCTATGGGGTGCAAAAAAGCTAACTATTAAACACAAGAGACAGATCCCCATATCCCTAACCCCCTTTCCAAGCTCCCAGTGATTCTCAGTCTGGGGATTACTGTCATTTTAATAAGAGGCAAATTCATCATCTCTCTTATCCAAAAATGTGTATCTTTTTAGAGGGAATCCTAATATAGCAAGGCTCATTTATGCTTCCCAAATTGCCTCCTAGGGCAATAGCATTTGGGGAAACGCACTCAGACATGGCCAAATTATTTTGGGTATTCTATAACAACAAAATATTTGGCCCCCGTTCCTCAACTTGAGGAGCAAACAGTCAACTTACAAAGTTATTTTTCACATGTTTTGTAAGCAGAGAAAATCGTTTTCTTTACATCAAACAAGTACCATGGATTATAAATGTATACGCATATGCATACATGCAAATACAATAATAATATAGCTCAGATAAGGAATCACATACAAATACCAATGAGGAATAATGTAGATGAATATTTTCTTTTTAAAAGGGGTTAGTTCTAACTTATTACTGCCAAGTTAGAAAACCACTACGTTCTTCCAAGCAAATCCCATGCCTTTTTATGGAAATCTCCTGTGCCCTGCACTCCCAACACAGCACCAGAAAATTTCTCACTCTGGTTAAGATTCCCCGACAAATAAGGAGGATAAGAATAAACATTACACTATGCTTACATTTTAAGTCAATCTTGAATCCCTAACACTATGGCCCAAGTTATAATATAACAATTTTTTCATGCTTCAAACTTCGGTAAAACTACTTCTAAATTTCACAAAATAACTTAACGATTTTCCCTGTGATACAAATAGACCTGCTTTTTCTGTTTTTAAATATTTAAACTAATTACAAGATGAAATGATTTCTCCTGTACAACTGAAGCTATGAAACAAAATTCATTAAAGGAAATTTAGTTGTGACAAGAAATTTTGGATAAAAAATGTTTTACATTAAGGAACACTGAAACTTCTTAACAAGCAGTTATACTGTTGGTTATATTTAAATATTTACGGAAGCTGTGAATATTTTAAATCTGACAACTGACCACAAAATACTGGGGATGGGTGGGGATGGTGGTAAGTAATATGGAAATGATGGTAAGACTTAACTTTCTAAAATAAAGAACAACGTTCCTCATAATACATCATAATGGAAAGTCAATCGTTTCTGTAACATGAAGTCATAGTACTATCCCACTGAGAGAGTATCTTCCTTGATACTTTCTCCTCTTGTTTTTCTCAAGACTAGTACTTTAGGGGGAGGATATATATGGGGATAAAATAATCAGACATAATATACTTACAAATGAAGTTTATAAATTAGTCTTCACATTCTAAAACCAGATAACTCAGCTCAACAGTACTTTCTTACCCCTTACCAAATGAAAGAAGATAAGCTCCTGGAAATAGAAAAGGCAAGCCGGAACTCTCAAAAAGAGTAGACAATTAGTCACTGATTTGAGTAAAATCTGACAAAAGGCAATAAATTCAACAAGCAGCAGAACAAAAGCCAAAGAAAACAGAATTAAGAGGATCTATAAAACACTGTAAAATAAATGTAATATCCTTAAAGAAAACTGTGAAGCTATTAAATCTACATAAAAGACCCTGGAGTGACTTGCCTGGCAGTCCAGTGGTTCAGAATCCGCCTACCAATGCAGGGCACAAGAATTTTATCCCAGGTCTGAGATGATCCCACATGCCTCGAGCAACTACACCCAGACACAACTACTGAATGTGCGCTCCAGAGCCCTCAAGCCGAAACTACTGAAGCTCACACTCCTACAGCCTGTGCTCCATAACAATGAGAAGCACCCCTGCTTGCTGCAACTAGAGAAAGCCCATGCAAAGCAATGAAGACCCAGTGCAGCCAAAAAGTAAATAAATACATTGTAAAAAAAAAAAAAATTAAAAATTAAATTATGCAGAAGTGGTGTTGTATGACTTCTGAAGCTAGAAAGGGTGCCAGAAATTCCTCCTGGATCTCTATTTGAAGTCATGCCTTTGGGCCCAGAGTTAAAAGGCTGCCCTGAAGTGGCCACTTTGGAAAAACCACAGAGATGGACAGAGCTGCCAGAGGAGCCCCAGCTGTGAGACCTATCAATAAAGAAGATAATTCCAGACAGCCACCATTTGACTGCATCACTCAGAGGAGAGACCTTGGGCCAGATCTTCCTAGATGAGTCATTCCCTAATTCCATACTCAAGAAACTATGGACGATAATAAATGGTTACTGTCTTGAAATGAAAGCCGCTCCATCCTGTCTCTTTGTGATCCCGTGGACTAGAATTCTCTAGGCCTGAATACTGGAGTGGGGAGCCTTTCCCTTCTCCAGGGGATCTTCCCAAGCCAGGAATCAAACCCAGGTCAGAATCTTTACCAGCTGAGCCACAGGGAAGGCCACTGAATACTGGAGTGGGTAGCCTGTCCCTTCTCCAGTGGATCTTCCCAATAAAGGAATCAAACCAGGGTCTCCTACATTGCAGGTGGATTCTTGACCAACTGAGCTATCCGGGAAGCCTGGTTACTGTCTTAAGCTACAACAATTTGAATGGTTTGACTACTAAAAACAGGAGGTAGAAAGGAAAAAACAAAAGAACAAAGAACAGATGGACAAACTGAAAATAATGGATAACCTAAATATCATTAATTACATGAGTACATATTCAATAGGAAAAATGAAAATTAAAATGCAAAACAAAACATATATATAGTAAAAGTTGACAGAACCAAAGGGAAAACTAGTCAAACAAAAAATCAGGATTAGATTTTAACAAATTCAATAACTGAGAGAAAAGGAAGACAAAGTCAGTAAGGATATATTAAGGATTTGACCAAATAATGAATCAACTTAATTCAGATGACATATATAAAACACCACACCACAAACCCAGCAACTGCAAATTACACATTTTTCTAAATTGCATATGGATCATTTATTAGAACAGACAATACTGGGCCATAAATCAGGTTTAAACAAATTTCAAAGGACTGAAATCATACAAAGTGTACATTCTGACCATAATGCAATTAAATTAGGAACCAATACAAAAATATAATTATATAATCTCCAAATGTTTTTAAGTTAACACAATCCTAAATAATATACGGGTCAAAGAAGAAATCAAGATGGAAAGTAAAGGATCAGAGCTAAATGATAATAAAAATATATATCAGCAAAAATTATAGCTAAGTATTTGATTATCACTGTAAAATAAGTACAAAAATCTGAAAATAAAACTGTGATTATCTCAACCTTTTAGTTTGGGAGAAGACAGAAAGGAAGGCATGTTAAAAGTCTTTCTCTTCTCGGTAAGAGCATAAAGATACTGAGCCTCTCTTTTTCCATATACTGAAAAAATATAAATCAAAGCATGAAAAATATAATGTCAACAACTAAATCACATATAACTTAAAAATCACTAGAGGAAAAACAAGCACAGAAAACTTGACCAGTGCCAGAATCACAAAATGAAAACTAAACAACACAAAAGAAAGGTAAAGAAAAGAGTATAGGAATAAGACAAAATAAATTAGTAATCCCAATAAAAAGAAATCCTCCTAAATCCTAATTCTGCAAACCACAAATGATACAAGTTTATTCTATGCAGATTATGACGACAAACTTAGAAAACAATACACTATCTTGCATGTAGCAAATCTAGCATGCTATATTACTAGCTGGCTTTGTCTTTTCTTGTTAAATACTGAATTCAGTATTTAACAACGGAATGCCTGAACTACAGTAAGCGTTTCTTTTGTGGCAATTCACTCTAAAAACATCTCTAGATACAGTCATCTACTCCTTTGAACTCTATACTCACTAGAGTACATTCCATTTCTGGATAATTTTACATTGCTGTTTCTCTGTAGTGGCTACTTGTTGGGCCCCTGCCTCTGATGCTGAACAGAATAGAGAGAACTCTCCCAGGCTACGCTCCTTCAAATATTTGAGGACAGCTATTTCCCCAACCATAACTTCTTTTTCAATAAGCAGTCCTATTTCCTTTTTCAAATGATAGTTTCAAAATCTGTACTTATTCTGTTTCCTCTGCAAAAGTTTTAGGTCTTCAGTTTAGTTCAGTTCAGTTGCTTAGTCGTCTCCAACTCTTTGCAATCCCATGAACTGCAGCACGCCAGGCCTCCCTGTCCATCACCAACTCTCGGAGTTCACTCAAACTCATGCCGATCGAGTTGGTGATGCCATCCAGCCATCTCATCCTCTGTCGTCCCCTTCTCCTCCTGCCCCCAATCCCTCCCAGCATCAGAGTCTTTTTCAATGAGTCAACTCTTCGTGTGAGGTGGCCAAAATATTGGAGTTTCAGCTTTAGCATCAGTCCTTCCAATGAACACCCAGGACTGATATCTCCTTTAGAATGGACCGGTTGGATGTCCTTGCAGTCCAAGGAACTCTAAAGAGTCTTCTCCAACACCACAGCTCAAAAGCATCAATTCTTCGGCACTCAGCTTTCTTCACAGTCCAACTCTCACATCCATACATGACCACAGGAAAAACCATAGCCTTGACTAGACGAGCCTTTGTTGGCAAAGTAATGTCTCTGCTTTTCAATATGCTATCTAGGTTGGTCATAACTTTCCTTCCAAGGAGTAAGCGTCTTTTAATTTCATGGCTGCAGTAAACATCTGTAGTGATTTTGGAGCCCCCAAAAATAAAGTCTGACACTGTTTCCACTGTTTCCCCATCTATTTCCCATGAAGTGATGGGACCAGATGCCATGATCTTCGTTTTCTGAATGTTGAGCTTTAAGCCAACTTTTTCACTCTCCTCTTTCACTTTCATCAAGAGGCTTTTTAGTTCCTCTTCACTTTCTGCCATAAGGGTGGTGTCATCTGCATATCTGAGGTTATTGATATTTCTCCCGGCTTTAGGTCTTACACTGTCTTAAAAGTAATACATGCTAATTAGTACTATTAGCAGGCATTATGAAAAGGCTTATAATAAAAAGAGCAGTCACTGTATCTCCTTGTGTGTGTGCGTGCGTCTGTGTGTTAGTCATTCAGCCATGTGGAACTCTTTGTGACCCCATGGACTGGAGCCTGCCAGGCTCCTCTATCCATGTGATTTTCCAGGCAAGAATACTGGAGTGGGTTGCCATTTCCTTCTCCAGGAGATCTTCCCGACCCAGGGATCGAACCTGGGTCTCTAACATTGCAGCCAGATTCTTTATCATCTGAGCCATCAGGGAAGCTCTAAACCTTAACCTATTTCCAACTTCTAGTTCTTTCTCTGAGTGTTCTCCATACTTCTGAGTAAGATATTTATACTCCTATCTCTTGATTTTTAGTTTTAGATATTGCTATTATGGTAGGTGAGAATTCTAGCTCTCTTAACACAGAGCAAAAGAATATACTAAGATTACATTTCCTTTTTCATATAATGCGTGTTTATTCTGGAATTGTCTACCAACATTTTCTACCCAAGCTTGCCAGATAATCTATCAATATCATACCCTTCTCTCCCCTGCTGCCATCAAAATCCTTCCTGGAGCTTGCTGTAATCTGTACCAGCTGCTCTCCAGGCCTGCAGATGTCTATCAGACTAGGATTTTGTTATGTGTTGGTGTGCTTCAAAGTGCCTATCTACAGAGGTTACCACCACTAATTCTTCTTTTCTTTTGTCTATGGTTTTATTTTCCCCAACACCACAAAGGAATGCAGTTCCAATATTATCATATCTCACAAATTTTCAAGAGAAGCTAGAATTCTAACGTTTGGGAAAGCTTCCAGTTTAAGCTGGGAATTAAACTCAAATTATTTGTGTGTGTCTTTACACACATATATATAAATATGGAGAAGGCAATGGCACCCCACTCCAGTACTCTTGCCTGGAAAATCCCATGGACAGGGGAGCCTGGTGGGCTGCAGTCCATGGGGTCGCTAAGAGTCAGACACAACTGAGCGACTTCACTTTCACTTTTCACTTTCATGCATTGGAGAAGGAAATGGCAACCCACTCCAGTGTTCTTGCCTGGAGAATCCCAGGGATGGGGGAGCCTGGTGGGCAGCCGTCTATGGGGTCGCGCAGAGTCGGACACGACTGAAGCGACTTAGCAGCAGCAGCAGCATATATAAATATATATATATATATATGTATATATATTTTTAATTGGAGTATACTTGCCTTACAATGCTGTGCTGGTTTCTGCTGTAGAACAATGAGAATCAGCTATATGCTTACATATATTCCCTCCCTCCTGAGCCTCCTACCCCTTCTAGGTCATCACAGAGCACTGAGGTGAGCTCCCTGACCACTACTATTTCTACTGCTCCTCCAGAAAATAAGGAAGGTGTCCCTATAAGTCATCATCTTTTTTTAAGTACACTGTCTAAATCAATTGAACAGTGTGAATATGAACTACAAGGCTGGTGACAATATTTTTTTAAAGAGAAAGAAAGAAAACACTATAGATCATTTCCAGTACTGTGCCATCACTTTTTCGAACCAGCATTGAAAACTTAAAAGAAGAAAAGCTTTTAAAAGCAAAACGTCTCCACTGCTTCTCAGGTTCTTACATTTCTTTGAGGGCTTCCCAGGTGGTGCTAATGGTAAAGAATCTGCCTGCCAATACAGGAGACATAAGAGACATGGGTTCGATCCCTGGGTCAGGAAGACCACCTGAAGGAGGGCATGCCAATCCACTCCAGTATTCTTGCCTGGAGAGTCCCGTGGACAGAGGGGCCTGGTGGCTACAGGTCACAGGGTCACAATATCTCACAAAGAGTCGGACTGAAGCAACTTGACGCAGTACACTTCTTTACTAAATGACACTTCCTTCTTTATATATTAAAAAGGATCACAAATACTACCATTCTAAAAGAAACTCATCCATCAATTATCCCCAAACAAGTTTTTACTAAAATTTTTAATAAATTATGACTGAGACAATTATTCCATTCATTGTACCCTTGATATTCTCTACAAATTCAAGTAAAGGATTAAAATGTTTAATCCAACCATATTACTTTTTCAAGAGTAAAATTTCTGGCAAATTTGACCAGTGGTCTTGAAAGACTTAATACTAGTATGCAACAAATGCAATAATCTACCATTTGAAGTTATTCCTTAAAAAATGTGTTAGTAAGTATACATGTTTTGTTTATAATAATCTTTGTAGCTTCTGTAGTTACATCTCTTTTATTATGGTCTCTCTTCTGATGCATTCTAGTAGATCTGTTAATTCTATTAGTCTTTTTCTAAAAACCAACTTTGGCTCTGTTGACTCCTCATTGTTGGCTTCTTTTATATTTCTTTAATATCTACTTTTATGTCTATTATTTCCTTTTCTTTATTCTGTCCTTTTTCTAATTTAGATTGGATGCCTGGCTCTTTCATTTTCAGCCTTTCTTCTTTTCCAATGAGTATCTCAGAGCCTCCATCAGGGATCTCTTTCTTCTACCCAAAGTGTATCTTTTAGAATTTCTCTTAATGATATTCTACTGGTGGTAAAACATTTTAATTTTTCTGAAAACTTTATGTACCTACATTCTTAAAAGATATTTTAGCTTTAATAGTTATTTATTCTCAGCACACCATAGTTATTCTTTTCTTTTGGTTTCAGTTTCAATTTTTCCTTTTCATAAACTAGTCTAATAGTAGATCTTTTGAAGGTAATCTGTCTTCTCCTTCAGACTATTCCTGATTTTGTGCAAATTTAACTATGACATGTTTAGGTATTGTTTTTTCCTCTCCTGTTTAGGATACACTTCTTGAATTTATGCCTTTTTGAAATTTTAGAAATTCTCAATTATAAACTCTTCAAATATTATTTCTACTTGACTTTTCTTCACATCTGTATTCTGCTTTGATAACTGTTAGATCTTCTTATGCTTTTCTTGTATTGGTTAAGGTTAATATGAGACTGGGCTGATACAGTAAGAGATTCTACTATGGCTTAAACAAAATTCAAATTTTTTTCCTCTCTCACGTGACAGTAGAAAGGGACAGTTCAGGACTGGTTTGGCAGCTCAGCAGTCTGAGAGCTGAGCTCTTGTATCTTGTTGCTCTGTCATCCTTAGAGTACTGCCCTGTGCCACTGAGCTAAACAGTCCACCACCATGCCCACATTCCAGTCTATGGGAAGGAAGCGGGAGGAGATGGCGCATCTCTCTTCTTACAGGCATAAACCAGAAAGCTAAAACCTATGCACACGTAACTTCTACTTGCACCCAAATTGCTGAAACCGACACACAGTCAGAAAAACACTGAGATGGAAGCTATAGCTGGAGAGCAAAGCTTCCGACTAATACAGTGATTACTCAGATGGAAAAAGAAATCAAGGGAATTTAGCAATCTCTGCCCCAATTTTCAAATTCTCTTTTCTTCTCTTACATATGCTCTATCTGTGTCTCTGCATTTTGCTTAATTTATTTTTCAGGTCATCTTCCAGCTCATGAATTCCCTAATCTATTGTTAAACCTATTTATTGAATTTAAAATTTGTATTTGTATTTTTCATTTCCAAAAGTTCTTTTATTCATTTTTTCTCAAAGTCATTGGTAATTGTTCATAGTCATTCTCCTTCTCACAGCATTACGGTGAAATGTTCAGAAGTCTGAACTTAGGATCCATACTGCCTGACTAGAATCCTGCTCTACTATTTACTAAACTCTAATGAGAACACTGACTACGAAGAATCTGGGAATGACACTATTAAACAGAATATGGGAGACTATCACTCTATCCAAAAATATTCCCTAAAAAAAAAAAAAAGGAGGGAATGCCTATCTTCTTTTAGCAACAGAGTAAATCATCATAAAGTACATCAGGGTGGACAGCTTTTTATATGTAGTATAATCTACTTAGATGAATATTCTTCAGCAACTGTTATCATTACAGGCAAATAAAACATTTGTAAACCATGAAGAAAATTTTATAGGCAGTGACTAATACTTTCTATGTTGCCCCCAAAAGATTTTTCTTTAAAAGATAAGTCTTACTAAGTTAACTTTACTAATCTATGCTAAGTATATCAATTATAGAATCCTGATGTCAGAATCTTGACATTTCCATAAATAGAGATATTTACTGTAATGTTATTCCCTTAAGGCCATTGCCATATAAATTACATAACCATAATCTGAAAATTTAAGACTAACACTAAAGCAAGTCATAGCAAATTAAAAAAAAAAAAAAAAAAAGGCATGAATTTAAAGAGGCTTCCCAGGTGGCGCTAGTGGTAAAGAATCTGCCTGTCAATGCAGGAGACATAAGAGATCTGGGTTCGATTCATGGGTCAGGAAGACCCCCTGGAGCAGAGCATGGCAACTCCAGTATCTTGTCTGGAGAATCCCATGGACAGAGGAGCCTGGTGAGCTACAGTCCCTAGGGCTCCAAAGAACTGGACATGACTAAAGTGACTTAGCATGCATGCACATGAATTTAAAATAATTTCTAGAGCAAAACAGCATACCTGTCACAAATTTCTGAAATCTTTAGAGACTTCACTTCTCAAAACCAACAGAAATGTTGTGATCTCTCCTAGAAGGGAAAGTAAAACGATGTGACCAATAACCTCTATAGAGCATTTTATCATGTACAAAGCTCTTTCCTTTGTTTTAGTTTACCATATCAAAACTGTATATGATTTCCCCCACTATAAAGATAAGGAAACCATCTAAGGTTTAACTTGAGTTAACGACTTACGTGCAAAGTAACTAGGAAGCTCTATTCAAACTTATCCTGACAGTAAATGCCATTCTCTTTCCAATGTATTCTGCTTTGTTACATAACAACAACAAAACAATATTAACAGCATATATTTACTGAGAACTTACCACATGCCAGGCACTACCATGAAAAATCCTCACAAAAGTCTTAATGAGGTAGGTACTATAATTTGCCCAAACCACACATCTAGTAAGAGAATCCACACTTCAAACTTTGGCAGCCTGGATCCCAAGTTCACACTCTAAAATGCTAAATCACCTCTACTCTTATATGTGCATAGATACTTGTAAATACATGGAATACCTCTGGAAGGAAACTGAGGAATTAGGGGACAAGGAAAGATTTTTACTATATGCCTTACATACATTTCTTGAAGGCAACAAAGGGGAAGGGGTTGGGGTAGGAATTCACTACAGACATGGAATTTCATGGGAAAAAAAGGTGTAGATTCAAGATAATGAAAAGCCGAATAAAAAAATTATTTTAAAAGAGTCCAGGTGGTTTGAGCATTTACAATGAACAGCTGGGAGAAAGCTAGGGGGAAAGAATGAGTACAGATGTGGTTTAAACAGTGATTAGGCTAGCAAGCTACCAAAGACCCTGTAAGATAAAAGACCTGAAATTTCCCTATCAGAGGAAGAAAGCCACTTAAGGTTTTTCAACAGATAATTCGAGGGAAAAAAAGATTAAAAAAAAAAAAAAAAAAGCTCCCAACTCCTATGAGAAGTGTGTAGGTAGGAACAAAGGATTGAGAAATTGGAGCAGGAAGTCCAGTCAGGAAAACAAAGAATGGGGCTGGAATTTGACACACAGAGAGGGTTAGCCTTAAAGTAAGGGGACATAGTTCCGCAACACTGTTGTGAACACCAAGTCAGATAAATCATATACATAGCACTTAGCACAGTGCCTGGCTAAAAAACAACTACTACACTTTACTACTACTTCACTGCTTTACTACTGTAATTAGAGTTACTGGTATTTGGAAAAGAACTGTGGAAAGGTAATGCAACACAAGAGTGCACAGCACTGTCAGATTAGGAACCCCAAATCAGGAGGCAGCATAATAAAATTTACTGATTCTGAACTTTATTGAATTGAAGGATCATCAGTTCTCTGAAAACTGTTAGCACACAGAGAGAAGAGGAGACAAAGGAACCCAAACTAAGAACCCCTGATCAAAAGAAACCCCTGGCATATCTGGATCCCTGTGTGAGCCTGGGAAAGTTATTTGTTAATATACAATTTCCTTATTAGGGAAACAAAGCTGGATTAAGATACTGGTTCCTAATAATTAAACAAAATAACGTATTTTAAGTAGGTACAAAATGCTTAAAACATGGGAGAAGTTAAATGCTTTCCCCTCCTAAAGTAAAAACACAGGATCAACATTTTGGTTTGATGAAAACACTGCCACATTAGAAAACCACTGCTCAGATTCTAATTTACTAGTCTGTTTGCTTTAAGAACTTCAAATCTATCTTAGCATGGCCAGGTTGTCATGAATTTCTGATTTGCAAAAACTCTGAAGGTTCCTGTGGGCAGAGCATTGGCTCTGTGACAAGAAATAACACACACACAGACACCTTTGTCTTCAAAATTTCCTGTTGAGGACAGTCTTAGTCCTAACCAACTTCTTTATATTTGAGATAAGAGGAGTTCAGAAGAATATAATAAGGAAATTATTTAAAGCTTGCTTTCACGAGACAATCAATCTGATCAGGTCTAAAAACAGACCATTAAATAAGAACTAAACTTAATCAGGGGATATTGTGTTTTGTGTATAATGCTAAGAAATACACAAAAAATACATAAAATAAAAATCATTGCTCTAAATATGTCAATATGCTTTTTCACCAGTAGTGTCAAATGCTAAGCTTTCATATAAAAGGGATAAAGTGGAAGCAGCAATGATTCTTGAGTGTACTATTCCCACCAAGACCCAAATTGGAGGTAAAATTACATGCAAAATTGGAATTTGAGACAAATGCAAGATTTCAAAGAAGTTTTTTGACATTAAATTGAGAAAGTCTACCCCCAAAAGTCCTTGCCAAATTATTACCTAGGAATTTCCATTTTAATAAAAAATTTAGTAGACTCTGAAAAAAAATACATAAATATTGATTTTTAGTTTCTAGGATTTTTATATTGAAGAAGAGTAACACTGGGTGAGAGATTTCATTTTCTTGTAATGGAACCAAATGAGGATTCTATAAATGGGAGACCCTAATTTAGCAATTAAGAGTTATGAATTGCTGAACCACCTAGGTTTATAAATGGAATTCATGGTAAGAATCAGTTCCAAACATTCTTTTTTTGTATGGCCATGAAAACCCTAACAGATTAAGCTACCATAGGTTTATACCTAGATCACTGCAATAGCCTCTTATCGAGTCCCTTCACATCCAATTTTCCCCTCTCCACTCTTTCTCCCGCAGTGAAGATAGAATGATCTTTATAAAAAAGACATATTTCATTATGTTAGTGACGCTCCTCCCAAATCCCTCCGGTTAAGATACTTTAGTGATCTGCCACCACCCTTTAGGATAAAGTCAAAATATGTTGATATGGCCTGCAAGAGTCTGCCACAGTTTGGTCCCTAATTCCCACACTAGCGTTATCTCACAATGTGCTCCCTCTTCGCTCTACATGCTCCAGCCAAACTGGCTTTATACCATTTTCTCCACTGTGCCATGCTCTCTCCAGACAGACAGTGGTCAGCTGGTAAACTATTCTGGAGAAAAATAAAGCATGAAAGGGGGTACAGGGAGTTCACAGGGCATGAAGATTTGTAATATGAAAAAAGTGATATTCGAGTAAAGACCTAAACGCAGTGGTAAAGAACAGAGTCATGTGGACATCTGAAGGAAATGGCAAAGTCTTGAGATGCCTGGTGACTTCTATAGAGAAAGGAGGGCACCCTAATTGGAGGGCAATGATGACAGGATTAGTAGGAGGTAAGGTAAGAGATGAAACAGCTAAATATGGGCTTTCAGGCCATAAGGACAGTGGCTTTTACTTGGTATGACAAGGTAAGTCACAGGATAGTTCTGATCAAAGGATGACAAGTTCCCACTGAAATTTTAGACAGATTTCTCTAATCTGTTGTGTGGTGAAAGGGAGGAGGAGATCAAGGGCAAAAGCAGGGAGAACTATTTGAAGGCAAATGAAACCCAGAAGATGGCAATATGGACCAGTGGAAGTGGTAAGAATTAGTTATCTTCCAGATATATTTAAATACAGGGCCTAAAAGGAGTGAAGAGTTAGGAGGAAAAAGGCTACTAAACAATTAACAGAAGACAGATACCAAACAGAGAACATCAAGCAGGATAAACACCAAAAAATCTACACCTAGGAATATATTCAAACTGCAGAAAATCAAAGACAAAGAGAAAATGTTGAAGAAGCCAGAGGGGGGAAAACACAACTTCTAGAGGAGCAAGGATGAGAATTACATGAGATGTCTCTTCAGAAATTACACAAAAATGAGAAGAATAAAGTGAAATATTTAAGCATTGAAAGAAAAAACCCCCACAAAGCTACAATTCTGTAAATCCAGCAAAATTATCTTTCAAATGACAGAGAAATACAGACTTTCTCAAACAAAATTTCAGGGGAATCTGTTGTTTTATATATCTGCTTTGTAACAAATGTTAATAGAAGTTCTTGAAAAGAAGAGAAATAATTTAAGCCAGAAACTTGAAACCAAATAAGAATATATGAAGGTAAAATTATATCTTTTATTTTTCTTGTTCTTAACTGATCTAACAGATAATAATTTGAAATAACAGCAGTAATGAATTAGATGATTACAGCTGATGGATAAATGAATGACAGCAATATTATAAGGGATTTTAGGAACTGGAAATAACTGTTATAAAGTGCCTGTATTATCTGTGAGGTAGTATAGTGTTACATGAAACTAGACTTGGATTAGTTATAAATGTATATTTCAAATTCATGGGCAATCACTAAAAAAAAGTGTAACTGATATGGTAAGAGAAGAGAAATAAAAAATGCTCAATTAAAATCAGAAGGTAGCAGAAAAAGAGTAGAAGACAAGAAACAAGGGCAATGAACAGAAAACAGTCACATCTATGGTAGCTATTAATCCAGCTACATTAAAATCATTAGTCAAAAGTCTAAATACACCAATTAAAACAAATAGGTGTCAGAGTAGATCAAGAAACCCACTTTGAATGTAAAGACACAGATTAAAAATAAAGGGGTGGAGCAAGATATACACTGCTAATACTAATCAAAAGAAAGCTGGAGTAGCCATATTAAGTTCAGAGCAAGCTGACTTACGAGCAAGGAAAATTATCAGGGATAAAGAAAGGAATGTATAATGTATATTAGTATCCATAATGATAAAGGGGTCACTTCTCCAAGAAGATATAGCAGTCCTTAAGGGCTTCTCTTGTGGCTCAGCTGGTAAAGAACCCGCCTGCAGGAGACCTGGGTTTGATCCCTGGGTTGGGAAGATCCCCTGGAGAAGGGAAAGGCTACCCACTCCAGTATTCTGGCCTGGAGAATTCCACGGACTGTGTAGTCCATGGGGGTCATAAAGAGTCAGACACAACTGAGCGACTTTCATGAATGAATGAATGAATGAATGTGTATGTGCCCAACAACAGTGTCAAAATACATGAGGCAAAAACTGACCAAAGAGCAAGGAAAACAGATGAATCTACCGTTACAGCTGGAGAGGCTAACACCCCTTTAGTAGTAATTGGCAGATACAGCAGCAGAAAACAGTAAGGACATGGCTGAACGGAACAACACTGCCAATCAATTGGACCTGACTGATAACTTTACAATACCTCATGAACAACAAGATATATATTATTTATAAGGGCATATGGAACATTTAAATAGACCATGTGGGACTTCCCTGGTGATCTAGTGGTTAAGATTCGGCACTTGCAATGCAGAGGGTCAGCGTGGGTTTGATCCCTGGTCAGGGGAACCAGGATCTCATGTGCTAGTAGGGGGGCGGGGGAAAGACAGACCCCATAATCTAGACTATAAGTAAGTATCAATAAATTAAAAGAAATTTAAATCACACAAAGTATTTTTTCTGACAAGAGTGGAATCAATAATAGAAAGACATCAAGAAAATCCCCAAATATCCAAAAATTATAACATACCTCTAAATAATCCTTGATTCAAGGAAGAAATCAAAAAGGAAATTAGAGCAGAATGAAAATACTAAACAAATGAAAATAAATATAACGTATCAAAATTTGTAGTCCAGAAATAAACCCTTATATAAATGATCAAATGAATTTTGACAAAGGTATTAATACCATCCAATGAGGAAAAGGCAGTCTTTTCAACATATGTATTGGGAAAACTAGATATTCACATGCAAAAGAATTAATTGGACTCTGGCCTTACACTATATATGAAAATTAATTCAAAACAGATCAAAGACCTAAAGGTAAAAGCGATACTATAAAACTCTTAGAAGAAAATAAAGGGGAAAGTTTCATGACACTGGATTTGGCAATGATTTTTTGGATATGACATTAGAAGTACAGACAACAAAAGCAAAAACTGATGAATTGGACTACATCAAAATTTAAAACTTCTGTGCATCAAGAGACACAACCAACACTTTAAAATGGCTACCTGGAAGAAAGTACTTGCAAATCATATATCTGATAAGGGGTTAATATTCAGAATAAGAACTGCTAAAACTGAACAACAACAAAAAAAGCCCAAACAAAATGGGGAAAGGACTTGAATAGACACTTCTCCAAAGATGACACACGGATAGATAATATATACATGTAAAGATACTCAACATCGCTAATTATTCAGTTCAGTCGCTCAGTCACGTCCGACTCTGCGACCCCATGGACTGCAGCACGCCAGGCCTCCCTGTTCATCACCAACTCCCAGTTTTTACTCAAACTCATGTCCATTGAGTCAGTGATGCCACTCAACCATCTCATCTTCCATCATCCCCTTCTCCTTCTGCCTTCAATCTTTCCCAGCATCAGATCTTTTCAAATTAATTGGTTCTTAGCATCAGGTGGCCAAAGTATTGGAGCTTCAGCTTTGGCATCAGTCCTTCCAATGAACACCCAGGACTGATCTCCTTTAGGATGGACTGGGTGGATCTCCTTGCAGCCCAAGGGACTCTCAAAAGTCTTCTCCAACACCACAGTTCAAAAGCATCTTCAGTGCTCAGCTATCTTTATAGTCCAACTCTCACATCCATACATGACTACTGGAAAAACCATAGCTTTGACTAGATTGACCTTTGTTGGCAAAGTGATGTCTCTACTTTTTAATAAGCTGTCTAGGTTGGTCATAACTTTTCTTCCAAAATTAGCATCTTTTAATTTCATGGCTGCAGTCACCATCTGCAGTGACTTTGGAGCCCATGGAAATAAAGTCTGTCATTGTTTCCCCATCTATTTGCCATGAAGTGATGGGACCAGATGCCATGATCTTAGTTTTCTGAATGTTGACTTTTAAGTCCACTTTTTCATTCTTCTCTTTCACTTTCAAGAGGCTCATGAAAAGGCTCATTTACCTTTCATGGAAAGGTAAATCAAAACCATAATGAAATACCACTTTATATTCATTAGGATGGCTATTACCAAAACAAAACAAATGAAGAAACCAGAAAACAAGTCTTGGTGAGGATGTGGAGAAATTACAATCTTTGTGCACTGCTGGTGGGAATGTGGAAAAAGGTATGGCAATTCCTCAAAAAAATTAAAAATACAATTACCATATAATCCAGCAATTCCACTTCTGGGTATAGACCTAAGAGACCTGAAAGCAGGGATTCAACCACATATTTGTAGTATACTCATGTTTACAGCAGTATTATTCACAATAGGACAAAAGTGCAAACAACCCAAGCGTCCATCAATAGATGAATGGATAAACAAAATGTCGTATGTTCATGGGGTTTCCCTGGTGGCTCAGAGGTAAAGAATCTGCCTGCGTATGCAGGAGACCCCAGTTGGATCCCTGGTTCAGGAAGATCCCCCGAAGAAAGAAATGGCAACCCACTCCCGTATTCTTGCTTGGGAAATTCCATGGACAGAGGAGCCTAGTGGGCTACAGTCCATGGAGTCACAAAAGTCGAACATGGCTTAGCAACTAAACAACAACAAACAATTGTATGTACATACAATGGACTATTATTCAGCTTTAAATGAAACTGTGATACCTGCTACAACATGGATCAATTTTGAGGCTATAATAAGTGAAATAAGCCAGTCACGAAAGGACAAATACTGTATGACTCCACATGTATGAAGTATCTATAATAGTTAATAATCAAATTCATAAACAAAAAATAGAATGGTGGTTGCCAGAGGTAGGAAATGGGAATTAGTGTTTAACAGATATGGAGTTTCAGTTTGAGAAGATGAAAATAAGTTCTGGAGATGGATGAACAATTTCACAAAAATGTAGATGTACTTAGTGCCACTAAACTATACACTTAAAAATGGTTACAGTGGTAAATTTTATGTTATGTGTATTCTATCACAATTTAAAAATAATGTAATTCATCATGCTGCTGCTGCTGCTGCTGCTAAGTTGCTTCAGTCGTGTCCGACTCTTAGCGACCCCATGGACTGCAGCCTACCAGGCTCCTCCATCCATGGGATTTTCCAGGCAAGAGTACTGGAATGGGGTGCAATTGCCTTCTCCCAATTCACCATACTAAGTTAAAATAAATCATAGAGAGAGGTGCCAGCAAAGAAAAGACCAGATGCAACAGCCATTAAGGTAAGGGGAAAGCCAAATATGTGGTTTCTTGGAACAAAAAGAAACTATTTGAAAGAAAAGGAACTGATCAACTGTTAAATGCTGTTGACAAGTCAAGTAAGACAAGGATTGAGAACTGACCACTGGAGGTCACTGGAGACTTGATGAACCATTTCAGTGAAATAACCTAGGCCAAAAGCCGGACTAGATTCAAGACTGGGAGATGGCAAACTGGAAACATTAGATGACTTTTTCTGAGGCGTCTGCTTAAAGAATAGAGAAATGGGGTGGCCACTATGACAACGCAAAGAGGATTTGGGTTTAAAAGGGGTTTTATTTATTCTATTTTTACAGTACGTGAGAAGTTCAGTAAGTCAAACACTTAAGAACTACTTAGTAACGTTTGTCCAGAATGAACCATTCTCAAGACTAGGTTTACTGCTTGACACTAGAGGGTACAGGGCTGCAATTCTGAATCTTGCTTCCCTCCACCTCTCAAAAGTATGCTATCTTATTTTTCCAAGGTCATTAAATTTTTTTTTAGTAAAACTCTTTATCAAATAATACTGCTGGGCTGGAAGAAGCACAAGCTGGAATCAAGATTGCGGGGAGAAATATCAATAACCTCACATATGCAGATGACATCACCATTATGGCAGAAAGTGAAGAGGAACTAAAAAGCCTCTTGATGAAAGTGAAAGAGGAGAGTGAAAAAGTTGGCTTAAAGCTCAACATTCAGAAAACGAAGATCATGGCGTACAGTCCCATCACTTCATGGGAAATAGATGGGGAAACAGTGGAAACAGTGTCAGACTTTATTTTTTGGGGCTCCAAAATCACTGCAGATGGTGACTGCAGCCATGACATTAAAAGACACTTACTCCTTGGAAGGAAAGTTATGACCAACCTAGATAGCATATTGAAAAGCAGAGACATTACTTTGCCAACAAAGGTCCGTCTAGTCAAGGCTATGGTTTTTCCAGTGGTCATGTATGGATGTGAGAGTTGGACTGTGAAGAAAGCTGAGTTCCCAAGAATTGATGCTTTTGAACTGTGGTGTTGGAGAAGACTCTTGAGAGTCCCTTGGACTGCAAGGAGATCCAACCAGTCCATTCTGAAGGAGATCAGCCCTGGGATTTCTTTGGAAGGAATAATGCTAAAGCTGAAACTCCAGTACTTTGGCCACCTCATGCGAAGAGATGACTCACTGGAAAAGACTCTGATGCTGGGAGGGATTGGGGGCAGGAGGAGAAGCGGACGACAGAGGATGAGATAGATGGCCTGCATGGAATCACGGACTCTATGGACATGAATCTGAGTGAACTCCGGGAGTTGGTGATGGACAGGGAGGCCTGGTGTGCTGTGATTCATGGGGTCGCAAAGAGTCCGACACGACTGAGTGACTGAACTGAACTGAACTGAAATGTACAAAAATTTAACTATCTTTTTTGTTCTGTATGTCCAAACATTTTGTTACAATAGATAACAATGCAATGAATCTGTGCATACATTTTTATCCAGAGTTACCATTTTTTCTTGGGGTAACATTTTCAGATGGATCATTATTAGTTTTAAGGTTAGGAGCTTTTTGAAGGTTCTTCATGGAGATTAACAGTTTTATCAACTTATATTCCTATATCAAGAATACGTGGGTCTTGGGAATTCCCTGGTGGTCCAGTGGTTTAGACTCTGAGCTTCCACTGCAGGGGGTATGGTGTCGATTTCTGGTCAGGGAACTGAGATTCCCCTAGGCCTCCACGTGGCCAGAAAAAGAAAAAAAGTCCTATTTTTCCCTAATAATCTTCCCTAAAAGTTTCAACGTAAATTTGCTCATTACAATTTAAATGTTCTTATTTGTCGGCTGTATCATCAAAGATGCATTATGCTGTTTTTAGTTTAAATTTCTGCGATTAACTAGGGAGGTTAAAATGCTTTCCAAATATTTATCAAGTCACCTCTTTTTTCTTTTGTGAACTGCTTATTCTTTCTCATTTGTTTTCAAAAAAGTTATTTTTCCTGTTATGTTTATTGATTAGGGACAGTCACTCTTGATTACTACAATTTTTCCCTGTAGGTGTTATTTACTTTTAACTTTTTATCATATTCAAGTAAATTTTTGTTAATCATGTTAAATCTGAATTTTCCTTTGCCATTTTTCCCTTTCACAATTTGGTTTATAACTACTAAGGAGTGCATATTGGTGAATTAAAGCAAAAGACTGGCTTTAGGCGTGAAAGTTCTGCTGTAAGGAAGTCAGAAAGCTTCTGGTTTATTATCTGGTCTCTATTTAGAGTAAAATTTATAAATGTATATGCAATAAATAAGTAAGTATATAATAAAATTTGGTAAAGGCAACAGGACTTGGATTCAGAACATCTGTAATTAGGTGCTGGCTCTACCACTTAGCAGCTAAAAGACTTTGGACTTCTTAACCTTATTCAACTCTCCTAAGCTATAAATAACAGCATTTCTGAGGGCTTACCATATGCCAAACATGACTCCAGGAATTTCACTCAATTTGTCAACTTATTTAAATACAACTCTATGATATTATAATCACCACTTTACATAAGAGAAAACATGTAACCTAGAGAGGTTAAATAAATCATTAAAATTCACAAACAATCAGTAAATGGCAGAACCAGGATTTGAATCTAGGCTTTCTGACTCCAGTGCCCTCATCCTGGCTCCTAATCACTCTATTATATGATCTCTTTCATCTTTAAAATGGGAATGATATCATTCATCTCATAGGTGTGGGGAAAGGATGAAAGGAGGCAATATACATGAAAGAATTTTATTGTGTCAAGTGGCAAACATGAGGAAGAGTACTATTAAAGATTCTTGTTCTGAATATCAGCAAGAAATCAGAAATACTGTATGACTTAATAAAACAAAAAAGATGGGAAATTCTTTACCACATACACTGAGAATTAAAATCCTTATGGTAACCTGTTAAAAGTACCATGGAGGTACTTAGGCTCCACTATCTGGCTGGAAAAAGTCTGTCTCAGGCTAGAAGAATATACAATTTATTCCATGAAAATGACAACATAAAGTATGATCCCAAATCAGTTAAATATGCACGTTCAGAAGCCCCCTGAAAACAAGAGACTCAGTTTGTCTTTCTCCCTTAGTCTTGCCACTGCTTCCTCTTCTGTGTAACAGATATAGCTTATATCCCTCATGGTGTTATACCATACCTACCCACTTCCTTTTTCTATCCAAATCCTCCAAGCCCTGTGGGGTGCATTTCAAGTCCCAACTTCAATGTTATATCCAGTAACTCATACCTATAGTCTTCTTTATCTAACCTCTTATTACAAAAACTACTTAAGTCTTCAGTTATGTATTCTATTGCTGAGATAGAACTCACATACCGTAAAATAGTTTAAATTACATTCACAAGGTTGTACAATGATTCACCACTACCTAATTCCAGAACATTTTCACCACTCTAAAAAGAAAACCCCCATGTCCATTATTTACTTACTCCCCAATTCCCTACTCCTAGCTTCTGGCAACCATTAATCTACTTTCTGCCTCTATGGATCTGACTATTCTTAGAGTTATGAAACAACAGAAATATGTGACCTTTTGTGTCTGGTTTCTTAATGTTTTTTGCGGTTCATCCCTGTTGTAGCATGCATCAGTACTCCATTTCTTGCTATGGCTGAATATTCCATTGTATGGCTATACCACATTTTGTTTATACATTCAATGGTGAGTTGCTTCCACTTTTTGGCTATTATGATCAATAATGTCATGAACACAATGTACAAGATTTTATGTGAATCTGCTTACAATTCTCTTGGGTTATATACCTAGAAGAGAACTGCTGGGTCATATGGTAACTCTAAGTTTAACTTATTGAGGAACTTCCAAAGTGTTTCTCACAGTGGCTATACCATTTTATATTCTCACCACATCCTTGTCAACAGTTGTTACTGCCCATTTTTTTTTTTTTTTGATTACAGATATCCTAGTGAGTGTGAAATGGTATCTTACTGTGTTTTTGATTTACATTTCCTAATGTCTCTGGTTATATTTTATGTGATATATTTCCTCTAATTTATAGTCAGCAAGCTTTTCCTATAAAGGGTCAGACAGTAAATGTTTCATGCTTTGAGGGCTACATATGGTCTATGCTACATATTCTCCTCTGTTTTTTTTGGTTTGTTTTTCAAACAACAAAAGCAAAAGCCATGCTTAGCTTGCTGCTGCTGCTGCTAAGTCGCTTCAGTTGTGTCCGACTCTGTGCGACCCCACAGACGGCAGCCCACCAGGCTCCCCCGTCCCCGGGATTCTCCAGGCAAGAACACTGGAGTGGGTTGCCATTTCCTTCTCCAATGCATGAAAGTGAAAAGTGAAAGTGTAGTTGCTCAGTCGTGCCCGACTCTTAGTGACCCCATGGACTGCAGCCCACCAGGCTCCTCCATCCATGGGATTTTCCAGGCAAGAGTACTGGAGTGGGGTGCCAGAGGGCCATATAAAAATGAGCCTCAGACTGTAGTCTGGGAACCTCTACTCAGATTGTTTCATACTTAGCCTGGCCTTTCCTATCAATGTCAATTTTGTTGAAAGCAAAGACCAGACTATTTTATATTCCTTCATAGTGATCTGCACAGTTCAGTTTAGTCACTCAGTGGTGTCTGACTCTTTGCGACCCCATGGACTGCAGCACGTCAGGCTTCCCTGTCCACCAACTCTCGGAGCTTGCTCAAACTCATGTGTATCAAATTGGTGATGCCCATTCAACCACCTCATCTTCTGCCATCCCCTTCTCCTCCTGCCCTCAATCTTTCCCAGCATCAGGGTCTTTTCATATGAAGTCAGTTCTCCACATCAGGTGGCCGAAGTATTGGAGCTTCAGCTTCAGCATCAGTACCTCCAAAGAATATGGAGGACGGATTTCCTTTAGGATTGACTGGTTGGATCTCCTTACTGTGCAAAAGACTCTCAAGAGTCTTCTCCAACACCATAGTTCAACAGCATCAATTCTTTGGCACTCAGCTTTATCCATGGTCCAACTCTCACATCCATACCTGACTACCTGACTCTGATCTGCACAGAGTCCACAAATATAAAAGCAGAGTTTTAAAAAATATTTGAACTGAACTTTCTGCACAAAGAATATCCCCAATTAAAAAAATATCTTTCCACAGGTGTTTACACAATATAAATAAAGCATACTAGTTATCCTAAAACTACAAATAAGATTAGAATTATAGTAATATACTATGGCAGAACTTGTTATTTTTCCTCTAACTTACTAGCCATAAAACAAAAGGTATATATATACTTTGGCAAATGTGAAAACCCAGTAATTTCAACAATTTGAGTTTTACATTCTGGAAATTATAGGTTGATCACAAAGAAGGAATTAATTCTACATAGAAACTCCTGGACAAAGAATGAAAACTAATGTATCAGGGGGCAGACAGCTAGTTATTTATTCCTGGAAGTCACTGAACTTCTTCCAAGTCCAGATTTCTCATCTTTAATAGCAGAAGTGATTTCATCCGTCCTACCTTTCCCACAAAACTGTGAAGATCAAATGAGACAAAGTTTATAAAATTTTATAAAAATCACTACAAATAATATGATTCATATATTGTTAGAAGAATTCTAAGCCAAAACCAAGATTTCACTATTAAAATAAGTATAAACAAGAGTTCTCTGGGTCTTTAGAGTTATAACAAGTATTTTTCCTAACGGTCCACATGACATCAACAAACTCTATGGTGATTTTTTTTTTAATCTTTCTAAAAGAGCAATGGAAATCAGAACAAACTTGGTGTTACATTCTGAGTCTCAAAAAGGTTAACCAAGTGCATAAAAACATTCAGACCTGTTCCCCGGGTCTTAGAAATCTAAGACAACATTCATTTTATGGCATCTTTACTTTATTCTAGCTAAAAGGAATAATATACTAAACATTCCTTTGAACATTAAACTGCTTGCTAAAAATTCATGGGAACCAAACAGTAACTTCAAAGACAAAGCCAGAATCAGTAGTAAAGTTTTGATCAACAGAAAAGAAGGAATAATATAAATATCTAATATTCTATGCTAAGTACCTTTATACAGACCATACCATTTGATTTTTATGACCATAAGGTAGGGGTACTATTATTATTCATATTACAGCTAAAAAGTGAGGCTAAGAAAAATATCTTACCAAAGCTCACAGTAATCTGCATAGCAGGGATTAGAATTCAGATAAACCATGTTTATCACATTTCATTTGGTTAGCAACCAAAGCTAACATTTGGTACAAAAAAGCTAACCAAAAACAAAATCTAAGGAAAAGGCAAAATTTCCAAAAGTGTGCTTCAATTATTTTTCTTTCCATATCTGAGTACTGCAAAGCTGATAAAAAAAAAGTTAATGACCAGAAGACCACATAAAAAAATAGGGTGATGTCCATGGGATTTCCCAAGCAAGAATACTGGAGTGGTTTGCCACTTCCTTCTCTGTGCGATCTTTCCAACCCAGGGATCAAACCAAGGTCTCCTACATTGGCAGGCAGATTCTTTTCCACTGAGCCACCAGGGAAGCCCACCTTAAGTATTATTAAAGTCTTGAGGCGCAGGGTTCAAAGAGAGACACTACAATTAAACATTTACAATTAAATTTTCCAGAAGTTACAATCTTAGATCTAAACCCCTGTTTCTTTTTTTAATATAAATTTATTTATTTTAATTGGAGGCTAATTACTTTACAATACTGTAGTGGTTTTGCCATACAAGCCCTGTTTCTAACAATGCATTTTCACTGGCTAGAAGCGAATAATTCAAACATTGGCCTGAATCAATCTGTAAGGCACACCAAACGGAGCAAACATCAACCTTACCTTGCTATCTAGATTAATACAGAAAAAAAAAAAACAATAAAACAATGGTCCCCAGTGCCACAAATATCTATTATGTTTATCTACTATAAATGAGACACTGAGAGACAAAGGAAGATAAAACCAGTTACCCAAATTTAACAACAAAAAAATACTATAATCTCATTTTTCAAAGTGTTGGTTTGATTAACTTACCAATTATATAGACTGTAGATAACAAAAATTGCTAGAAAAAGCCAAATACCTTTCAAAAAAGCAAACTGGTTCTGCGTTGAGAAGGTGCTCCACTTTGAGAGATGCACCCATTTTTTAATTCTTAGTTTGCATTTGCTGACATTTATTTACAAATTGCACATCAAGTTAAAAAAAGAATAGAAAAGGAAATCTGATGGAGAACTTAAAGACAGACAAACACACGCTGTCTTTCCAAATCAGAAAAAAAAAACATCTCCAGCTCTAAATGGCAGAGCTCCCCTACTAAATAGACGTAAGTATACTAGTGGATACAAACAGGCAAAAATGAAAAAGTCTGCCAAATTAATGTTATGTTATGAGAGGAAAGAGAAAGAATAGGAAAGGATCTGGTCAATAATTAGGATTCTGTCAAAACTAGGGTGGTGGAGCATACAAAAGGAAACAGAGACACTTACTATTAGCGCACAAAAATGGAGCAAAAAGTATTGTGCAGTCCAGATATGACTCAAATATTCATTGGAAGGACTGATGCTGAAGCTGAAGCTCCAATACTCTGGCCACAAGATGCAAAGAGCCAACTCATTAGAAAAGATCCTGATGCTGGGAAAGACTGAAGGCAGAAGGAGAAGGGGACGACAGAGGATGAGATGGTTGGATGGCATCACTGACTCGATGGGATATGAGTTTGAGCAAAGTCCAGGAGATGGTGAAGGACAGGGAAGCCTGGCGTGCTGCAGTCCACAGGGTTGCAGAGTTGGATACAACTAAGCGACAGAACAACAACATTAAGAATTACTGGTAACCGTCTAAATTAGTATCTTTTTTCAATACTTGGCCTGGTATAAACATACCTGTGTGTGGGTGTGTTCTGCAAAAACCTCCACAGCACAGATTTTCCACCTCACTGAAACTTCTGATACTGTCATCCCTTCGTCATCTCACAATCATCTCCTTTCCTTCCCTCCTAAACCTGGACTCCAAGAGTGATCCTCAGAGCAGCTTAATAGTAGCTAAGCACAGACATTGAACCTAACTTTCTGGGTTGTGAAGTCCAGCTCTGACACTTGTTCTGTAACCTCAGCAATGTCTTGACCTCTCTGTGCCTTAGTATCATCATGGGGCAAATAGTACCTATGTCACAGGGTTATTTTGAGTAAATATGTTAGTATCTTTAAAGCAAACTTATAAATATGCCTACCACAGAGGAAGGGCTCTAGAAGTGTTTGTTCTTTATCTTTATTGTCATTTTTGTCTGAGTTATTCTTTGCCTTGAATATCCTGAATATTCATTTCAAGGACTGATGCTGAAGCTGAAACACCATACTTTGGCCACCTGATATGAAGAACTGACTCACTGGAAAAGACCGTGATGCTGGGAAAGATTGACGGTGGGAGGAGAAGGGGATGACAGAGGATGAGATGGTTGGATGGCATCACTGACTTGATGGACATGAGTTTAGTAAACTCCAGGAGTTGGCAATGGACAGGGACGCCTGGAGTGCTACAGTCCATGGGGTCGCAAAGAGTCAGACGTGACTGAGCGACTGAACTGAACTGATGGTTAGTTGTATGTGTCAATCTGGTTAGGTTGTGTGTGTGTGCATGCTAAGTCGCTTCAGTCATGTCTGACTCTTTGTGACCCCATGGACTGTAACCCACCAGGCTTCTCTGTCCATGGGATTCCCCAGGCAAGGATACTGGAATGGGTTGTCATTTCCTCCTCCAGGGGAATCTTCCTGACCCAGGGATCAAACTTGTGTCTCTTGTGTCTTCTGCATTGGCAGGCGGGTTCTTTACCTCTAGTGCCACCAGGAAAGCCCAGTTAGGCTACAGCACTCAGTTATTCAAATAAACACTAATCTAGGTGTTGCTGTGAAGGTATTATGTGAATGTTGCTAACCATCACGTAAAGAAGATTATTAATAATGTGAGGAGGCCTCACCTAATCAATTGAAAGCTCTTAAGGGACAAAAATGATGTTTCACTAAAGAAATTCTGTCACCAAGAATTTATGCCAAAGTTTCCAGCTGGTATGCGCCCTATAGATTTTGGACTTGAGCAACAGTTAGAACTGGACATGGAACAACAGACTGGTTCCAAATAGAAAAAGGAGTACGTCAAGGCTGTATATTGTCATCCTGCTTATTTAACTTATATGCAGAGTACATCATGAGAAACGCTGGGCTGGAAGAAGCACAAGCTGGAATCAAGATTGCCGGGAGAAATATCAATAACCTCACATATGCAGATGACACCACCTTTATGGCAGAAAGTGAAGAGGAACTAAAAAGCCTCTCAATAAAGGTGAAGGAAAGTGAAAAAGTTGGCTTAAAACTCAACATTCAGAAAACGAAGATCATGGCATCTAGTCCCACCACTTCATGGGAAATAGATGGGAAACAGTGGAAACAGTGTCAGACTTTATTTTTTTGGGCTCCAAAATCACTGCAGGTGGTGACTGCAGCCATGACATTAAAAGACGCTTACTCCTTGGAAGAAAACTTATGACCAACCTAGACAGCATATTCAAAAGCAGAGACATTACTTTGCAAACAAAGGTCCGTCTAGTCAAGGCTATGGTTTTTCCAGTGGTCATGTATGGATGTGAGAGTTGGACTGTGAAGAAAGCTGAGCTCCCAAGAATTGATGCTTGTGAACTGTGGTGTTGGAGAAGACTCTTGAGAGTCCCTTGGATGCAAGGAGATCCAACCAGTCCATTCTGAAGGAGATCAGCCCTGGGATTTCTTTGGAAGGAATGATACTAAAGCTGAAACTCCGGTACTTTGGCCACCTCACGCGAAGAGTTGACTCATTGGAAAAGACTCTGATGCTGGGAGGGACTGGGGGCAGGAGGAGAAGGGGACGACAGAGGATGAGATGGCTGGATGGCATCACAGACTCTATGGACGTGAGCCTGAGTGAACTCCGAGAGTTGGTGATGGACAGGGAGGCCTGGCGTGCTGCGATTCATGGGGTTGCAAAGAGTCGGACACGACTGAGTGACTGAACTGAACTGAACCCCCACAATCATATAAGCCAATTCCTTGAAATAATTTTTTATTTTTATACACACAGAGACAAAAATGCATATGTGTGTATGCTAATGTGTATGTGTGCACATGTATCCTACTGGTCTGTTTCTCTGGAGAACCCTGACTGATACAAATATCTGCTGTTTACTGATGCTGAGAACAAGATAAAGTCTGTTTCTGTTGCTTGCAACCAAAGGACTCCAAGGACAGTTATATATGTCACCACCTGAGACGGAGAGTCCACAAAGATCTCACTGTTCAACCACATGCTAATAGTTTAAGATCAAAGTTGTAACCAGAAATTTTAAATTCTAAACCTAATGGCAATAAAACTAATTTTCTAGACTCCTCCAAAGTAAGAGAAACTAAAGAATGAAGGCATACTTAAGAAAAAAAGGGTATCTAAAACAGCTGTTAGAACGTTCAGGCTCCTTTATATTAGTTCAGTCTACTACCTGTTTTTGTGTGGCCTATAAACTAAGAATAGTTTTCACATTAAAAAAAAATTTTTTTTAATAAAAAGAAAAAAAATTTAAAGAAAAACAGTATTTTGTGACACGTGGAAACTACATGAAATTCAAATTTCAGTGTTCATAAATAAAGTGGACACAGCTATGCCCATCTGTTTACATATGGTCTATGGCTGCTTTGCCTATAACAGTAGAACTGAGTACTGCAACAGAGTCAATGTGACCCTAAAAGCCTAAAATATTTATTATCTGTCTCTTTACTGAAAAATCTTTGCTGATCCCCAATCTAGTTTCTCAGAAAAATCATAGCCTATCTTTAGGAGGAATGGGCAAGAAAAGGATAGGAAATGTTAGAAAAGAGGATATAAGAAAAGGAATAAATTAATTGTAGGTATACTGTTTTGAAACCTTATCATGCACAAAATACTGTTTGCAGCACTTTACATATATTAGTATTTTTAATACTTAAAACATTCTTATGAGGTGGAGACCATGACCCTGATTTTATAGATAAGGCAGAGAAGCTAAAACAAACCTGCCAAGCTCAACAGACATAAATTACAGAACAAGGATTACAACCCAGGCTGTTTGGCTTTAGCATCCATGCGGTTAACCACATCATACTGCTTTATCACTCATCTTCTTGTCTATCTAATCTGCACAGTACTAATGATGCTGATTTTCCTTAAAACTAAAGTATTACAAACTATGTAACTGAACCAACACTGGAATAAATGAAGATGTTTGTGCCTGTATATTCATTAGAGAACTTGAGGGACGACAAACACCTATGCCTGTCTTCTTTCTTGAAGACAGGAAACTCAGGAAGATGCCCCCCTGGATTCAATCACTGCCTTCCCCAAACTATACCTGAACTCAAAAGCTCAAGCAAGCTTCTATATGCAGGCCAAGATAATGCATGTTCTCCTCCCCCATGTCTTGCCTCATCCTGACCAATTAAATAAGAATCTGGACGGTGGAGCCGTGATGCTGATATTTCTTAAAACTTCTCAGTTAATTATAATACACAGTCTTTCCAGGGTTGAGACCTGCCATACTACATTTCTCTCCTTTCAAGGAGAAGAGTGGTGATCAAAAGAAAAGAGTACAGGTGAGGGGAGGGGCAAAAGCAGAGATGGGGAAAATTGACAAAACTTATCTTCCAAGAATGGAATTTTCATTTAGTACCATAGCATCCTAGCAAAGTGCATTTCTAAGTCTTCGTGTATCAACTACATCCAAAAACTTAAAATAAATCCAAAAAAGTAGGTATAAAAATAAAACTAAATGTTTTTATATATGCATGTATATACAGGGATTTCTATAAGATACACAGCAAACAGATAATCATTATTTTTGCCTTATCTATATTTTTTACTTGATCTGTGTTTTTTGTCAACTTGTATTTTTTATAATGTTATTACTTGATTAATTAGAAATAATTTTAAAAGTGTAACTAAAAGGATGTTCAAGGATCACTTTAATTATACTTTGAATATGAAAATAACTACATAAAGAACTAGTAAAAGTTACTTGGTACCCTCCTGGAAAGCAGTCTACTTCTTGTCAGCGGTCTCCCCAACTTCTATGTGCAGCAGAGATGTATATTCTAACAAATCTATTAAAGAATCTTTTCCACCAGATGACTATTAACTAACTGAAATCTTACTGGTACTAATTTATCACAGTACCTAGTGAGGGGAAAATATTTTAAATAATAAAAAATAATAAGGGCTTCCCTGGTGGCTCAGTGGTAAAGAATCTGCCTCCCAATGCAGGAGCAAAGGTTCAATCTCTGGTCCCACAAGACCCTACATATCTTGGAGCAACCAGCCCATGCGCCACAACTACTGAGCCTGTGCTCTAGAGCCTGGTGGCTGCAAATACTGAGCCCATGTGCCGCAACTACTGAAACCCAAGCTCTGCAACTAGAGAAGCCACCACAGTGAGAAGCCTGCGCACCACAACTAGGGAGTAGCTCCTGCTCACCACACTAGAGAAAAGCCCACACAGCAACAGAGACCCAGCACAGCCAAAAGTTAATACATAAATAAAACTATAAAAAATAATAATAAAATAGTAATATTTCAATGTCTTACAAACACAAATATCTATTACACATTCTAATTTTTATAATCATTTGTAATGATCTCACATAACAGTTAAAATCAAATCTCCTCTTTAAATGCACTATTCATTTAAATGAATCTTAAGTTTTTAATATGGCTTCAGAAACAAAGTAGGCAATGGGGGCAGTAAGACAACATCCAAGCAATCACACAGGCTTGGCCAAAGGTCTCAAGTCATAGTGAGTTAATGTTCAAGCACAACTTGTCATTTGTTTGCTACTGTGATTCTCAGTAAAAGACCCAGCTTCATGTACATTCACAAAGTGTTTAAGTTTGCACTAAAGAATAACACCTCAAACCTGGTTAAATGCTAAGTAAGCCTCAACAGATAAAACCACATTTGAGATGTCTATTGGTAAAGAATCTGCCTGCCAATGCAGGTAGACGTAAGTGACGTGGGTTCCATCCCTGGGTCGGGAAGATCCCCTGGAGGAGGGCACAGCAACTTACTCCAGCATTCTTGCCTGGAGAATCCCATGAACAGAGGAGCCTGGTAGGCTACAATCCACGGGGTTGCAAAGAGTTGGACACAACTGAAGCGACTTAGCATGCACACACACTGAAACGTAACTGGCAAGAAAAACCAGACCATGAAGGAACACGGTTGGTTTTCTAATTTGGCTAGAACCATGACCCAAAGCAAGGTGGGCCTTTGTAATGAGCTTAAGTTAGCTGTGGTAAGAACTTAACTCCAACTCTTAGAAAACAGTCCTCTCTGAATTGCCTAGGTACCGAGTATCATTTGTTGTTCAGTTGCTCAGTCATGTCCAACTCTTCATGATCCCATCGGCTGCAGTACATCAGGCTTCCCTGTCCTTCACTATCTCCCAGAGTTTGCTCAAACTCATGTCCATTGAGTCAATGCCATCCAACCATCTCGTCCTCTGTCGTCCCCTTCTCCTCCTGTCCTCAATCTTTCCCAGCAGCAGGGCCTTTTCCAAAAAGCCAACTGTTCACATCAGGTGGCCAATACTGAATATCATGTATTCTATTCATTATCGTTAGCTTTTAACGTGGTGGTGAACATGGTACTCCCAGAAGAAATTTTTCTTGACAGAGGTAAACTAAGTCTTCCAGAATACAAGAGTGTTTTAAAGTCTCACTCAAAAATGTACTAGGGAGTTCCCTGGCAGTCCAGTGGTTAGGATTCCACACTTTCACTGCTGAGGGCGTGAGTTCCTGAGTTCCCTGGGCGTGGAATTCACAAGCCATGTGGTAGCCCAGAGGGGGGAGAAAAAAAGGAAAAAAACAAAAGTATGTCTTAAGAAAAAAAGTTAGGTTACAGTTAGTAAGTAGGGTCAAAACAACATTTAAAGATTTGGGTAATGGTGTGAGCAGTTAAATTTAAATGAGAAACTATCTCAGAAAAAAAAATGCCTTAAAAAAAAAAAGCCTAAAAACATTTCTACTTTGAAAACCAAAGCATAATTCTTTCACAATGTTTAATGGATCTATTCTCATGTATTTTGAACTTTAGGAAACTAAACTTCTGAAAAATGTAAGCAGAAACAGCATATACCATGAGATACCTAAAATAAGGGCATTACCAAAAATGTAGAAAGAGAGATATTATATCTCCTTTTAAAAGGAATAAAAGTTAGATAGCAAAGAGAGGACATATCCAAGATATTTCAATCAATAAACCAAAGATTAAAAGAAATGCTGGACAGGAATGCTGTGGTTCCAAGTATTTCCACAGAGCTCACAGTGCAACAACTTGTTCGTCCACTGTGCAACTCAGAGGTGCCTTCAGAATTCTGAATTACTGCCAGGCACTGAAAGTTCTCAAGCCTAAAATATGTCAGTCCTCAAAAATTTGTATTATTCTAATCTAGTTAAAATACATATACTTGTCTTCTTAAAAAAAAAAAAGGAAAACTTAGCCAAACTTAAATAGTAACTCAGAATCTGAAAAATATACAAAAGCACATCTGCCTATTAAAGAAACCTTTAGTATTTCCAGATATGAGAGTACAACACTACAAAGTGTAGTAACGAAAATCTAGTGCCAACATCAGAGTAGGTAAATAAAAGATGAAAAAGAGAAAGCCTAAAGCGACTCAAGCATATAATGCCATTTCAATTCTTAAATGACCCAGCAATTCCACCATAAATGGGAATTTATGAAACAGAAAAACACAAGCAAACAAATATGTATGCCAGAAACAATCACACACACACAAAACAGGAAACAAAAGGCCCTTCAACAGAAGAATGGATAAATGTGTACAGTAATTCAGTAAATACTCCAAAAAGAAATGAGATAAATTACAAGAGTCATATGAAAAGATGACCAAAATGCCTTGGACAAAAAAGAAAAAGCAACTTGCCACAGTTAAAGTTCAGCCTATTAATCTTTTTCAAAAGATACATAGATACAAGTTTATAAACTATTTATGTTAGAATATATACAGGGAAAAGCTGGATAAATATTCACAGTACTAGTGGTTGTCCTTAGAGAAAGGAACTTTCATTAAGTTATACATACCAAAAATATTAAGATATACAGAATAAAATAATTCTATTTCTTGGAATTCATCCCAGGGAAATAAGTAAGAATGCCTGGAGAAATTCAACTACAATGATATTCAAAAAAGAGTTTTTATTATAAAATATTGAAAGCTATAGGGAATAAGTTTTTTAACTGATGGCAAAGTCACATAACAGAGTATTTACTATCTATTGATATCATTTATCCAATAAATACTAAAATATATCCATCTTGACAAAAAGGTCACAATATACTTTTTAAAGGGAGCATGCATCTAATTTCATTTTCTGAAGGAAAAAAGGTATGTACTGAAAACCACTGGGCAAGATGTTAGTAAATGTTAACAGGCTGGGAGGTAAATGAAGGGTGATTTTCCTTTTAGTTTACTGCACTCATTCCAACAGGGGCAATATCATTTCTAAAGGGGTAAAAAAAAATCTTTACCTTTTAGTGTATAAAGAAAAAGATTAACATACAATAAATAAACAAATATACAGGATACCCATGGTATTAAAATTTCATGAGGGGAACAATTAGGAAAAAACATATAAAGACTAGACTGAGGGAAGCAAGTGATACTGATAAAAAAGGCTAAGAAACTATCTCATCGGTACTCTCACTTTTTTATACAATGAACTAGGTATTACTTGAGTCTGAATAAGTAATATATGTACACTGATTGAACTACTGAAAAAGGAACATACTATGAAAAGTTAACATTAATTTTCACTACTAAATATAAAGTTTATTCCTATAGTCTTAAAGTTTTAAAAATACAATACAGAGTTTTAAACACATAATGTTAAAATAAAACTACAGAGGGACTTCCTTAGTGGTCCAGTGGTTAAGAATCCGCCTGCCAATGCAGGGGACATGGGTTTGATTCCTGCTCTGGGAAGATGCCACATGTGGCAGAGCAACTAAAGTCCATGAAAGAAAGTGAAAGTGTTAGCTGCTCAGTTGTGTGGGACTCTTTGCAACCCCATGATAACTCTGTTGGTGAAGAATCCGCCTGTAATGCAGGAGACCCCGGTTCAATTCCTAGGTGGGGAAGATCCCCTGGAGAAGGGAAAGGCTACCCACTCCAGTATTCTGGGCTGGAGAATTCCATGGACCTACAGTCCACATGGTGGTAAAGAGTCGAAGCGGACTGAGCAACTTTCACTTTCACTTTTTTTCACTTTGCAATCCCATGGACTGTACCTGCCAGGTTCCTCTGTCCATGGAATTCTCCAGGTAAGAATACTGAAGTGGGTGGCCAATTCCCTTCTCCAGAGGATCTTCTCCACCCAGGGATTGAACCACAGTCTTCTGTATTGCAGGCAGATTCTTTACCATCTGAGCCACCGACTAAGCCCTTACACCGCAACTATTGAGCCTGTGCTCTAGAGCCTGGGAGCTGCGACTGCTGAAGCCTGAGCACCCTAGAGCCGGTGCTCAGCAACAAGAGAAGCCACTGGAACGAGATGCCCAAGCCACAACAGCTAGAAAGTAGCTTCTGCTTGCTGTAACTACTAGAGAAAACCCAAGCACAGCAATGAAAAATCAGTGAAATCAAGGATAATTAACTCTTTTAAAAGCTAGACCTAAAAAAAATTATAAGAGAAAAAGAAATTGAAACAGAGTATTGCATCAGAATCATCTGGGATCACAAGGTTCCTTGACCATACTGCAGATATGATAATAAAATCAACATTTCTAGGGATGAGGCTAGTAGCTTTTATTAAATGAGGCACAATTCTATCATCATACCACTCTATGGAAATATGAAATCCAGACAGATATATATCCTATTATCCATTATCTCTACTGGGTACAAGGCATTGTGAAGAATATAAAAGAAATAAGCAAAATTCATACCTTTGTCACTAAAATAGTCATTTCAGTTAAATCTGCAAAACCCAGCATTAACTACTGGCCTTCTCAGGCAGGGCAGTATCATTCACAAAGAAACACAAGTTTTTAACCCTATGATAAAGAGTAAACAAGTAGGAAACAAAAATCACTGCTGAGTAATAACTAGGATGCTGTCAGCTACACTCAATTCTCTTCAGTTAATACTGTGTTTGGCATGTCAACCTTGAAGTATACAGAATTCAAAATTTTGCCTACCCCAAATTAAAAATCTCCCCTGTTAGAGACTCTGGGTTTAAAACGTGAAACCTCATATGCCAACATTTAGTGTGTATATAAATAATGAATCTACCTAACTGTACAGGCAATAGTCCCACTTTTAACTAAAGAAGAATATACTGGTGAGTCAAAATAGGCACCAAGGATTAAGATACTACTTCATTCCCTAGCAGTCGTCTCCAATTTCTTACAGACATCAATGCCAACTTTTGGTGGTAGTAATAATGATGGCAGCAATAATATTTAAGAGCTTTTTGTATGCCAGGCATACTTATTCAATCTTTAAACATGTCTAAGAAATAGGTACTGCTCTTTTTCCATTCTACAGATGAAAACAACAGAGAAATAAAGAAATGAAGTAACAGCTAGTGGATACTAACATATAAACTTCCATGGAGTGTTTGCCTACTAACTACAAATGCAGTATCAAATGACCAAATATTCAAAGTGAGATGTGGCATATCATTTATATAAATAAGCTTATATCTTGTGATTAACAATCATCTATAAAACAGTATACAAATGAATGTAACTAAGGCACAATTGCACTCATCTCACACACTAGTAAAGTAATGCTCAAAATTCTCCAAGCCCGGCTTCAGCAATATGTGAACCGTGAACTTTCTGATGTTCAAGCTGGTTTTAGAAAAGGCAGAGGAACCAGAGATCAAATTACCAACATCCGCTGGATCATGGAAAAAGCAAGAGAGTTCCAGAAAAACATCTATTTCTGCTTTATTGACTATGCTAAAGCCTTTGACTGTGTGGATCACAATAAACTGTGGAAAATTCCGAAAGAGATGGGAATACCAGACCACCTGATCTGCCTTTTGAGAAATTTGTATGCAGGTCAGGAAGCAACAGTTAGAACTGGACATGGAACAACAGACTGGTTCCAAATAGAAAAAGGAGTACGTCAAGGCTGTATATTGTCACCCTGTTTATTTAACTTATATGCCGAATATATCATGAGAAACGCTGGACTGGAAGAAGCACAAGCTGGAATCAAGATTGCCGGGAGAAATATCAATAACCTCAGATATGCAGATGACATCACCCTTATGGCAGAAAGTGAAGAGGAACTCAAAAGCCTCTTGATGAAAGTGAAAGTGGAGAGTGAAAAAGTTGGCTTAAAGCTCAACATTCAGAAAACAAAGATCATGGCATCTAGTCCCACCACTTCATGGGAAATAGATGGGGAAACAGTGGAAACAGTGTCAGACTTTATTTTTCTGGGCTCCAAAATCACTACAGATGGTGACTGCAGCCATGAAATTAAAAGACACTTACTCCTTGGAAGGAAAGTTATGACCAACCTAGATAGCATATTCAAAAGCAGAGACATCAGTTTGCCAACAAAGGTTCGTCTAGTCAAGGCTATGGTTTTTCCTGTGGTCATGTATGGATGTGAGAGTTGGACTGTGAAGAAGGCTGAGCGCCGAAGAATTGATGCTTTTGAACTGTGGTGTTGGAGAAGACTCTTGAGAGTCCCTTGGACTGCAAGGAGATCCAACCAGTCCATTCTGAAGGAGATCAGCCCTGGGATTTCTTTGGAAGAACTGATGCTAAAGCTGAAACTCCAGTACTTTGGCCGTCTCATGTGAAGAGTTGACTCACTGGAAAAGACTCTGATGCTGGGAGGGATTGGGGGCAGAAGGAGAAGGGGACGACAGAGGATGAGATGGCTGGATGGCATCACTGACTCGATGGACGTGAGTCTGAGTGAACTCTGGGAGTTGGTGATAGACAGGGAGGCCTGGCATGCTGCGATTCATGGGGTCGCAAAGAGTCGGACACGACTGAGCGACTGATCTGGTCTGATCTGAAGGCAAACCTGAGTGAGAAGAATCAAAAGTTTTCCCAAGTTATCACACAATAGTACAGTACTTTTCCCTCTTTTCTCACTTACTACACCAAGAAAATGAAGTTAAATTTGCCTTAAAGTACAGGCTTTATCATTATGCATAATTCCATATCAGGAATACATTTATTTCATTTGTAAAGCCTTTAACTCATTTTATCCCCAAAGAACCTTCATTTTTAAAAGCTTTATTAAATTCAATTTCATATTCTATAATGAACATCTTAGAACCCAATTATAAAATATATGAACAGTGTATAAAATTCAGGAAATAAAATTTAAAATTAAAAATAAAAATCACCTGTAATTCCAACTTCATGATAACTTTGGTCCTTTTGATGTTTCCTTTTCACCTACATTCTACATATGAATAGGAACTTGTAAAAATAAGAACTGAAATCGTACTATATAAACAGTTAATCAACTTTTTCGCTTAACAAAAGTGCCTTTTTCTAAATGGTGTGGACAAATGCTATGACTGCGTATGTGTGCATGTACATGGGCGTTCAGTAGTATCTGACTCTACCAGCCCATAGGCTGTAGCCTGCCAGGCTCCTCTGTCTATGGAATTTTCCAGGCAAGAATACTGGAATGGGTTGCCATTTCCTACTCCAGGGGATCTTCCTGACTAAGGGACTGAACCCACGTCTCCTGCATCTCCTGCATCGGCAGCAGATTCTTTACCACCACACCACCTGGGAAGCACATTATATGACTGACTTTCTATAAAACACTGGCTTATAGGATTGAAAAGAAAAAGTTTCTTATATTGTGAAAATTAACCACAAGGTGGAGGGGGGACGGTTGTTCCTTCACATAGAGTCATCTTTTTCAAGTACTTGAATGCTTTAAAAAAACAATCATTTAAAAATTTTTACTCATTAAAGAGGCATTCTCTACATTACTAAAAAACCTCACTTGTTCATCTTAAGCACACCAACACCCAGAAGGCATTAATACATACATATATTATGTATTCCATACCTAGTTATGGAAATGTTATGGTTGCCAAAGATCAAACATGTGACAATCCATGTAGACACAAGCTCAACCCAGTACAGTTGAACCTAAACAGAGCCAGCCTGGAACACCACAAAGCAATGATCCTTTATATCGGATGCTTAAGGCCTACTGCTTACATACAACTCAAGCAGATGGCGCGAGTGGTGACAGCATCCCAAGCTTGTTCCAGTGATGCCAGCAGCACAATTCTAAAGCATAACAGGAGTAACAGGATGACTACACCACCTAAAACCTTCCTAACGATGGCTTCAACTCCAGATTTTGGTTGGCACTTAAACTATAAGGCTGTCACTTTTTCCATGTAAAAACCATATTTAAATAGCAGTAAGAAGTTACCATTTATTTAAAATTCAAAATGTTTCACATAGTTTGTCCCATGTGTGAAACTTGATATTCAAAAGGCACAGGGACTTTTCTTTTAAAGAGTATATATTGGAAGGACTGATGTTGAAGCTGAAACTCCAGTACTTTGGCCACCTCATGCGAAGAGCTGACTCATTGGAAAAGACTCTGATGCTGGGAAGGATTGGGGGCAGGAGGAGAAGGGGACGACAGAGGATGAGATGGCTGGATGGCATCACTGACTCGATGGACATGAGTCTGGGTGAACACCGGGAGTTGGTGATGGACAGGGAGGCTTGGTGTGCTGTGATTCATGGGGTCGCAGAGTCAGACACAACTGAGCGACTGAACTGAACTGAACTGAACTGAACTATTTCTCCAGTTACGAGTTACTTAAGTTCCAGATCTGTCATATGGATATAAAAGAAACATCATCGAAATAACCTAGTATCTGAAGATCTAAACAAATAAAGGTGGGTCTGAGACATAAGATTCACCCTCCAGCTCACTTGTCCATGGTTTTTCTTAAATTAACCTAATATTCCTAACTAATATATGGAAGTTTCACTTACACCAACTTTTAGATATACACATCAACAGGCAAATTGTTGCTTGTACTTTATATGCAAAACAATTTTCTGAAGCATGAAAATTTCATGCCAAGGGGTTACGCATGTCATTACTAAACTGATTATATGATTAAAATAAAGAGCAGCAGAATATAACAGTAGAGCAGTTGAAAACTCATACAGAAATCTAGCCCCCAAAACCCTAAAAAAACAAAAAGAGCACTTTGAGGATACCAAGAACCAAAATATCACATAAAGTTATCTTTTATAGACCCATATTATAACCTTAGTCTCAAACTACTAGAAACAAATTTAAAAATATGTCCCATCTTCACAAAAACAAGGCTCTTCACTCTGTCCAGGTTTATTGTACTTCAGACCCAAACCAACAAGACAGATCCCATCCTGCACGAAGTAGTGATACTGCCAAAATGGTGAAATTCGTCATATCCTCTCAGAAGGTCCCTCTAGGCCACCATATCTAACCTAAAGTGTTCTTTCTACCCTTCAATGTTAATTTATCTCCGAATAGCCCTCATTTCATCAATTTCCTTTCTTTTCTCTTTAGGTGAAAATAAATTTTTTTCCACAGTCCAGCAAAACAACTTCCATGTGTTATCCATTCCCTTATAGAAAATCCTTATTAGAATTCTTTCCCTTTTGCAACCCTCCACTAAAATAGTTTCCTTCAATCTCTAGATTATCAGCAACTATTTTCATCTCTTAAATATCCATTCCTATTAAGAATTCATTTAAATGTTCACTTTAGTTCAGTTCAGTCGCTCAGGTGTGTCTGACTCTTTGTGACCCTATGGACTGCAGCACGCCAGGCCTCCCTGTCCATCACCAACTCCCAGAGTTTACTCAAACTCATGTCCATTGAGTCGGTGATGCCATCCAACCATCTCATCCTCTGTCGTCCCCTTCTCCTGCCTTCAATCCTTCCCAGCATCGGGGTCTTGACCAATGAGTCAGTTCTTCACATCAGGTGGCCAAAGTATTGGAGCTTCAGCCTCAGCATCAGTCCTTCCAATGAATATTTAGGACTGATTTCCTTTAGGATGGACTGGTTGGATCTCCTTGCTGTCCAAGGGGCTCTCAAGAATCTTCCAACACCACAGTTCAAAAGCATCAATTCTTTGGTGCTCAGCTTTCTTTCTAGTCCAACTTTCACATCCATACATGACTACTGGAAAAACCATAGCTGTGACTAGATGGACCTTTGCTGGCAAAGTAATGTCTCTGCTTTTTAATATGCTGTCTAGATTAATATGCTGTCTAGATTTAATATGCTGTCTAGATAACTTTTCTTCCAAGGAGCAAGCGTCTTTGAATTTCATGGTTACAGTCACCATCTGCAGTGATTTTGGAGTCCATGAAAATAAAGTCTCTCACTGTTTTCATTTTTTCCCAATCTATTTGCCATGAAGTGATGGGACCAGACGCTATGATCTTAGTTTTCTGAATTTTGAGTTTTAAGCCAACTGTTTCACTCTCCTCTTTTACTTTCATAAAGAGGCTCTTTAGTTCTTCTTCGCTTTCTGCCATAGGGTAGTGTCATCTGCATATCTGAGGTTATTGATTATTTCTCCCGGCAATCTTGATTCCAGCTTGTGCTTCACCCAGCCCAGTGTTTTTCATGATGTACTCTGCATATAAGTTAAATAAGCAGGGTGACAATATACAGCCTTGACGTACTCCTTTCTCGATTTGGAACTCTGTGGTTCCATGTCCAGTTCTAACTGTTATTTCCTGACCTGCATACAGATCTCTCAAGAGGCAGGTCAGGTGGTCTGGTATTCCCACCTCTTGAGAATTTTCCACAGTTTGTTGTGATCCACACAGTCAAAGGCTTTGGCGTAGTCAATAAAGCAGAAGTAGATGTCTTTCTGGAACTCTCTTGCTTTTTCAATGATCCAATGCATTTTGGTAATTTGATCTCTGGTTCCTCTGCCTTTTCTAAATCCAGTTTGAACATGTGGAAGTTCATGGTTCACGTACTGTTGAAGCCTGGCTTGGAGTATTTTGAACATTACTTTACTAGCATGTGAGATCATTTAAATGTACTCTAAACTTAAATTAAGATATTAATTTATTTGAGAGGTTAGAAACTTTTGAAAGGTTAGATCTCATACTGCTGTTCTGCCTGAGTATTAATATCAGTTGGAGAAAAAAGTCCCATTATGTAATTTTTTTAACCCTACTAACCATTAAATGCCCCCAAATTACTGGATCATATTTCTGAACAAATCACACACTGTGATATACTAGTGGTGGTGGTGGTTTAGTTGCTCAGTCGTGTCCGACTCTTTAAGACCCCATGGACTGTAGCCCACCAGGTTCCTCTGTCCATGAGATTTTCCAGGAAAGAACACTGGAGTGGGTTGCCATTCCTTCTCCAATGATATACTAGCAGAAGACAGAAATACACACATACTTCCCCCACAATGAAACAGAGATTAGATGGACAACACATGTTGGCTGCATAAACAGTTTGATTACTGTTGTTCATGTCAAAAAACTTAGCTTTTAAACAGTTAAAATTTAAGTGATACAAACAGAACCAAAAGATGATGATATCCTGAATACGAATGGAAAGATCTAGAGCAAATTTCCTTTAAGCTGAAAGCATTAGGGACTACTCAAGTAGTCAAAATCTTAGTGAAAATTACACTTTCTGGGTTTCTGGTCTTTATTTCTCTCCTTTGAATTTTTAATGTGTGATTCATTTTAAGCAATTTAAGCCTTATGGGGAAGTGAGAGTTTTGCAGAGGAAAAACATAGGTGAAGTCAATTATTTCTGAAGAGTTTTCTAGACTCATCTAGAAGAAAAAGAGAGTGCTGCACTGAAGATTAGAGGGAGAGAGGCAGTCTTCTGTCATTCGCCTACTCATTCATTCATGTTTGCATACAAGCAAAACACAAATATTTACTGGCCTCTTATTTTGTGCTTTGTATTGCAGCAATCCTTTCTTCTGAAAGTTTGCTGTCAACATTATTCTCCACAATTAAGAGCTTGTGGGACTTCTGTGGTGGCACAGTGGATAAGAATCCACCTTCAAGCGCATGGGACATGGGTGTGATCTCTGGTCTGGGAAGATTCCACGTGCTGTGGAGCAACTAAGCCCATGCACAGCTACTGAGCCTGCACTCTATAGAGCCCACAGGCCACAAATACTGAGCCTGCATGTCACAACTCTGAAGCCTGAACACCTAGAGCCCATGCTCTGCAAGAAGAGAAGCTACCCCAATGAGAAGCCTGTGCACCCCAAAGAAGAGTAGCTCCCACATGCCGCAATTAGAGAAAGCCAGCATGCAACAATGAAGACCCAGTGCAGCCAAAAACAAATAAATAAAATTTTTAAAAAGAGTTTGTGAATTTTCATATATATAATTACTTTGGGTTTCATCATCTTCAAAAAATGAACAATACTTATTTCACAGATTTGATATGCAGATGAAATGGGATGTAAGGGCTTTACCTTCCAAAAAAAAAAGTTCACTTTTCCTTATAAGTGTCTCTAGAGATTGGGACATTTATCAGTAGTTCTCAACCTAACTATGAAAAATCTTTTATTTTCCACAGATTCCAGGTCTTCAAAGACTTTTGTCTATCAAATGCACTGATATTTTATTAACCAGATATATAATGGCTAATAAGAACTCTCAAACTGTCAAAGACATAAAAACTAATGAAACTCAATGCTGGGTTCCTGAGGTATAAGCACAATGTTTCATTTCATTAACAGCCTGCAAATCACCGCACTGTATGGTATGGATAGTGTGGCGATTAGTCCCCAAGATTTGAGTTAATATAATTACTGGCCAAAGATACATAGTATTTCACCTGTATAAGTGTATTGAGAGCAAATACTAGGCTTTTTGCAGCATTAAAAATCTTTGGAAGGAATGATGCTAAAGCTGAAACTCCAGTACTCTGGCCACCTCATGCGAAGAGCTGACTCATTGGAAAAGACTGATGCTGGGAGGGATTGGGGGCAGGAGGAGAAGGGGACGACAGAGGATGAGATGGCTGGATGGCATCACTGACTCGATGGACATGAGTCTGGGTGAACTCCAGGAGTTGGTGATGGACAGGGAGGCCTGGCGTGCTGCGATTCACGGGGTCGCAAAGAGTCGGACACGACTGAGCGACTGAACTGAACTGAACTGAACTGATTCCTATTTCTGCAGACCCCTGGGGGAAACACAATTTATATATAAGATAGTGATTTTCTACATCTGGAAAAATACTGGTTACCCTGCAAATTTGTTTCAACCAGATTCATTTGTAACACCATCTTCAAAATCAAAAGTTGTACATATTTATCTATAAAGGAAGGTAGTGCTATGCTGTGAACTTCGTTTTTATAAAAACAAAATCCAAACCCTTCACCAGAGATTTATGTGATCTGTCCCTTGCCAACTTCATCTAGCAATCTCCCCTCAGCTTACCACTTGTCAGTCATGACTAGCTGCTTCCTACTTTAGGGCTTTTACACCAACTGGCCCTCTTGTCTGGTTAACTTTTCTTGCAGATCATCACATGTCTGGCTTTTTGCGACTGAGGTGTCAGAATAAATATCATCAGGGAATTTTTCCCTCAGCACTCAATCTAAACCCTTACATCAGTATCATTTCTTCTTGTTATGGCTTCTTCATAGCATCTGTGACCTCTTAAATTATCTGTTCATGTATTTATTTATTTACTGTTTCTCTCCAAAACCACCAAACCCCACGGTATGAAGAATTCCACAAGAGCAGTCTACTCATTGCCCTATCTCCAGTTCCTAAAATAGTACCAGGTAACCAATAATCACTCAATAAATATTTGTTGGCTAACCAGCCAAACTGTTTAAGATTATTCTGGGGAAGGTCTATGATTTCTTTGTTATGAACTTATTTAGCATTTAAAACTGCTCATTCAAAAGGAATAAGAAATAATGTTCTTTTGATTAAAAAAAGAGTAAGAGATGTACACAATATTCAACCAGTGGGCTTTATTTTCTTTTATGACAATCTTTGGGATAGAAAAATATGCAAATCTATTCATGTTTCACACACCTCATAGGTCACCTCATGCAAAAACTCAGTAAATTTTCTTTTTTTAATTTTAGCTTTATTGCAGTCTGAAATTTAAAACTGACTTTTCTTATAATAATATACCATGAGCTGCTAGCCACTCAATCTAATAACATTTTTCCTGCCAAGAAGCAAGAATGCTTCTAAGAATGTAAGAAGTACAGACTGGGAAGCCATAGCTGACATCACAGTGACAGTGTAAGCACGGCCCAAATCAGGGAAGATCCTGTTCTCAGCTATGACATGAGAGAAGGAAGGAAGGAAAAGAGGGATCAGTCCGAGGAAAATCACTGTAGTTCTGATTTTGGTTGACAAACATGAATATCTTCAAATCAATTCAAAACAGAGTCAACTGGAATCTTATAGCTTGAGACATTAAATCCCTGCTTTGACTATCTGAGGTCTCTAGTAAAAGAAATAATCACACAGTTCACCAGATCTGGGCTTATATGAGAAAAGCAAGTGTTTGTGGAAAACAAACAAACAAACAAACAAACATATAATCCCCAATACTATATGCTACATTTGCTTATTAAAAGTATTTTCAAGGATACTTGTAAAGTGGAGAGATGTGAATAAAAATAATAATGACTTTATTTCTGAGTTTAGAAAATATTTGGAAACTAAAAGAAAACATTAAGAAAAGGTATAAAACTCAATGGTTTAAAAAATGCAAACACCCTGAATGTAACACAAACCTGTATTTACTTTTTTAAAATTGGAGGTTGCTTCTTTTCCCACCTGGTAACATAAAAGGAGACAGTAAGCAGATAATTCACAGCTCATGTGAGTTTACCTCTCAGTCAAAAAGAAATATTAATATCAATCTTTACGCTAACTTGCTTACATAGTATTCAACCAAGTGGGAAGAACAGCTAGCGCAGAGCTAGAAGCAGGTACCAGAATGGCTAAGAACGGCATTTGCTCTTTTTTTTTTTTATTAAAAAGTACTGAAAGTGCTATTTTTTCTAAAGATCATGTACTTAATTTCCTATTTTTTGCTGTTCCATATTTCACTGTCTTCAACATTATAAGCTGCTTAATAAGAAGCTATACTTCACTTTTCATCACTTCTGCTCACAAACTGATGTTTCTATAGTCCAGTTACATTCATGAAAGCTGGAAAACCACATATAGGAGAATTTTACCTTATAGTTAAGTATTTTAAGATAGAAAGAAAGTGAAGTTGCTCAACTGTGTCGTACTCTTTGCAACCCCACAGACTGTATGTAACCTGCCAGGCTCCTCTGTCCATGGAATTCTCCAGGCAATAATACTGGAGTGGGTTGCCATTTCCTTCTCCAGAGGATCTTCCCAACCCAGGGATCAAACCCGGATCTCCCACACTGCAGGCAGACTTTCTATCATCTGAGCCACCATGGAAGCCCTATTTTAAGATAATACCGCCAGTTGCTGCTGCTGCTAAGTCGCGTCAGTCGTGTCCGACTCTGTGCAACCCCATAGACGGCAGCCCACCAGGCTCCCCCGTCCCTGGGATTCTCCAGGCAAGAACACTGGAGTGGGTTGCCATTTCCTTCTCCAATGCATGAAAGCGAAAAGTGAAGTTGCTCAGTCGTGTCCGACTCTTTGTGACCCCATGGACTGCAGCCCATCAGGCTCCTCCGTCCATGGGATTTTCCAGGCAAGAGTACTGGAGTGGGGTGCCATCGCCTTCTCCAGAAATATGTCTAAAAGTGAGGATTCTCTGTTAGCTAAGAACTCAAAATGCTAGATAAGTAAATTTCTGTAGGAGACTATATATTTGTCAAAGAAATAGCATAAACATATGCTTTTTACTGATTAAAAAACAGGAATGTTTTACCGATCAATTTTTTAAAAAAACTCAGCAACGAACACAGCATACAACCAGAGTCCTGTTTTCTCTCAGGGGTTACACACCTAACTCTATGTAGCCTATTCATTAGACTCAGACTCTTTTGAATTTCATCTCCAAACTTGATATATCTGAAGATCTAGAGATCTTCACAATGGTTGATTCCCAGCAACACCCCCCCAAACCTTTCCTCTTGTTTTCTGTTAAACTCTCAGATCTTGGCTTACCTCTCATGTTTATTTTAGTAAAAGGAGATTAAATGCTCCTGTGTGTTTAAACCAGTCTCCCTGTCTTCAGTCTCTTTCTTCCTCAATTCCTTCTGTACTCTGCATCTAGATTCATTTTGAAAAGATGAATGCTCTGATCGGATCTCATTCCTCATATCAAAACTTCCTGTGCTCCCGCATAAAGCCTATACTTCTCAACCTAGCACTCGATGACTTCCATAGTCCCGATCAATCTTGATGCCCTTACTGCCATTATTTTCTAATTATACATGCCTAGGCTTCTGTCAAATCAATCTTCTGTCCTCCAACTTGTCCTGAACTTTCTATCTTGGCTCATGTCATTCCTACCACACAAAGAATGTTCACCACTCCCTCTCAGCTGCCACTGCTTAAGGCCCCTTTGCATCTCTGCATTTATTTATGTAAATAAGGACACATACAAAAGATATGTTCTGCACCGCCCAGCAAAACTGGCCCCAAATTTTCAAAGCCAACAACTGCCAGCTTTTATTAAATGCCTACTATGTGTTCAGCAGTCTTAAACAGTATTCCTAATCCTCTGAACAATCCTATAAAGTAGGTATTATTATTCTCCTTTTACAGATGAGAAACCCAAAGCTCAAAAACATCAAACTATATATTTAGTAGTTATCCTCAAACTGTATACTCAGTAAGTTGCCTCAAATCATACACTGAGTAAGTGGCAAAGCAAGGATTTCAACACAGGCTGCTTAACTCTACAGCTATTGCTCTAAACACTAAGTTGTGTAGTTGGAGGGTTTTTTTTTTTAAGTCTGAATCATGTGACTATTCCTCTTCTCTATCTGAAATAATTTAGTTTTACATATTTCTACTTACTACACACTATAAAATAAGCCTTACAATGTCTGTTATTTTAGTAAAGGGAGAAGATTAAATACTATTTCTTTTTAGGAGAAGAAGAATACTGAAACTGTAATGTCAAGGAACATCTTTTTTGTCACAAAGATTACTTTTACTAAAATATTTTCAAAGAAATTCATTCTAAGAAACTTTTTCAAAGATGACTGCAAATTAATAATCATACCCTTTGATGTTTTTACAGATTATTAATAATATGAGGATTTTGTGATCACCACCCAAGAACTGTAATTGGTATCTTTCAAATTGGCAAAGATCGTAAAAACTGACCTACTCAATGCCATTGAAGGTGCAGTGAGACACATTCATACACAGGGTAACCACCCTTTGATCCAGTTATTCCACTTCTGGGAATCTACCCTAAAGGAAAATTAGGAAAAAAAAAAAAAAAAAAAAGAGATGCAATCAAGGATAAATGCACAAAAATGTCTGTCCCAGTGTTATTTAAAATAGTAGTATTATAAAGATCAACCTAAGAGTCCCACACTAGGAGAACAATAACCTGTTCAGAGATAAAAGCAGGAGCAAAACCACATTTACAAAAGTATAATTTCAGAGGTTGTTTTTTTTTTAATTGAAAAGAAGTAAGAAAGGAGAAGAACTAAAAAAACGAAAATCGAAATGTTTGTAGAAATTATCTCTGGGCGATAGGTTTATGGGTAATCTTCAATTTCTTCTTTACATTTACGCTCTTTTCAAAATTTGCCACCACAATGAACATGAATTAGCTTAAACAAGAAAAAAGGTTTAAGCAGTTATAACCCTGAAATATCGGAGAAGGCAATGGCACCCCACTCCAGTACTCTTGCCTGGAGAATCCCATGGACGGAGGAGCCTGGTAGGCTGCAGTCCATGGGGTCGCTGAGGGTCGGACACAACTGAGCGACTTCACTTTCACTTTTCACTTTCATGCACTGGGGAAGGAAATGGCAACCCACTCCAGTGTTCTTGCCTGGAGAATCCCAGGGACGGGGGAGCCTGGTGGGCTGCTGTCTATGGGGTCACACAGAGTTGGACACGACTGAAGTGACTTAGCAGCAGCAACCCCTGCAATATGGCCCTGAAACAAACAAGGGCATATTGCTTGGAGTAGAAACTACACTTCCTACTGCAAAGAAAGCATCAAACTTGTTTTCTTTCCAGCTTTTATTAGGCTTACTTGTACTTTTAGACTGTATAAAGAATGTCATCCAAAACTCAGTAGTACTCATGAAATTACACAAGGCTATCTAAAAGTCAGCCAATACTCCAGCAGAAAGCACCACAGTTAAATGAACTGTTTTATTGTATGCCTATTGAGGATAATAAATGTCCAATTAATCCTAACTCAAAACATGCAAAATGGAAAAACCAGAAAAACTATTCTCATTTCACAAATTGACTAAATATACTGCTGTTGCCTTATAAGCACATCACAGTTAGGTCTGGGAGGAACTTGAAAATAAAGCTGGCAAACTACCAACATCACTAAAAATGCACAGATGCATTTGACTACTATCTTTTATTTTAGTGGATAGCTCACTTCAGTGGCACAGGATGATTTTAATCATTGTAGAAAAAATATTAAGCTGTCCTTCCAAAAAAAAAAAACCTCCAAAACGTCTCACATTAAACATTAGAATTAAAACTGTTAGCTGAACCAGGAAAAAACTTACCTACAATGTAGCATATATGCAGAAAAGCAATTTGGAAAAAAAAAGACCAACAGAAGTAAAATAGGTAGTTGAACAAGCAATTCTTATTTTACTATACACTTTAACCAATGGGAGACTGGTTTGCTCGAATACTAAAAAGCTGTTAGAAAATAAGACCACAGAAATAGTTGTTAGCAACTGAAAGAGAATTAAAATATCACAAAGATTTTACTTAGAAAATGTGTATTGTTCTATTTTTACTCAATCATGAAAATACAACATTTATTTATAAAACATATGTCAGGTTCTGGCAAACAAAATAAATTACTAGACTATAATAAATTCCTTAGAGTAGAAATTACATCCCCACGTCTCAGTTTCCATCAAACAGCCTAATACTGGGTCACTCACACATCTGTTCAATGACTGAATCTGAAATCTATTAATGAAATTATGCAATATTTCCACAACTACACAATGAAATTTAAAAGGTAGTTTAAAAGACATCAATGATTTGGGATAGACACTAAAAACTACATAAAACCCAAAGAATAGTGTTAAATGTCAGCTCCTAAAATCATTAAGTTATGGTTGCTTGCTTAATATTCTATACAATACTTGTCTAGAACAGAATGACTATGAATTTAAAAATATCACAAAAAATAGTGAATGAATTTACTCTCTGGATCACACATTTGACAGATCTGAAATGTTCAGTCTGCAATAAGAATTCCTACTATTACTAACTTAGAATCTTATATAAGTGGCATCTGGGCTTTGTCCAAAGAAACAGTTGTATCCAGTTTTTTGTGTTTCTTCAACTTTATACTTTTGTCACTGATAACTAAGCTACAGTTCTGAGTGAGTATAACATAGCACTGCAAACAACCATGCATGTTACAGGCATACATATGTACTTGTGGATTCAAAGTTTAAGTCATCTCAAGCTTTAATTAATCCAACAGTGTCTTTTATCAGTTATGTGTAGTTTCAGTTCAGTTCAGTTCAGTTGCTCAGTTGTGTCTGACTCTTTGCAACCCCATGAATCACAGCACGCCAGGCCTCCCTGTCCATCACCATCTCCCAGAGTTCACTCAGACTGTGTGAGTGAACACACACAGTGTTCATCGAGTCAGTGATGCCATGCAGCCATCTCATCCTCTGTCGTCCCCTTCTCCTCCTGCCCCCAATCCCTCCCAGCATCAGAGTCTTTTCCAATGAGTCAACTCTTCACATGAGGTGGCCAAAGTACTGGAGTTTCAGCTTTAGCATCATTCCTTCCAAAGAAATCCCAGGGCTGATCTCCTTCAGAATGGACTTAGTGTAGTTTAGTACATTCCTATCCTTATGAGATATAGCCTAATTTAAATATATTCTGAAACCAAACATAGAATTATGCATTTAATCCTAAATTTGGTTAATTTTACCATTCCACACTTTGAACCACTCTCTATCAATGTGAACTAAATAAATAGGGTGGAGATAGGAAACTATCTGTATCCCTGGAAAAACTGGATATGCAAAGAAATCTTCTTTTCCAGATTTATCTAATCTAAATTTATACAGCCTAAATAAGTCATTAGAACTTTAAAAAAAACCTATTAGTCTAATAATTGAAAATAATTTCATAGAACATATTTAATCCTCCATGTGTATATCATGTACTTCTGAAAAATTATTATAAAAGGATGGTTTTTAGACCACTTCACAAAAGTACACTATCTCAACTCCACCTTAACCATCATACACAATTTCCTTTGCACCTTTTACCTCTAAAAGGCCTATTTTCAAGTGGAAATGAGAGCAGGGCACAGTTCTCTGCTGAACTGCTTAATGGAGCAGAACACTGTGATAAACTAAGTTTATAGGTTCAATACTAATCTGGATCTTTTAACTTTGAAACAAACTACTCTCTTAATCAGTCATCTCAAAATTGAATGCAAACAGGATTGGAGAGAGCGTGTGTGAACCTTCATTGCATACTCATAACCACTATTACAAAAATTCAACATGTAAAATGGCCAATACTTTCTCTGTATATGAAAGTGAAAAGCACAAAAAACTACCATTTGTAATCTCCAAATTTCAGACATAAACAAAAGGGAAAAAAATGGACCCTTCATCTGTCTCAGTAACATAAGAAAGCTTAAGTATCTTTATTTTAAACAGTAATCATTTCCATAAGATATGAATTTGGCATTAAGTCATATAGCAGTATATGACATCAGAACGAGCAGAAAATACTTGGCAATATGCCATAACTCTTTTTAAAATAGATGAATTCAATTTGAAAGGAACATTAGGAGGAAGTAAGTTTATGTTCACAATTTTAAACTCACCACAACATTAAGATATAAATGCTTTATACAAGATATTTCTATTGACCTTCTAAAATGAGAATTTTAGAACTGGGAGCTTAGAGGTTATATGAGGTTCAATGGACATTTGCTGGGTCCCTAGCATGTGTGAGACACAGTGCTCGGTGCTTGCAGGTAAACTCCATTGGCTCAGCCCACTCACTTTATAGATGCTGGAGTTTCTGCTCATGTCAAATCAAGCCTTTTAGACTTCTGAATTAGAAATGCTGAGCAATGCCATCACAATGGTATAATTCTATTAAAACAGACTGATATCATCCTTCCTCATAATCTAAATAAAATTTCAAAGAGGCAATGTTGACTTAACAGAAACAATAGTCTGTGTTTTGAATAACTTACAAAGAATTACAACAATTTAAAAATTCAACTGTGAGAGTCCTCAACTAAGTGCTGGTTGCATAATTTACTGCAAAGAACAAAACATGAGGCTATCAGAGATTTAAGATTCTAAAGACATACAAAACAGAAATTAAACTAATCGCTGATACCATTGAAAAGTCCTTTTATAAGAAAAAAGAATTAATATGAAAAATTAGGTGCTTGACTGGGATATCTATTCTTTATAAAAGATCACCAACCATATACTAACAAAGTTCTTGAGTAACAGTAAAGACTGGCAAGATTTTAAGTTATTTAACTATGAGATCACAAATTATGACATAATATAAAACTTCCTGAGGGCAGAGACCCTGTCTAATCCAACTGTTATCCCCAACAATTAGCACCCTGTTATTAAAATGTTAGAGAGTTGAACGAACGTTATGAACTCATGTGAGCTAGCTACTGGAAAATTCAACCTAATGATCTAAAAGGTTTCTTTTTATAATTCAAATTGTTTAAGTATTAAATAATATTCACTCAAGTAACATTGCATGAAACTTCAGATCAACAACTGTGGCTGTCACTTTAGTACAAACTACTCTCTGAAGGAATTAATAGATACACCAAGAAGACAAGTATATTTATATACTTTGATTCAGTAGTCCTTCTGGAAATCAATTCCAAGGAAATATTCAAGAAGAAAATGTTGCATACACAAAAGTGTTCGTTTCATTGTTATTTTCAATAAGGGGAAAAGGAAACTATCTATATGCCCAAGAGCAAGCAGACAGACTATTTTGCAACCATGCAAAAAGGTTTAAAATGAACATTAACCTCCTAATTGGTCTTTCTGCTTCCACTCCCTGCTGCCTTCCCCAAGTTGATTTTCACATAGCAGCCAGAACTGTTCCCATAGTTCTCTCTTCTACCCAAAACCCTCCAGTGGTTTCCCATTTCATTCAAAGTAAAATTCAAAGTTCTGACCACTGCCTACAGGCTTTACAGTGGCCTCGGCCACTTCTCTAATCTCAAACTCTCTCATTTTCCCTCCTGCTTACTGGCCTTCTCCAAAAGGCCAAGTACACTGAGTGGTCTCTGCCTGTTATCTTCTTCCCCTAGAGAGCATAAATTCCTTACTTTCTTCAGGTCTCTACTCCAGCATCATGTCTTCCCTGGCTACCATTCCTTGCCACTCTCTGTACCCTCTAACCCCACTTTACTCTTCTGCATATTTCTTACCATCGGACTTATTCTGTATTTATATGGTTATGGCCCATCTCTCCTGATTAGTATATAAACTCCATGATAGCAAGGACTTTGTTTTATTCACATAATAGGTGTTTAAAAAGCACTTGTTAAACAGATACTGAATACTGATACAGTAATTATTAACTACACCAAAAACCATGCATATAAACAAACTTGCGAGAGAACAGGAAAAATGATCTGTGAACCTTTTTTAGTGATCATATTGCTAAGGAGTTTAAACAACATAAAATGTAAGTCAGTCGTGATTATGATTTTAAGCTGTCAATAGTGACTATGACAATCTTATCTCCCTCAAAGCCATTTGTTTAGAATTATGAGAACTTTTCTCATAAAACTGTTAATAACAATCAGTCTTAAAATCTTGTTCCCAAAGACCCAAATAAATCTGTGAGGGTAGACACTCATGCTTGAGGTCACACAGAAAGTGAACAAAGGCCTTCTGAACACTTTTAATATAGAACTGAATAATACTCAGAGTTTACATTTAAGACAAGCACCCATGGTTGGCTTCAGAGAGTCCCTAAAGATGTAAAATTCTGTACCTAAATGTCTATTACTTCTTTCCTGAGGAGAGAGTCTATATGTGCATTTCACTGTATTCTCAAAGGTGTCAGTGGCCCAGAAAAGGTTAATAATTACTATTTTGTATGTTGGAAGTGAAGTGAAATCTAATTTGAGCTACCTCTCAAAGGATAGAAAATATATAAAACCAAGACACATCTTTGCAATAACACATTTCATTCAAGAAATACCAAGTGCCTACCATGTGCCGGGGATGGCGTGATTTTGAGCACCTTACACTTAACCATATTTTGTAGTACATAATTCAAAATACATAGGAAACAAGATTCACTGAAACACCAGATTAAAAAGAAATCCAGCGAACACAAATATAATTAAACAGAAAGTGGTATAGGAAATCATAATACAGACAGAAAGGAGCTCAGGGCCTGATTTAGTGCTTATTATGTCAAAATATCCACAGATATCAGTTACATCAAAAGAAAAGAAAAACTACACACACGTGTGCCCACCCCCACACACTGTGACAGGAAACCAAAATAAAGTTTCCAAATCCTGTTTCCAGCAGCATCCCTTCTGAGACTACCCTTCAGCATGCTTTTGAAGGTAGGAGCTTCACGTTAAAACTAAAGGCTGATACTTTACTCTTACTGTGATAAAAACAAAAAGAATTTCAAACCCAGCAGACAGAAAACTGTGGCCACCTGTACGGCTGTGACCCATTAACCTCCTGCCCTGTTATTCCCTTTCTTTTTATACCCCACTTCCTTCAAAGCAGTGACAGAATGGTCTTCCCTCCCAAAACGGAATGACTCCTGAACGCTAGTTCTTTTTCCAAGAGGTCGAAAGGTCCCCTAAACTCTGCTTCTTAGCCCTGTGAGTTGATGTCTTCCCCTCATCTTTTCCCCATAGCAGTAAATTACACAATTCAGCTGAGGACACCGTCCTTAACTTCCTGAATAAGGGGGCAAAAAGACACTCCTACCAGTTCCAGCCTGAAGGAAGACAAGAATCACACGGTGACCTCTTCCCTAACAAAATTCGGGGAGGAAGCAGAGACCCAAGAAAGGCCACGCCGAGAAGGCGAACACATGGCATGCTACGGAAGACGCGGGGGACAGAGGGCGGGAAAGGGGCTGAGAGGTGGAGTGGGGTGTAAAGATGTCAGCTCTGTGCGCTAGGGGAATGAAGAAATGCGAGATCCCGAACCCTGACAAGTGAACACAGAAAGGACACCGCTCCCGTCTACCCACACTTCTCCAGCAGTCCAGCGAGGTCAGAAAATTCACCCAACCCTCCAACTCCCTTCTTCGTGTGCCCCCCAAAGGGTGAACTGGGTTTGAAAGAAGAGCTGACACTAGTCAGGGTACAAGCAAGAAGAAAAATGAAGCGATGTCCAATCTAGTACCTCTCTCAGGCAGCAAGGGGCGAGGGCACAGTGTCCCGGGAGATGGCGAGGGAAATGGGCTTGTGCCATGACACCTCGGGGAGTTGGAGGGTGGGGGACACAATGTCCTCTTTCTCTCCCACACCCGGCCCGGGCCCCTCCCGTCCCTCTCCCGCAGGCCCAGCCACAGTCGACCGGCTTGGTCCGCGGGCGTGGTTGGCTCCGGCCCCGGTGGCGGCGGCCGGGCCTCCCCGAGTCCTGGCCCCTCCCGCCGGCCAGGCCCCCGGGCCGCCGCCCCGGACACCGAGGGAACACGAAGGAGGAAGGGGGAGCCAGGGGACTGACCGGCGACAGGAGCCGCCTCGGCCCGGACTCGTCCGACCCGCGCCCCTCGCTCCCTCTGGGGCCGGCTCCGGCTCCCCGCCCCTCACTCACCCCCCCGGTCCGGCACCTCCTCCACCTCCTCCTCCTCCTCCTCCCTCCTCTCGGCCGTGGCTCCTGCTCCGGCTCTACGCGGCGACGGCGGCGGTAGCGGCCTCGAGAGCAGCGGCGGCGGAGCCTCCAGAACGCGCACGCACGCAGCACGCAGGCCCCGCCCCCAAGTTCCGCCCCGCCCCTTCGAGTCGGCGTCGGCAAGGTTTCGGCCCCGCCTTCTCCACGGCTTTCCGGAGTCCGCTTAAAGGGGCCGCGCAGGAAGGAGGTGGAAAAGCTAAGAACGCCGCGGGGGAGGAGTGGGGAGCTTCGGCTTTTAGCTTGGGCTGGGTAGTGGAGGGGGGAGGCCGGAAATGAAATGAGAAATGGTTCGAAGATTCAGGAGGAGAAGAATTTTGGAGGGAATACGACCATTTGACAAGTACTAATTGAGCATCTAGTAGGTACCAGGCACTGTCCTAGGCACAGAGAATAATGGAAGTAAAGGCCTTTATGGAGCTTGCATTCTAGTGGGAGAGAAGAGACAACAAAGAAATAAAAATTTCAGAAAGTGATAAGCGGAGTGAAGAAAAATAAAACCAGGAATAGGATGACTTCATAGATGGCCAGGTATTGCCCCTCAGAGGAGCCCTATAATCACATACGCTATGACATGAAGGAATAAGCCTAGCAAATACCTCGGGAGGGGAGGGGAAACGGATGGGAGTCTACCAAGCTGAAAGAACCTCGGCTGTACACGCAAAGGTAGGGATAGCCCAGCATGTTGCAGGACCAACAAAAAAGGCTAGTATGGCTGAGTGTAATCAGCTAGCCACAGAGCAGTAGTAGGTTGAGAGAGGTGATGGGGGAGGTCAGATCCTATGGAGCCTTATGGGCTGTTATTAAGAGCAACAGAAAGCCATGGGAGGGTGAGCAGAGGAATGACCGCATCTCGTTCACATTTTAAAGAGTTACTCTTGCTATTATGTGTAAAATACACAACAGGGAAGCACAGATGTCTTCAAGGAGACCAGTGAGGAAGCGCTTTGTGGTCGCTTGGACTAGGATGGCAGCAGAGAAGGCGAGGAAGGGGTGTATTAGTATGTATTCAGATACACTTTAAATTGGAATGGATTTGGCAGAGAATGTGTGAACGAACAAAAAGCTCATGGCTGATTCTTAAGTTCAGGACCTAAAGGGTGAGTTAGTGGTGGTATTATTTAGTGAGCTGGAGAAGATTTAAAGAGAAGAAAATTTGGAATGGGGGAAGTAGGAATTCTGTTTCGTACGTTACATAAAGTGCTTGTTCTACATCCAAGTGGAGATGTTGAGTAAACAATTGTATGGATATATGAGTCTGAAGATATGAATTTGGAAATCATCAGCACATAGATGCTTTTTAAGCCTTAGGTCTTACATAAAATCACTTAAGAGGGAGAGTAGCTAGTGGAGAGGACCAAAATGAACTCCAACCTTTGGAAATTCTGTAGAAGAGGAGAAGGAACTACCAGATAGGAGCCACACCAGCAGAGGGTGGAGTGTTGGAAGATAAGAGAATTGTTTCAGGAAAGTGGGAGTGATCAGCCTTATCAAATACTGTTGAAATAAATAAGGTGAGGACTGAGGGTTTGAACACTGCATTTGACCTGATGAAGGATGCTGATGTCCTTGAGAAAAGCAGTTTCAGTGAAGTCTGATTAGGGTGTGTTAACAAGAGATGGGAGGTGAGGAAGAAAAGTGTTCATAGCAAGTCTAAGCAGCTCTTGAGGACCTTTGCCCTCAGGATCCACTGAGAGAGAGGAGTACTTGGGATCTTTGTTCAGTCGCTCAGTTGTATCCAACTCTTTACAACCCAATGGACTGCAGCGTGCCAGGCTTCCCTGTCTTTCACCTGAAGCTTTCACCCTGTCTTTCACCATCTCCTGAAGCTTGCTCAAACTCATATTCATCGAGTCAATGATGCCATCCAATCATCTCGTCCTCTGTCCTCCCCTTCTCCTGCCTTCTATCCTTCCCAGCGTCAGGATCTTTTCCAATGAGTCAGTTCTTCACATCAGATGGCCAAAGTACTGGAACTTCAGCTTCAGCATCAGTCCTTCCAATGAATATTCAGGGTTGATTTCCTTTAGGATTGACTGGTTTGATCTCCTTGCAGTCCAAGGGCCTCTCAAGGCTTATCCAACACCACAGTTCAAAAGCATCAATTCTTTGGCACTCAGCTTTCTTTATGGTCCAGTTCTCATATCCGTACATAGTAATAGTAGTAGTGTTAGTCACTCGGTAGTGTGTGACTCTTTGCGACCCCATGGACTGTAGCCTGCCAGGCTCCTCTGTCCATGAGATTCTCCAGGCAAGAGTACTGGAGTGGGTTGCCATTTCCTTCTCCAAGGGATCTTTCTGACCCAGGGATCAAACCCAGGTCTCCTCCATTGCAGGCAGATTCTTCACCATCTGAGCTATAGGGAAGCCCCCAAAAGACTGCTAGAAAAACCATAGCTTTGACTAGATGGACCTTTGTCAGCAAAGTAATGTCTCTGCTTTTTAATATGCTGTCTAGGTTTGTCATAGCCATTCTTCAAAGGAGCAAGCGTCTTTTAATTTCATGGTTGCAGTCACCTTCTGCAGTGATTTTGGAGCCCAAGAAAATAAAGTCTGTCTCTGTTTCCATTGTTTCCCCATTTATTTGCCATGGAGTGATGGGACTGGATGCTATGATCTTTGTTTTCTTTGAATGTTGAGTTTTAAGCCAGTTTTTTCACTCTCTTCTTTCACCTTCATCAAAAGGCTCTTTAGTTCACTTGTTATTTAGGGGAGGTATTTTAAAGATAGGAGTTGTTTCCTTATGTTGGTATGCTGGAATGATCCTTTAGAGAGGTAAAGGTGATGGTGCAGAAGATAAGAGGGGTCAGCTAGAGAAAGCTTTGTCCTTCAGTGGGTGAGAAGCAATGGGACTAGCGTAGAAGTGGAGCAGTTGACTGTGGATAGGAGCAAGGACAGTATTTTAGGAGAGAAGGCAATGTTTATGGGCACAAACACAGTTAGGTCAGGTAGTAAATTTGGTGATGGCTTATTCAGGCCATGTCTGTCCAGGAAGCATGTGGGAGCTGAAATCCAGCCTCTGTTTTTCCAACCAAGTTTTGAGGCCAAATCAACCTGGAGGAAGGGGCACCTTTTCTAATTCCTCCATCTGCAGAGGCAGTGCCTTTTAGAAAATCCTCCGTATCATCACATGCACACATACAAAGTTTGTGTGCTTCTTTTCCCAGTTTGTACCAAATATTCTTTGTGCAAGTTGCCTCCGTGGGTTTGATAAGGTAGATGAGGGCTGTTGAGCTTTCTTTTATTCTTAGTAATAGAAAGCTATGAGTGGGGAAGGGCTGTTGGGTTTATGAGATGGAAGCTGTGAGAAAGATGGAAGAAGTGAGAAAGAATTCCCTCCAAGAGTGGAAGTGTAGTATGGACAAGGCTGAAGGTCTTCTTGAGTTGGTGGTCCTATATTTGAGTGAGACCACTCAGCAAGGTTGTATGGTTTTTCTCCAGCCACATTCCATAGCTTGCGGGGTTGAAGGAGAGGTAGATTTGGCCAGGGCTGGGTTTTGCTGATGGAAGTCCTGAAAAGGGGAGGAGTATAAGGCAGGGAGTAGTTATAGTGATAGATCTTAGAATCTAAGCTGGGAGGGAACAGCTGTTTTGCGGTTGGTCGCTAAGTCATGTCTGACTCTTTCTGACACCATGGTCTGTAGCCCACCAGGCTCCTCTGTCCACTGGATTTCCCAGGCAAAAATGAATACTGGAGTGGGTTCCCAGACAGCAAGTAAAAAAGCAGTGGGGTCAATGGTTTGGTGGTCCCTGTAGGAAAGATTAGTTCAAGAGGAAGCTATCAAGTAAGTGGAAGCAAGGGGACTTTCCAAGAATTGAGCATGGGAAAGGGTGAGTGAGGTGTCTGTGAGAAATGAGGTCCAGGCAGGTACCTCGGAGTTGAGGGAATACCAGACTCTTGGGCTCCTGTCTTGTCACAGTCCTTGTGATCCACTGACCTGGGGGAGGTTGAGAGCAGGGGATTGTGTGGCTTTATGAGCCTTGGAAGAGTCCCTTTTGCCCTGCTTTACTCACCCGAGCATTTGTGTAGGTACTTCGTCCTGTCTGATTTTTGACAGAAACTAAACATCTTTGCTCCTTACTTCCGCTTTCCTGCTCCTGGCATTATCTTTCTCAGTCATTCATCCACCAAACTTTAACCACCTTTAATCCATCTTCCCCATCCCTGCACCCAACTGACCCCCAAAGTGCAGTGATCAACACCATCCAATAGAACATTCTGCTGTGATGAGAATGTTCTTTATCCGCATATCTAATACAGTAGTCACATGAGGCTATCGAGCATTGACTGAGGAACTGGATTTTATAACTTGTTCAGTCGCTCAGTCATGTCCGACTCTTTGTGACCCCATTGACTACAGCACACCAGTAACAAAGTTTATAACTTTAGTGTATATAAATTCAATTTAGATAGCCACATGGGGCTGGGGGGTACTGTATTAGACAGACAGTTATAGACCTTTCCTACCCAGTGTCTTTTCCATCCGCCCCTGCCTCTGTGTCCCCATTGCCACTGCCCTCGGTCAGCTACTGGTTACCTCTCATCTAGACTTTTGCTGTAGTTTCCTATTTGGTCTTCCACTTAGTTGCTTTCCCTTCGATCCATTTGGTGTTCTTGCCAGAACCATCTCCGTAAAGCAGTGGCCAGATCACGGCTCCACCCTATTTTAAAAATTATCAGTAGTTTCCTGTCAAATTAGGTAAAACTGCTTAATCTGACATTTGTCCAGTTGAATGTCTCCATCCCCCTTTTTCAGCCTTACCCTGCACTGCCCCTTTACATAATAGAGTGCTGGTTCTCAAGCAAAACTGAACTGCTTGCTATATTTCCTACCAACTTTTTACAAAGCAGCTAACTCATTTGCGTAAATTGTCTCTGCCTGGAACTGTGCCTCCCATTTCTTCTTCCAGACCCCAAATCTGTTGAAATTCTTGAAGGCCTGTCTTACATAACAGTTTGTACCTGGAAACGTTTCTGATTGTTCCTCTCCTCTTAAATACAGTTTCTGGTTTTTGTTGGTGTTGATGTTTGTTTGTTTGCTGCACTGCATGGCTTATTTCCCTGACTAGGGATCAAACCTGGGCCCTGGCAGTGAAAGCACCAAGTCCTAACCACTGGACAGCTAGGGAATTCCCTACAATTTCTGTTTTTAACCTCACCTGTGGTACTCATAAGTTGCCTTGTCATTTATTTTATGCATTCATTGTACTGCTGTTACAAAATGTTCCCTCTTACAGATCACTGCTTTCTGTATCATAGCCCCTTTTAGTGTTGGTCTTGTACCTGATATATATGAGGTACTCCTCAAGTAACCTGTGAATTGAGTTCTAGAAGAACATTCATGCTCCCTAACTCTAAGTGTAGTATCAGTAGCCCTAAAAGAGAATGTCTTTATACCTTGGAAGAAACAAAGAGAAAAAGAAGCAGAAGGAGCCAAAAGCACTGATGTGACAATTGAGAATTTCTTAAGTTGGAAGGCCAAGAACTCTTGTAAATTAAAAAGAAATGAAGGAAAGAAGAACAAGCAGGAAAAAAGTAATGAAATGGGAAACAGCCATTCAAAATAGTTAATAATCCTGACACATCTTGATACCCTGTTCTTGGAGGATGTCAGAAATGATATGGAGGTGGATGATTCTTTGTTCCAGGACCCGGAGGAGGATGAGGAGGATCTAGGCTACATTCCTGCTGACCCTGACTCTGCCTTAACCAACTGATGGATTACCCCTGTCCTCGAGCGTTCTGACTGCCACAGCTTCAGTGGCTATGCTGAGAAGGTAGTGATTTTCCTTTTTTTCCAAGAAAAAATAATTTTTAGGAAAATCTTCTTCTGATAGCTTTCATCATTGAACTTAGTAAACTGATCTTAAAATTAAAAATAAAAACAAAACGAGGAGGTTTTCTAATATGAAATTCCAACTTTTGAAAAGAAACAGACTGTATTTCTTTTCATGTTACTATTTGCTGAGAGTTTCTTCCAAATGCTTCCCACCTTTTACAGGGTGGTTTTACAAGTCACTTCTAACTCGTAATCCTAGAGAACATGGGCATGCTTGGAACTCGCAGGATCAGCTTAGCTACTCAGAGGGTCAGTTTATGGAAAAGGCCTATAAGACCCATTCAGATGGTGATACAAATCAATAAAAAGAGGTTTCCATCTAAAAATTGTTTAGAAAATGTATTTTTAGACCTTTAACTCTTAGAAACCTGAAACCTGAGAATAGAATTAACGTTTGCTCTGTTCCACAGTACCAAATATATTTTTCCTGTTGGTGCAGTGGTTTTAAGGATTTGAACAGCAGGTGCTATGTTTTACACACAAAAAACATAATTCACATGTGTAGGACCTTATATCTGTTTATTCAATAAGCCTTAACCAAATGCTTGCTCCTTGCTAAACACTTACACTTGTTACCAGGTATACAAAGAAAGAAAAAATATGGTACTTGCCTTCAAGGAGGAAACAGGGTTAAACTCTGACCTGACATTGGTATATCATTTTACAGTTTTCCAAATGATTCCACAGTACCTAATTTAATCCTACCAACAATGTCATTAAGCTAGGTATCAGTCTCATTTTGAATTAGGGAAAGTAGTTCAGGGTGATTACAAGAATTGTAGAGAAGTACAGAGCTATTAGGGCTTAGCAGGTGGTGCTAGTGGTAAAGAACCTGCCTGCCAGTGCAGGAGATATAAGAGATGCAGGTTCAATACCTGGGTTGGGAAGATCCCCTGGAAAAGAGCATGGCAACCCACTCCAGTGTTCTTGTCTGGGGAATCCCACAGACAGAGAAGCCTGGCGGGCTACAGTCCATGGGGTCTCAAAGAATCAGACATGACTGAAGCAACTTAGCATGCACACGCACACAGAGCTATTAACTGGTGGGAAATTGAGCTGGAACTCAGATCTCTGAGTGTCAGAACATTGGTTGAATTAGAATCGAAGTTTCCTGAGGACAGGCATTTGATCTGTTTTGTTCATTGCCATATTTCCAGAACCTAGAAAAGTACCTGGCATATAGTAGTTTCTCAGTAAATATTTCAGGAATATGTGTATGTCTCTGTGTTTGTGTGTGGGTGTGTGTGTGTGTGGTGTGGAGAGAGAGTGAGGGGGGGCAGTGGGTGAGGGAGGGAGAGAGAATACAAGCCAAACATCTAAATCATTAGCATATCTGTATATTTTAGTTATGTGCTAAGTTGATCTTTTCTGTATTAGTGCTGTCCAAAGTGTGGCCCACAGACTGGTGCTGGTCCACAGAATTGCTTAATACCAGTTGTAGTTCACTGAGGCTGCTATAACAAAATATCACAGACTGGATAGCTTATAAACAACAGAGATGTATTTCTCACAGTTTTAGATACTGAAACTGAGATCACAATGCCAGTATGCTCGTGTTCTGGATAAGGCCTTCTTTCTGGTTCTTATCGGCACCTTCTTGCTGTATCCTCAACTGGTGGGAGGGGCAGGGGATCTCTCTCGCATGTCTCTTTTTTGGCTGCACAGGGTCTTCATTGCTGTGCAGGCTTTCTGTAGTTGTGGTGAGTGGGCTACTCTCTAGTTGCAGCACACAGGCTTCTCACTGCAGTGGCTTCTCTTGTTACAGCGCGTGGGCTCTAGGGCATGCAGGCTTTAGTATCGTGGTGTGTGCGAGCTTAGTTGCTCCATCGCACGTACAGTCTTCCCGTACCGGGGACGGAACCCGTATCTCTTGCAGTGGCAGGCAGACTCTCAATTGCTAGACCACCAGGGAAGTCCCTTTCATAAGGGCACTAATTCCATTCACAAGGGCTCTACCCTCGAAGTCTAAGTACCTCCCAAGTGCCCACCTCAAATATATATTTAGTGTAAAGTTCCATGCAATTCTTGGGGTTTGTTTATCTGAAATTCAGATTTAATTTGGCATCCTGTATTTTATCTGGCAGCCCTAAGTGTGATTAAACATGTAGGCTCTGGAGTCACACTGTGTGACTTCAAATCCTGACCCTACCACTTACCAACTGTGTGACCTTGGACGTGTTACTTGGGAATTAGGATTTCAACGTAAGAATTTTGGGGGAATACAAACATTCAGACTGTAGCACCAGCTGACCTTTAGATAAATACAGAAAATGAGAGTAAACATTTAGAATATTTTGTGGCTACTTCATATTGTTCTGACATATGAGCAAGTGGTCAGTAAACCTGTCTATTTGAGTAAGGCATAGACCAGCGCAGATGTTGTCCAACTTGTGTAGTGAATCACATGAGGGATGAGCTGTATGCTAGTCAGACAACATCTAATTTTTCTTTAACCTTTTGACCCTCTTCACCCATTTCTCCCACCTCTGGCAATTGTCAATCTATTCTCTGTATCTATGAGTTTTTTTTTTTTCTTCTAGATTCCAAGTATAAGAGAGATCATACAGTATTTGTCGTTCTCTCACATACTTCACATAGCATAATGCCCTCTAGATCCATCCACATTGTCACAAAAGGGAAGATTTCCTTCTTTTTATTGCTGAATAATATTCCATTTTATGTACATACACCAGATTTTCTTTATTCATCTATCCGTGGATATCCAGATAAACATGAGTGTTTGGTGGTGTGTATATTGCCTATTTATTGTTTTACACAACAGATTTGATGTGCAGTGTCCCTTTCTGCTAAGTTTTCTGATAAGCCAGCTCATCCTTTTCCATTTCTTTCTGTGAACATCATCATCTGGGAGGAGGCAGCTACTCAACCATGCAACTCTAAAACTCCAACAGAGAATCTAAGATTTATGCAGCAAGCAAGTAAGGGGGAGCACCAGGCAGGATACTTCTGGCCTCTGAAGAGAAAATTTGATGTAGGCAGGAGGCCAGAACGTGCCAACCGTAGGCAGAGACTTCTCTTATCAATAGAGAAAAGCTTGCACTTAACCACCCTATCAGAGGAAAGGCTGGCCCCAGACCAACCCAGCCTTCAATAAATGGAAGGAAGAGGAATCCAAGAGGCCTGTTCTAGTTTGTGGATGAGTTAACATCATTTCCTATTCTGTAACAAAACTCAAGCATATGTAAACCACAAATTAAGCAACCTGTATAGATACAGACATATGTATGCCTTTTTAAGAAGGCAGAAGAATGTGGTTAGGGTTGCTAGGTTTAGCAAATAAAAATACAAGATGTCCAGTTAAATTTGAATTTCAGATAAACAACCAATGTATTTTTAGTGTAAATATGTTCCATGCAATACTTAGGGTTTGTTTATCTGAAATTCAGATTTAACTTGACATCCTGTATTTTATCTGGAAACCCTAAGTGTGATGAAACATGTAGGCTCTGGAGTCACGCTCCAGAGTGTGACTTCAAATTCTGACCCTACAACTTACCAGCTATGTGACCTTGGACAAATTACTTCCCCTCTCAGAGCCTCAGTATCTGTGTATGTAAAATTTTCCTCATAGAGTTGTTGTGAAGATTAAATAATACATAAACATTTACAATGGTAACTGACACACGGTAAATCCTAAAATAAAAAATACTAGCTGTTTTTACAGGAAAAATAAATCATTATTTGCTAACCAAACATCTTAAAAAATAGAAAAAAATATCTAGGCAGAGATTCCACCCCCACCCCCCCATTTTCATGTCACTTTCAATACCGCTTACAACAAATTAAAGTAATATGACTTAGACCCATTATCTATGACATAAAGGAACACCCAACCAGCATCTCATAGTATCATCAGGCTTTCTATTCCTTCCCTTGATGCACAACACTCGGACCCACTCTTGGAGATGTCTTAAGCTCCAAATTTCCATGAGAAATTTGGGTAAACCTTTATGAAGTATTACTTGAGTATTTACTAGGTGAGTATTTACTCAGGAGTCAATGCCATCTCCAGGGTGGGGTTTCATCAGAATGGTACATACTCAAGTAACATGCAGATGTCTGTCCTCTGTAGGTTACTTAAGAGTAACCACCTTGTACAGAGAGTTACAGTTCTAGCATATAGAATTTTATTAGCACAAAGTTAAAAATAGGACAAGAAGAAACATGGTGAAATGTGAAGAACAGTAGGCCTGGAATCCAAAACTCTGGTTCTACTCCTCAGCATGAGCCACCTAATATTTGAGGGGTAGGGGTGAAGTAGAAAAGAATAACTTTATTGCTTTGACAGGTAAAGGTGGCCACAGCAGGCTAACGCCCTCAAAACTGTGTCCCCACCTGGAGGGGGTAGTGAGGAGCTTCATAGTAATGGTTCAAAGAGTGCAGGATCAGCCCATGAATGTTCTTCTAATTGATTTGTGGGGAGGTAAGTGGGAGTCACCATCATCAGTCTTCTGGTTCTAATCATCTTGGATCTATCCCACCTAATATTTTTAAATATTTAAAATATTAAATATTTAAATTTAACTTAAATGTTGCTTCCTCATTTATGAAAATGAAAACATCAGTGCTACCTTAAAGGATAAGAGTTAAGTTAAATCAAATAACAAAATGAATAATACAGTACTGGGAACAAAATAAGCATTTGGTAAATATTTGTTAACATGACTGTTTATTCATTAGAAAGAAGAACATATCCCAGAGCAGTCTTATAGAAAGATTAAAGCCTGGGATCTGTACTACTTTATATGGCTGAGCTAAAACAGTAACTCTTTACTCTGTCCCTGTCTGCTTCTGGATAAGAACCAATCATTTCAAAACAATGATACAATCTAAGGGGAATTCAAGCAAGGACTCCATCTTTCCCATTTCCAGTGGTGTGTGTGGGGGTGTGTGTGGGGTGGGGGGTGTGTGTGTGTGCTGGGGTGGGAGGGGAGCTGTGGTAAGATAGGAGAAAGGCCAGGGAAAGGGTTGGAAATTTCCTTTCTATTTTAATAATTAGTTGAGCCAGATCCTAAACTGTGCATAAAAACTATTAGTTTTAGGTCAGAAAGTAGAAAACCCACTTCTAGTACATGGACAATATTAAGTTTGACTTGAGGGAGCAAATCCCAAATTCAAACCAGATTCGGAAATTATGATCTCAGCTTTTCCAGAGTTCGTACTGATTAGGCTTGTTACAGATTAACCAGAGGTAGAATGTATTAGGGGGAAAACATAGAAGAAATAAAATAGAATTCATGAGATTACTCAAACTCAGAGAATGAAGTTTCCTGTCTTAGTGCTTGCTGTTAATAAATGAGATTCAAGGGAAAGTGTGGTATTTTCTAAGGAGGACTAAAAGGGTGAACTAGGGTTTTGCCAAGGGGATTACCAAGGGTGTCAGTTGCTTTGGGCTGGAAAGTCATGAGGAGTACACGGTTTTGCAGGGCAATACAGATATGATGGTAAACTAGGGGAATAGAGCTGCTAGCTGTAGAATGAGCTATATATGACTCTTTGGAACATTAATTAATTACCATTTACATAATGAGTATCAACTATATACTCTGTTGTTGTTCAGTCACTGAGTCGCTAAGTTGTGTCTGACTCTGCGACCCCATGGACTATATCGCTCACCAGGCTCCTCTGTCCTCTACTGTCTCCAGGAGTTTGCTCAAATTCACGTCCATTGAGTCAGTAATGCCATCTAACCATCTCATCCTCTGCTACCCCCTTCTCCTTGTGCTTTCAACCTTTCCCAGCATCAGGGTCTTCTCTAATGAGTTGGCCCTTCGCATCAGGTGGCCAAAGTATTGGAGCTTCAGCAGCAGTCCTTCCAGGGAACTTTCAAGGTTGATTTCCTTTAGGATTGACTGGTTTGATCTTCTTGCAGTCCAGGAACTCTCAAGAGTCTTCTCCAACACCACAGCTCAAAAACATCAATTCTTTGGCACTCAGTTTTCTCTACGGTTCAACTCTCACCTCTGTACATGACCATGGGAAAAACCATTGCTGTGAATATATGGACCTTTGTCAGCAACGTGATGTGTCTGCTTTTTAATACGCTGTCTAGGTTTGTTATAGCTTTCCCTTCGACAGCAAGCGTCTTTTAATTTCGCAGCAGTAGTCACCATGAGCAGTAATTTTGGAGCCCAAGAAAATAAAATCGGTCACTGCTTCCACTCGAGAACTTAATAAACACTCAGGAGACTCAATGAGACATAGAGCAGAGCACCAGCACACAGTATGCCTAGTTTAGGGGAAAGTAGCCTATGAACCTAGTGCAAAAGGAGAAAAAGCTAAATGGAAGGCCCTGGAACCAGAGAGTTAAGAAATCTTGAATGACTAATCATTTGAATTTCGAAAGTAAAGGCTAAATTCTAAAACAAAGAATAACAATAGATTTGCTACCAAAGAGGAAGACTCTTGACAAAAAAAATTCGTTAGGTGTCAGGTATGCTGGGGATATGATTAAAGGCCTTGGCCTGGGCTTTGGACTTGGCAAAGTGTAGACGGGAAGTGTTTCTCAAGCCCTTCCCTTGTCTCTTGCAGAACCGAGGTGCATGGTGTAAAGGAAGAAAAGCCAGGGCTTGTACATCACAGAACGGGCACCTGAAATGCATCGTAATATTGTTGCTGGGAGTTGTAGCGTTTCTCACCACCTCTCTCTTCACCCTTCGAGCCATAATTGCCAAAATGAACAGATTATCACGATTTCAGCCTACACAGCTATCTCACTAATGCTCATTTGCTGACTTTAATGAGTTCCAGAACCAATTTGTGTGATCCTACAATCAACTCAGGTTTATCACGGAAAGAAAGCACTGTCTTTCTTTGCCGAATACAGATCCATTGATATGAAAATGAATTCGAATGAATTCTTGTGGGCATTGTAAGGCCCCAAAGTTCCCGAACACCATTGACCATAGATATGTTAGATGCTGGCTGTCCTGATGAGCTGGCTTCTGTCCAATACCTGTCTGGCAGACTACATTCACGTATCCTTTTGTTCTATCTTAACATTTCACAGCTTCCTTTTCTCTGCCTAAAAAGGGAAACGCAGGTCTTCAAGCTGTTACAATAAAACTACTGGCAGTGTGTAAAGTGAGAACAGAGCCTTGCTTTAATTTACTGCACCATGCAGATTTATTACACATCAGGATAATAATAACAATACCTAACAACTGTGACTTGCCACCTGATAATCTCCTGCCCTGCTCTCGTAGGAGGGAGTTTGGAGGACCCCGTAGACTCCCTGTATGGTGCTAAGCGCTGCCGGGCACACTCTTGGCTCAGGGCCGAGAGATGATGTGGACCACTGGGCCGTGCAGTACCCAGACACACTGCAGAGCTGGTAAGGAGATGTAGTGTTTGCACAGAAAACGCCAGAAACCATTTGCCAAGTGTACAGAGAAGTGTTTTCGCAATTGCTCATTGCCGGGGGAATAAGCATTCTCCTTCTTCTCACAAGAAGTTCCTCTACCTGAAATGTGATGAGAATACAGTTTGAGAATCATAGAGGTGAGAGAGTCCTTCAAAAGGAATTTGACCTCCTTTAGGCATCACTGCACTTAAAAGAATCTGGGACCTTCAGAGTTACATCTGTTCAGATTTACATCTGTTCAGAGTTTCTGAGGAACAGCTAACAAAAGGCAGGGTTAAAGATAGTCAGCCCTTTGGCCCAGGGTCTCCTTCAGGATGCCAGTGTCACTTCTGGCCTTCTTCTTGGGCTCCTCCCCGTGGCTTCTGAGTCCTGGGTGCCCCATCTGTCTTGGCTGCTTCTGGGGAAACTGCTCCGAGGCATGTGGGCACACAGCTGGCCTGGGGCAACAGTGACATCTTCACAGAAGACAGCGTCCATCAGATGTGCCCTCCTGCTGTTCCACTTGCTCTGAAAGTCTCTCATTAGGGTTTCTAAGTTTTAAGATAATAGGAACTTAATGAGGATTACTTTGATTTTCTTTCACCAGCCGCCGCTTTTGTATCCAAAGCGCTGCTGCCCCCAGCTGCACTGCTTGAACAAATTGCACCGTGAGCAAGCAAAAGCTGCAGCCCAGGAGACTGCTGACGTGACCTCAGAAACGCACAGTCCAGTCCTATTGCCCAATGTTTTTGCTCAAGAGCTTTGCCTGTCATAGCGTTTGGATTTCTGGTCATCTTGGTGACCATATTGGACCTTCCTTCTCCCTGCTCCCATCAAGTTTTAAACAGAAACATCTTTAACAACTCATCAGTGACCAATCAATGAATTCTAAGCTCTTGGGAGGCTCAGGCTCCTGCTGTTTCTCTCCTCTCCTTACCACATTTTATAACAATTAAAAAATTAGTCCAGCCACAATCCGTTACCTGGTTGTACTCTAAGACAAGGATTTGCCTTCCAAGGGCAGTTCCAAGACAGAAATGATTGGAAAATTATGTATGATTAACTCTCCCAGGAATCAAATGACCTCAGTAAATATTTTTTGAGACCATTAGGCCCGAGGGATGCAAAGACATTATCCCTGTCTTCTGTCCAGAGCTTTGGTTTTCTTCTCAATAAACAAACCTAAGTTTTTGTTTGTGTTTTGTTAAGTGGTGGTTGGTGGGGTAAACTGGCTGTTGGGGATTTTTATCCTGCCAAAATGATGGCCAACCACAAAAATGGGCAAACCATCATTCTTAGCAGACTCTGCCCAGCACTTCACAGCATAGGCTGAGCAGACTCTGCCCAGCACTTCACAGCATAGGCTGGCTGGTTAGGGGAATCCCCTTCCTCTGTTGGCTGTTAGCAGTTAGGACCACTCGGCAAATCCTGAATCTTGGAAATCACTACAGTCCTGTGGTTGCTGATTCCTGGCAAGTAAGATACCATGTCACTTTTCTGTCTGAGGTTCGGTGTTTTATTATCACTACCGACTTGAACTTCTGGCAATAGGTCTTCATCTCACAACTAAGCCCAAAGCAGTCTAACCGAGTGGAAACTGGAGTGTCTGAGAGGTTGATGAGTCACACAAATGGAGAGAAACATGGTCCTAGTTAGGTTAAGAGAGGTGACAGTCCTGATGCTTCAAAGCACATTGCTGATCTTTTCTGATGGAAGGCCCAAGACTATTTCACCTCAACAATTGTTTTGAGGATGAATTTTCAAGACAGGCAATCCACTGTCCAGCCATTTTCTGGAATGGTTGTCAATAGGCTGGCCTAGAGGGTACCAAAGAAGGCAAATGGCAATGCAGGATGGAAAGCAGATCGACACTGTCACATGGTAAACAAGCCAAGAAGTCAAAATTGTGCCAGAAGTGGACTCCCGATTTTATTTATTTTAGTGTGTTTTATTTTTTTTTTTTTCATTTTTGGTTTTGAAGAGTATAAGCTAATTGTAGACATCCTGGCCATAGTAGAACTAGCATGTGATAGGAACCCTGAGAAGAATTCGGATCACATGGAGATGAGAGTGAGGCAGAAGCTTCCGCCCCACGAGAAACAGCTCCTCAACTCACAGGATGCCTGTGTCACTGACAGCGTGTAGGAGTGCAGACAGCGTGCAGAAACTCACCAGCCCCAGATGTTGCCCGATAGGGGAGTTTCACTGTGGGGCACCAGGCACAGGCCGGTTTGCTACCTTCGTCAGCCTGTAGGTGCTGACTTCGCTGATAGAGTCTCCACCGCAGCCCAGGGGCCCCTTCCCACTTCCTTCTTTTCTCACTGCTCTTCTGTCAGAGAAGCCAAGGCCTACTCTAGCCTGGTTTGCATCTCTTACATCAGAGGTTTGGGATGGCAGATTGCAAATGCTCATTGAAATCTTTTCCTTTCGTGTTCTTGACATTTGAGCAGAGAGGCAGAGGGTATGTGGCCTAGGAAGCAAATGAAAGTCTACATTTTCAAAATGAGTCTGAAATGAAGCTCATTTGAAAATGGAGGGGGAGGCAAAGACAACCGTCAGGGCAGAAGATGATCTCATAGACTCTCAGTCTTAGAAATTTTACTTGTTTTGTTGGAAAGAGTGGGGGGAAAAGCTCAATACTAGCTCCTTTGCATGGCAGGGTATGAACGAGAATCTAAAAGATGGGTTAAATTATTTTTTTTAAATCGCAGTCCTGAACAGACCCACTGGGAGAAGTGGGCTTTGTAATGCAACACAACTGTTCATGCCTTGGACTTGGAAGGACAAAGGTGAGGATATTTTACAAAGAAAAAAGTAAAATAATTGTTATTGAAAAAATTCTACCATGACAAAAAATTAAAGTGTAATCTACAAGCCAAGGAACATCCTGTCAAGTCGTCACTGCACCCCAGCTGACACGCCACTGTTTGACTCAGCTCTGCCTAATTTTGTCACCTTTCATCTCAGAAAACATGGTAAATACTAATTACTTTTAACAGCATTCTAAAGCCGGTCGAGTCATTCACGCTTATAGTGATGACAGTTTGGGCAATAGGTAGCAATTTTCCTTTGTTGTCATTATCCTTCCCACATGCTGGGAAACTGAGGCATGGGAGGCTTCAAGGGTCTGGACCAGATTGGTAGTGTTCCAGGAACCAAGCCTTGAGAACTTCCGTCATCTCTAGGAAGTGGCTTTTTGATTCAGCAGCGGTACTTTCCAATGTCAGCACTTGTGTGTGTCAGCAGCTAAAATGACTCCCGTCCAAGGGGCCCCAGATTCTTGGCCTCTGCTTCATCTCAGACAAGTTCTCTGGCAGTTGAAGAAAACAGAGTGGGTGGGGAAGTAGGGTGAAGCCTTGGTGAGTCTGATGGTTAGGTGACTGAATGGATCTTAGCAAGGAAGAGAAGGGCTTTGTGACTGTGAATTGGTATAACTGGAGCAGATTGGACCAGATGCTGAGCGTTGTCCTTAGAACCCTGATAAGAAGCTGGCAGGACTGGCATGATAATGAAGCATCACAATGCTCAGGCCAAGACTGACCCCTTGCCTTACTTGTCCTACTCCCTTGGGTGCTGCATAGAAAGAAAGTGAAGTCGTTCAGTCGTGTCCAACTCTTTGCGACCCCATGGACTGTAGCCCACCAGGCTCCTCTGTCCATGGGATTCTCCAGGCAAGAATACTGTAGTGGGTTGCCATTTCCATCTCCAGGGGATCTTCCCAACCCAGGGATCAAACCCGGGTCTCCCACATTGCGGGCAGACGCTTTAACCTCTGAGACACCAGAGAAGCCCTGGGTGCTGCATACATCCTGTAAACTCTGCAAAGGGGCCATACTGGGGTGGATTTTCCTGAAGCCTTGTTTGTTTCCACCTTCAATAGTGATCAACACAGCATTTACTCTTGGTTGATCAAAGCTGTCTTAGATTAGCTTGATAATTCAGTATTAGGTGGACTTTGATCATTGTTTTGAAGTGCTATAAGACATAAGTGAACAATTTATACCAGGTAGAGAAGATTAAATCCATCTTCATGATCCCTTGCTTCAGAAAAGTGGGAGAAGTATAAACTGATACACCGTTTGGTGAATTCCATACCCACAGAGTAGTCCAACTCTCTATCTCACAGGAAAGGGGGAAGAGGAAGTGGGAACTGACATTTGAGTGCCTGCTGTATGCTGGTCACTTTAATTTAATCTAGTCCTCCCTCACAAGACCTGACTATATAGGTATTATCTCAATTTTTAGAAATAACTCTCTTAGCTGCTCACATTTAAGAACCAGGAGGCCAAAATAAAAAACCCAGGACTTCCTAGCTCCACATTCTTTTCATGACTATTGTTTACATGCTGAAGTGCCCATTTTAAATGAGGGCTGACTGTATCCTAAACTCAGCCTATGGGAAGGAAAGGACAGTAGTTGGGTACTATCTTCATATATGCCTGTGGGCTAAGTCGTTTCAGTCCTGTCCGACTCTTTGCCACCCCATGGACCATAGCCTGCCAGGCTTCTCTGTCCCTGGGATTCTCCAGGCAAGAATATTAGGTTGCCATTTCCTCCTCCAGGGGATTTTCCTGACCAAAGGATTGAACCAGCATCTCTTACATCTCCTGCGTTGGCAGGAGGATTCTTTACCGCTGAGCCACCTGGTGATCCCCATTTCCAGGTGGCAATAGTGATAAAGAACCCCCCCGGCCAATGCAGGAGATGTCAGAGATGCAGGTTTGATCCCTGGCTCAGGAAGATCATCTGGAGGAAGAAATGGCAACCCACTCCAGTGTTCTTGCCTGGAGAATCCCACGGACAGAGGAGCCTGGTGGGCTATGGGCTATGGCATTGCAAAGTCAGACACAGTTGAGCAGCTGAGTGCACACACACACATATACTTTATTTATTTACTTTTGGCTATGCTGGGTCTTCATTGCTGCAGGAGGGCTTTCTCTAGTTGCAGCGAGTGGGCTCTACCTTCACTGTGGTGCATGGGCTTCTCACAGTCGTGACTTCTCTTGTTGCAGAGCAAAGGCTTTAGGCACATGGGGTTGAGCAGTTGCAGCACACAGGATCAGTAGCTGTGGCAGGTAGGCTCATTAGTTGGGGCTCACGGTCTCTAGAGACCAGGCTCGGTAGTTGTGGCACACAGGCTTAGTTGCTCCTTGGAGGCATATAGGATCTTCCCAGACCAGGGATGGAACCAGTGGATTCTTACCCATTGTACCACTAGAAAAGTCCGGGGTACTGTCTTCTTATATAAGATGGTTTTCAGAATATCCTTTCTGACAGAAGGGCCAGGATGTCAGACTTGTTTAAAAATCCTATTTGGCTGAAAGATCTGATTCATTGAATGAATACTTTTCTTTCCAGGGCATGGGATGCAGGTCCTTCCAAAAGGTGACTGACCTATAGAGGGAGATACTCTATGACTTTGTTGAAAAATCTCATTAGAGTTTACCCTTAATCACTTGTCGATAAATGTAGGGATACCTTAAACTAGAAGGATCTTAAGAGTCATACTGCTCTCACCCTTGTCATAAAAGTAATTATGCAACTTCCCTGGTGGTCCAGTGGTTGGGAGTCCACCTGTCAATGTAGGGAACATGGGTTTGATCCCTGATCCAGGAAGATTCCAGGTGTCTTGGGGCAACTACACCCATGCACCAACTACTGAGCCCGTATGCTGCAAGTACTGAAGCCCACGTGCCTAGAGCCTGTGCTCCACAAGAGAAGCCACTGCAATGAGAAGGCCAAAAACCACAACTAGAGAGTAGCCCCTGCTTGCCGCAACTAGAGAAGGCCTGTGAGCAGCGTGAATGCCCAGCACAGCCAAAAATAAATAAATGAAAATCTTTTAAAAGTAGTTACAGCTAAATTTATTGAGGGCTTATGTGCCAGGAACTGTTCTTTAAGCTTTACATATGTTATTTAATCCTTGAACAATCCTTTGAGGAAGGTATTACTATTTTCTCCATTTGACAGATAAAAGGCACAGAGAGGTTAAGTAACACGCCCAAGGTTACACAGGAAGGAAGTGGCACAACTGGGATTTGATCTTCTAAACCTGGGCACCTATCAATGACACATTTTGCTGCCTGTCATTCAAAGAAGATTATACACAGGCAAGAAAGGTCAATTGTGTACTTGGAGAAGAGTGTCTTCTCATTTTCTGTTTCTGGAGGAATAGCAAGCTTCTGCCACATGAAGCACTAGGTCCCTTTCCCTGCATTTGTGTTAACCTACTGGAGAAGCCTGCTGGGTTCAGCGCCTCATCTTTCATTGCAGAGCTCGGCCACTCTTTCCTCAGCTGGTCTTCAGCATCTTCCTCATGTGATGGCAGTGAGGGGCAACTGCAGACTAGGAGCTTCCTTCTCGGCTATGGGTTATCCATCCTCTGGTGTGATCATTGTCCTGGACACACACAGGCAGTAAAAAGTGGCTGACATCCCACTCTTTGGACAGGAAAGATCCCACCATCATCATGGGCTTTGACAGAGAGAGGCAGGTCAATTACTTACGCTGAACATTGTGGATGAGGTTCACGGACAGGGACCTCACTTGGGAGAGACCAGGTCTTCAAGGAGAGCTCTTGGGGATCCCACCCCTGCTGCTATGGAGAGGGACTAAGGGGGCGTCTGGTAACCTCGGCTTCTGATACTGTGTGCTGAAACTCACATCTGCCTCTCTTTTCCTGTGTAAACCAGGATTGCAAAATTACTCACTCCACTCAGATATGTAAAGAAAACAGTTTCTTTTTTCTCTAGGTCATTCTGTTTTCCCATATGAGTCCCCACCTGCCCAATAACAAGAGGGGAAAAACTAATTTTAGTTTCACAGGTTCTAAAACTTTATCATTCAGTTTTTTAAACAGTTTCTTTAGGTTTAACTCTGTGTTTTGGGGTGAGGCTCTGTTTTTCTGGTTCTTCCATTCTTCTGCCTGCTTCTCTGTAAATGGTATTGCTCATGCTTCTGAGACCAGGCCCCTGGCTCCCTCATCCCATTGCTATGCCCCTCTTAAATGCAGTGCCTTAGCAAGGGCTTTTATGGGAATGCAAAACAGTTCTCCTGCCGTGGATGCTGTCTTAATTTATTTCATTCTCTTCAGACAGAGATGTGGAGAGGTGAGGACAGGGGCCCGAGTCTGGTGTGCCACTCACTGTCCACTCTATCTCCTTTTAGCATCGAGCTGCAAGGAGAGGCCTGCTAACCTTTATCACGAACAGAAGTGTATTCCCTTCATACTAAGGAGGAAACTCTAAAATTAAAGTGCTTGGTTCTTGAACCTCTAAAGAGGATGAAGTAAAAGTGAAAGTGTTTGTTGCTCAGTCAGGTTCCTCTGTCCATGGGATTCTCCTGGCAAGAATACTGGAGTGGGTAGCCATTCCCTTCTCCAGGGGATCTTCCCAACCCAGGGATCCAACCAGGGTCTCCTACATTCCAGGCAGATTCTTTACTGTCTGAGCCACCAGGGAAGCCCTCTAAAAAGTTTAGAGTATCCAATTCATTTTTTCCAAGCTTGTTGTTAGTGACTGTCCTGACCTGCCTGAGGCATTACACCTCTAGGCAAGCCCCGGGGATGCAGGCTGCAACAATAGAGATTTAGAGAGGAATTGAAATGCAGTCTTTCCTCCATAACAACAGGAGATTTATTCCAGGACCCGCTACAGATACCAAACTCCAGGGATACAAGTCCTTTATGTTAGATGGTGTTGTATTTGCATATAACTTATGTACCTCCTTCTGTACACGTTGTGACTTCCCTGGTGGCTCAGACAGTAAAGTGTCTGCCTACAATGCGGGAGACTGGGTTCCATCCCTGGATCGGGAAGATCCTCTGGAGAAGGAAATGGCAACCCACTCCAGTATTCTTGCCTGGAAAGTCCCATGGAGGGAGGAGCCTGGTTGGCTACTGTCCATGGAGTCGCAAAAGAGTCGGACACGACTGAGTGACTTCACTACCACTATGTACCTCCTCCTGTACACGTTAAATCATCTCTAGAGTATTTGATACCTAATACAATGTAAACATTATGTGAATAGTTGCCACAGTGGCAACTCAAGTTTTGCTTTTTGGAACTTTCAACTTGTTTTTTTCCTGATTATTTTCCATCTACAGTTGGTTGAATCCCTGAATGTGGAAGCTGCAGATATGGAGGACTTAATGTTTTTTGTTTACTGAATATTGTCTTCATTCTATCAACACAGGCTTGGGCAGCTTAAGGGGAACAGAAGTTCTAGAATGCGTTAAAAGTGCTCCTCGAAGGAGAGGCAGTGTGGTAGTGTTTAGATACATGGATACATGGGCTTCCCTGGTGGCTCAGATGGTAAAGAATCTGCTCGCAATGCAGAAGACCTGGATTCGATCCCTGGATTGGGAAGATCCCCTGGAGGAGGGCACAGCAACCACTCCAGGTATTCTTGCCTGGAGAATCCCCACTGACAGAGGAGCCTGGTGGGCTACAGTCCATGGGGTGGCAAAGAGTCACGACTGAGCAATAAGCACAGCACATGGATTCAAGATCCAGATTGGGCTCTGCTATTTCCTTGTAATTTGGACAACTTTATTTATATGCTGTGCTTAGTCACTCAGTCGTGTCCTACTCTTTGTGACCCCATGGACTGTAGCCCGCCAGGCACTTCTGTCCAGGGGGATTCTCCAGGCAAGAATACTGGAGGGCAGGATAGCAGCCCTCCTCCAGGGGATCTTCCCAACCCAGGGACCGAACCCAGGTCTTCTGCCTTGTAAGCAGATTCTTTACCACCTGAGCCACTGAGAAAGCCTTAATTTATATTACTTTATTTATATGTAAACTCAATTTCTCCATCCTTAAAAATGGGATAATAGTAGTATCTACCTCATGGAGTAACAAAGTTTATATCTGTGAAGATATATAAAGAACTTTTATTTTGCTATCTCATAGTAAACACTCAACCAATGTTAGCTGTTCATTTATTTATTTAATTTTATTGCCATACCGTGTGACTTGTGGGACCTTAGTACCCTGATCAGGGATTGAACCTGGGCCCAGCAGTTGAAAGCACCAAGTCCTAATCACTAGACCACCAAGAAACTCCCCAATGTTAGCGATTTAGATTCTGAACACACAAAAAAAATATTGAATTTTAAGCCTTAGAAGCTCCATATGTATGATATAGGGGGAAAAGCATGGATTTTCAATATAGACAGCCTAAGTTGCATAATGTTGAACAAGTCATATGGCTACTGTGAGGCTTGGTCTAAAGAACGAGGATGAGAGTATCGTAGGACAGCTACCAGGATTAAATGAAATAGTGTATGTGAAACACTTGGAAAAAAGCTAGGCAGATAACTGAGGCTCAACCAATATTTCTTCCCCTTTCTCCTTAGGTTAGTAACATGGTCTTTTATAATAGTTTACTGTTATATCCTCAACCAGAAATCTTGAGCTTCTATAATCCCCTAACTGGCTGGTGCATAGGAGAAGTCCCACAGATTCACTGACAGATTCAAATACGCCTCCAAATGTGGGACTCAGGACCCAGAACTTCTTCCTGTTGAGTGCAGCTGGTCAGAGGACAGTTTCTGTCTTCTACTTTTCAGATCTCATAAGATAAATATATGTATTTCTCCCTTCTTTGTCGTACAGTTTCACTGAGGTCCGTTGGAGGCATTTGCATCTGCTTTCCTCATATTGCTCAACCCACACTTGGAGAGAATTGTGTTTGCATAAATACTAGCAGATGAATTTTTTAAATATCACTTTTTCTCTCCTGGCACTCTGTGAGAGAAATGAGCAAATATAAACAGAAGAGTATCAGACTAGAAATATAGCAGATGGGTTCCTGCTGGGAATCTGGACTTTCCTGGAGTTTACACACTTGGGAGATGTAGGATTATGACAAAATCCACTCGTAATGCTCTTGCTTTTTGTTTCTTGGGCACAATATTAATTGCTTAATGACTAAGCTTAACGTACATTTTCAGCCCGACTTTTCCCATTGGGAAACAAGCAGGATGCTGTAAGCACTGTATAGAGGAGGGATTCTCTTCTCAAGCCTAGCATAAATCCAATTTGATTGATATATCAAGGAGAAGAAAAAAAAACAAAAAAACAAAGCTTATCTTCAGTCCATGCTCCAAGGGCGGGGGAAAAAAGGAAACACTTCACTTCCCATGTCTAATGGCCTCATGCTTGTGACCAAGAGCTTAGTATGGATACTAAAAAATGGGAACAGATTGTACATACTTCCTGACCAGTCCTGATTCAGGTCATCTCAATTCAGACTACACATCCTGAGAGACACATCTGTACCCGAGGAGTTGATCATCATCCTTAACTCAGCCTACAGCTTTGGCTCAGACTTGATTAGATATTATCTTCATTTGTTCATTCAACAGATTTATTGAGCATCTGTTATTGACTAAGCACTGCATTAAGAGTGGGAATATACCAATGAAGAAAATAAGTATAGTCCCTGCCTTCACAAAATTTAAGTCTAGTGGGAAAACAGATACTTATCTTATGATACAGTCATTCCATTACACAGGTATCTTTAAAAAGCACAGTAAAGCAATAGTTTCTATTCCCATCATCTGTAATATGTTCCAAGAACTGGCTCTGGAAAAAATGGGAGGTAGAAGCTCCCTGTGACCTCCTGCTGTTAGAGCCTCCACAGGATCTTTAAGACTGCCCTGTGGAAGAGGTCCTTATCCACTGTTGGACTTGACTGACCCCTAGCCTTTATGAGTTAGGGTCTCTTGAAAGAATGCTGTGAATGACTTCTGGAGCTCAGGGAAAGCTCCACCTTTAATCAATAAGTATTAGCTTGTTTTTTATTACAAGAATGATTATCAATAGATAAATAAGGCTTAACAAGGGAGACACTGTGATGTAGGGCAAAGACTACAGGATTCGAAGTCAGTTCTGAGTTCTAATCTTTTTTTTTTTTTTTTCTCACTGATGAACTGTTTATTGAATTTTGAATGGGGTATGTATGGGGTGTCTCATATCTTAGGATCTCAGGATTCAGAGAGGTGGTAAAGTGGCAATGGTGAATTGGGGAATCTGGTCTCCCAGAAGTACCTGCCGCTCTACCCCTGGTTCTGCAATGGCTGCCAGGCGGATCACCCCTCCACTAGAGCCGTCCCGCTCCATTGCCAAAGCGAGAGCATTGGCAGTGAACTGCAGGCATTCTTCCTTGGTCATGCCTTCCCGGTAGGTAGCATCCACATAGCCATAGATATAGGAGCTCCCAGAGCCCCCAGTGGCAAAGGGCTGTCGTACCATCATACCCCCCATGGGCACCGAGTACACCTGTCCCCCTTCTTGGGGGTCCCAGCCAGCAATGATGATTCCTGCCATCAGGTCTTCTCGGTATCGGTAACACATCTCTTTAAAGAGGCTGGCCACTGTGTGCACCAACGGAGGCTGATTCAGCTCAATGCTGTGGAAACCAAGCTGATAAGTGACTGCATCAGCTACTGCTTGGGTATCAGTTGCTGAGCCTGAGCGGCAGCAGAAAATACGGTCGTGAATAGGGGTCAGCTTGTCAGTCACTCAATTGGGCAATGTAAGACCCAGTGGTTGTTCTGGAGTCAGCTCCTAGAACCACGCCCCCATCAAATTGCACGGCCATGATAGTGGTCCCTGTGGAAACTTCCCGGTTCTCCCAGTCGGGGGCAATAGCCTCAGGCCCCCAGGCTGGTGCCGGCCCGGTCCCCCCAGCTGCTACTAAGGTGGCCGCCATCTTCCTGAGTTCTAATCTTGACTCAAACATTTATTAGCTATGTCCCTTAGGTGAGTTATTTTACTTTTCTGTGGTCTAATGGCCTCATATCCAAAATAGGGAAAAGAGCACTTGACTCTGAATTGTTGAGATTCTTAAAATGAAATAATCACTAAAAAAGTACTCAGCATCCTCCTCCATTATGCTCAGGAACTCTATTCTGTATGACACAGTACTTGCCTTTGAAAGAAAACAGCATTTGCATGAAATACTTAATGACTACCATACAACTATAAACTATTTGGTAAAGGATAAATTACCTCCATAACTGTCTTTGCCCATCCTAACTAGTACCAACTCTTTCTGCTTCTGTAGCTCAAAACATATCTCTCCAGCAAGCAACCCAACCAGGGAATTCCACAAGAAATCAGAATGCTCTAATAAGAAATCAGAATAAGAGTAAGATACTTTATAAATATTTTAAAAGGAGAGCCTCAGCCTTGTCACACTGAGTGTAGTCCCTGTCCTTTATTTTACTGTTATTTTCATTCATTGAAAATATTATCTGTTATCTTCAGGATGTTTGAAAATGTGGGGCTAGAGATAGAACTTGTGGGCCACATTCAGTAGGAAATACACAGCTGTATGCCGTGACGTTACCTCAAGCAATGTCTGTGTCCTTCAGGACTCCTGTACTGGAAAAACCATGAGTTTTATAGCTGAAGAGGGGCTAGATCCCGAAAGAAGTCTGACCAGCAGCTCCCTCTGCTTATCTGTCTTATAGATTCCTCCTGAAACCCTCAAGTTACCAACGGGGATATTATTATGATTTACCACATGGCTAAGTGATGGGGCTACTGTGAAAAGCTCCAAATTTTATACACTTATTAAATCAAAACATAGTTTCAAAAAACTGGAAGCATATATAATGTCCAAAACATAATCTATGAATTATATGTCAGCCATTAATAATTATCATGGTTACCTAATTTTCCATGTGATAACAGAAAAGGATTTATTTAGCAGAAAGCAGTGCACAATATTCTAATACAGAATGAGAACCACTGTGTAGAAGAATGAATCTGTGCCTATGAAAGCCCTGGAAAGAAATGCACTAAAAGGTTAACATTCTGAGTGTGGGAACTATGGCTGGCTCTTTCATTTCTTCTTTTATTTTTATATGTTTACATCATCTTAAAAGCGCTTCCCTGGTGGCTCAGATGGTGAAGACTCCACGTGCAATGCAGGAGATCCAGGTTCGATCTCTAGGAAGATCCTCTGGAGAAGAAAAATGAAGACGTATGAGGCCAAGATTATGAACTTCCCTGAGATGATTTTCACAAATCATTTGCAAAGAAGATTTTCAGTAATTCACCAGTTGGCTCACTGAGGTCAGTTGAATTGAGCAGAGGCAGCCTTCTTCAGGAACTTAATGGGGATCCGGAAGCTCGCTTTGATTGGATCTTGGGTTCTGGTCTTTCTTCACAGCGGCTGTAATTGTTCTTTTTCTAGCTGCACAGCCTTGTTAGCGTTAGGTCCTCCGCTTCCTCTCAAGATCAAGCTTTGATCTTTCCAAGTCATGGCATCTGCTTGTGCTCTTCTGTGGGGAGACGGCGGGTGTGCAGGGGCAGCGGAGACAAAGCCAAAAGCTGAGTACAGGCCTCACTGCAAGGTCGCGTGGAGCGGAACACGGCTGCAGACTTAAAGACCCAAAGCAGCTCCTGTCCCTCTCCTCTTTTTTTAAGGTAGTCACCAAACTTCCGTATAGCTTGTGAGCAAACCCCATTATCCCATGATCTGAATCAGCCTACCTCAAGGAACATTTTATTTTTCTTCAGAAGATTTTCCTGACAGCCATGCCACATTAACAGTCTTACTTGCATCCCAGCCCTTGTCTCTTGCACACATGGCTTTTCCTTCTGGCTTCTTGTGACAGTTTAAAAGTCTTTGGGAAGGACTGTGGGCTGGCCAGGCCCACATGAAATCAGACCCATGAAATCAGACCATTAGACATGTTCCAAGAACTCAGCCTATTCCACTCCCTTTTTACTTAGAAAAGTAGAAAAAGTAGGAGTCGTGTCCTAAGCTTCCAGGTCACATGCCCTGTGGCTTCTAAGCCAAGCTGACCTGGATGGGGTAATGGCCTCAGATCTCACAGCAGAGTTACAGCCTTAGGTGCCCACTGTGTTCACTCCCAGTGCCGCCCGAAGCCTTGGCCTTGAGCTTGCCTTTCAGCTCAACTGTTATGCTTTGAGATAAGATTTTTGGGGAAATGGTGCATCCTAAAAATCCCCAACAAAGAAGTACAAAGAAGTAATTTAAATTAATGTCTTGACTCTTGCCACCCAGATAACTTACAACCAGAAAGGGAATGGCCCTGGATCAATATCACCATGTCCCTGATTAGAGCCTTACAGCAACCTGGACAAAGAATTCCAAGCCTTAGGACTCAGAACTTGTAAACCAGAGAGGACAGCAGTCAGATGACTTGTCCAGCCAGGTTTTACTGAACATTTCAGTGTTAGCAGGTCCAGAGGGGGCTGTGCTTAGCCTGAGTCAGCCAGGGTGTGACAAGCCACAGTGCCGATTTCACCTTTGCAAGCCAACCAAGTTCCCTGCCCCCTCCACCCCCTCAGCTGCTGTCAGCCACCTCTGCCAACTTGTTCATTTTGTTTCTATTTTTCTCCCTCTCCCTCTGTCTCTGGGCAGCCACCTCCTCTGCTATTTACCCCCAGCAACACACCCGCTGATCTTCAGAATGCTGCTGTTAAGTTTGGTGACTCATTTGTTACTTAGGTATTTTGGGTTCATTACTCTTCAGCCACGTTACTGAGAAGAACCACACAGAGCCAAAACAGAGAAGAGAGGAAATGGGGGCGTGCAGATGGGAGGGGATGGGGCAGAAATCCAAGAGCTGCTGTGGAAAAATTCAGCAGAGGTGCTGTTGTCAAAGCTTGGACTCAGAGAACAAGGCCATTCCAAAAGCAACAATGGGAAGGAAATAGTGCTTTGATTAAAACTTCATTGAGAGTCCTGGACACACACCCCAGAGCTCTCCCACAGGGAGGTGGCGTGTTCAGGAGTCCAGAAGAATCGTCATTGCTCTTTGGGAATATTTACGAACGACCACACCCAAGCTGTTGGCCAAAGCAAGGTGGAAGGGTGCAGTTACGGGTCAGCCAAGCACCGCCTACAAAATACATTGAGAATCATTTGCCCTAAACTTCCCCAATAACCATGTGGCTTTGGCTCAACTATCTAGATTTGTCCTGTGGACAATATCTGGTATGAAGTTGCTGCTGTCCAGAATAGACAGATACTGCTTATGTTGTCAACGATGGGAAAATCCTGTGTGATAGGTCAGCCAGAAGATTCATGAATATGTGTATTTCAGAGGCTCCCAGAAAGTTGTTTCAAAATTAATTTTCCTGAAATGGTTCCCCCAAGACTGTGCATCCCATGATGCTTCTGCTTGCACTGTAAGCCTGCCTTGTTCTATTTTCAATCTTTTTAGTAAGAGTATTGAGTTACTGCTTGTGACATTTGTCATCCGTTCCTAGTTTGGGACTTGCAAGATTAGCATTCTAGGAGATATTAATTCCTTTCTAATTATGCATTCTTTAATTCGACAAATATTTTCTAAATGCTTAATGTTGGAGGCAGCTCTTCAGGTCCAAAGCTGAGGAATGAGATGGAGAAATTCCAGAACAGGATTGTGAACCCTATCTGAGAAAGAAACTGATGAGAATAGAGTGAGGACTGATTCATGACAAATCTCAAGATTATTGAGTTAGGGGCTGTTAATTCCTTCTTACCCAGCTTGCTATATGAAAAGCATTTTCCTGGAAATAGTAAGAAATATAAAAAAGGTTTATTGTGAAAATCATGTATTGGGATGACGGAGCAGATAGATAGAAGGATCTAGGTCTCTGATGGCACATGCCACCATCTTAACCAAGACAATAACAAATCAGTAATCACATAGATCACATTCTCTGATTTATTAAACAAAAAATAGCTTACTTAAAATATTTAATTTCCTTGGATTAGGATATCTAAATATTCTTCTAAATAACATGAGTAGTAAATCATAGCTGATGGGCCAAAGGAAAAAGATTGTGACTAAAATTAGTACAGAGAGCTAAATAATTAAATATATCTCAAAACTTATGTGATACAGAGAAATCCATAAAAACTTGAAAACGCTTATTATAAAAGAAGAAAAACTAGAAATTAATGAGTCATTGTCCAAATCAGGACACTGGAAAAAGGGACAGCAGCATACACACAAAGAAAAAGAAGAAAAGAACTGCTGTAGAGGAGAAATTAATTAAACAGAAAACAAAGTTGCAGTAGAAATGATCAAAAAAACAAAAAGCTGGAGGTTTGAAAGACTAATAAAATCCACAGATTAAAAGAAAAAATCACTACATATATGTAGAATTTTTGAAAATAAGAGAATTAAAAAGAATAAACTTCATGCAACTAAATTTAGACACTTACATGAAATGGCCAGTTCCCTAGAAAGAAGAAACTTACCAAAACTGACTCAAGTAGAAATAGAAAACTTAATTAGACAGCTATAGTTATATTTTGAAAATTGAATTGGTAGTTTACAAATGAAAATGAAAACACAACTCTACAAAACCCATGGGATGCAGCAAAAGCAATTCTAAGAGGGAAGGTTATAGTGATACAAGAAACAAGAAAAATCTCAAATAAATAATATGAACTTACACTTAAAGGAACTAGAGAAAGAAAAACAAACAAAACAAAAGGTTAGAGGAAGGAAAGAAATCATAAAGATCAGAGCAGAAATAAATGAAATAAAGATTTTCATTTATTTTTTATTAAAAATGTTTATTTTTATAAATGTTTCATTAAACATTTAAAAAAACTTTTAATAAGTGTTTTATTAAATGTTTTAATAAAATATTTTATTAAAAAATCTTCATAAACAATAGAACAGATCAATGAAATTAAAAGCTGGTTCTTTGAAAAGCTAAACAAAATTGAAACAACTTTAGCCAGACCCATCAAGGAAAAAGAAGGGAGAGGGCCCAAATCAATAAAATCTGAAATGAAAGAGGAGAAATTACAACTGATACCGCAGAAACACAAAGGATCATAAGAGAATACTACAATAAACTATGCCAATAAAATGGACAACCTAGAAGAAATAGACAAATTCTTTAAAAGGTGAAATCTCTCAAGAACTGAACCAGGAAGAAATAGAAAATATGAAAAGACCAATGAAATTAGATCAATAATTAAAAAACTCCCAACAAAATCTAGGACCAGATGGTTTCACAGGTGAATTCTATCAAACTTTCAGAGAAGAATTAATACCCATGTTTCTAAAACCATTCCAAAAAATTGCAGAGGAAGAAATGCTTCTGAATTCATTCTATGAGGCCACCATCATCCTGATACCAAAATCATAATACTCAACAATGAAAAGCTGAAAGCATTTCCTCTAAGATGAGGAAAAAGACAAGAATGCTCACTCTTGCCACTTTTATTCAACATAGTATTGGAAATCCTAGACATGGCAATGAAAAAAGACAAATAGATAAAGGAATCCAAATTGGAAAGGAAGAAGTAAATCTGTCACTGTTTGCAGATGACATGAGGCTATACACAGAAGAATCCTAAAGACACCACCAGGAAACTACTAGAGCTCATCGATGAATTTGGTAAAAATCACAGGATGCAAAATTAATATACATAAATCTGTTGCATTTCTATACACAAACAATGAAGACTCAGAAAGAGAAATTAAGGAAACAATCCCATTTACTATGACATCAAAAAGCATAAAATACCTAGAAATAACTGTACCTAAGGAAGTAAAAGACCTGTACTTGGAAAACTGTGAGACACCACCCTTATGGCAGAAAGCGAAGAGGCACTAAAGAGCCTCTTGATGAAGGTGAAGAGGAGAGTGAAAAGCTGGCTTAAAACGCAACATTCAAAAAAAGCTAAGATCATGGCATCCAGTCCCATCACTTCATGGCAAATAGATGGGGAAACAATGGAAAAGTGACAGATTTTATTTTCTGGCCTCCGGAATCACTGCAGATGGTGACTGCAACCATGAAATTAAAAGATGCTTGCTCCTTGGAAGAAAAGTTATGACAAACCTAGACAGCATATTAAAAAGCAGAGTCATCACTTTGCCGAAAAATGTCTGTAAAGTCAAAGCTATGGCTTTTCCAGTAGTCATGTACAGGTGTGAGAGTTGGATCATAAAGAAGGCTGAGCACAGAAGAACGGATGCTTTTGAATTGTGGAGTTGGAGGAGACTCTTGAGAGTCCCTTGGACTGCAAGGAGATCAAACCAGTCAATCCTAAAGGAAATCAATCCTGATTGATTGCAGGGACTGATGCTGAGGCTGAAGCTCTAATCCTTTGACCACCTGATGCTAAGAGCTTACTCATTGGAAAAGACACTGATGCTGAGAACGGTTGAAGGAGAAGGAAAAGGGGACGACAGAGGACAAGATGGTTGGATGGCATTATTGACTCAATGGACAAGAGTTTGAGCTAGCTCTGGGAGATGGTGGAGGACAGGGAAGCCTAGCATGCTGCAGTCCATGGGGTCACAGACAGTTGGACCGAGCGACTGAACAACAACAAAGAGATGGAAAGATAAAGCGTGTTCTCGGGTTGAAAGAATTAACACTGTTAAAATGACTGTACTACCCACAGTCATCTACAGATTCAATGAATACCTATTAAAATATCAATGACAGACTTCCCTGGTGGTGAAGTGGATAAGAATCCACCTGCCAATGCAGGGGATATGGGTTGGGTCCCTGGTCCAGGAACATTCCACATGCCACAGAGCAACTAAAGCCCATGTACCACAAATGCTGAGACTGTGCACCACAGCCACTGGAGCCTGAGCTCTCTAGGCCCTGCAAGCCACAATTACTGAGCCCGCATGCTGCAACTACTGAAGCCCATGTGCCTAGACCCTGTGCTCCACAACTAGAGAAGCCACTGCAATGAGAAGCCCACACACCACAATGAAGAGTAACCCCCACTCACGGCTACCAGATACAGCGTGCACACAGCAACAAAGATTCAATGCAACCAAAAAATAAATGAATAAACAAATAGTAAAAAAAAAAAAAAAACGAAAAAAAGGCATTTTTCACAGAACTAGAACAAATAATTTGAAATATGTATGGAAACACAAAAGGTGCTAAATAGCCAAAATAAGAAAGAATAACAGAGCTGGAGGAATTGCACTCCCTGACTTCAGACTCTACTACAAAGCTCTAGTAATCAAAACAGTATGGTACCAGCACAAACAGGGACACACAGATCAATGCAGCAGAATACAGAGTCCAGAAACAAACCCACACACTTACGGTCAGTTCATCTATAATAAAGGAAGCAGGAATATACAGTGGGGAAAAGAGTCTCTTCAATAAGAAGCGTTGGGAAAACTGCAAGCTACATGTAAAAGAATGAAATTAGAACATTCTGTAACACCATATACACAAATTAACTCAAAATGAATTAAACACCTAAATGTAAGACCAGAAACCATAAAACTTCTACAGGAAAACATAGGCAAAACACTCTGTCATAAATTGTAGCAATGAATTTTTGGATCTGTCTCCTAAAGCAAAGGAAATAAAAGCAAAAATAAACAGGACCCAATTAAACTTAAAAGCTTTTGCACAGCAAAGGAAACCATTGACAAAATGAAAAGACAATCTACTGAATGGGAGAAAATATTTGCAAATGATATGACTGAGAAGGAATTAATACCCAACATGTGGAAAGAGTTAATACAACTCAACATCCAAAAAAAAAAAAAAAAAGCAACCTAATTTTAAAAATGGGCATCAGAACTGAATAGATATTTTTCCAAAGAAGAAATGCAGATGCCCAACATGAAAAGATGCTCATCGTCACTACTCATCAGGGAAATGCATCACCTGACACCTATCAGAATAACTCTCAGCAAAAAGAACACAAATAACAAATGTTGACAAAGATGTGGAGAAAAGAGAACTCTGTATACTGTTGGTGGGAATTTAAATTGGTATAGCCACTATGGAGTTTTCCCCAAAATCTACAAAATTAAAAATAGAACTTCCATATGACTCAGAAATCCCAGTTCTGAGTATATATATCTGGAAAAAACAAAAATACTAATTAAAAAAGATACCTGCACCCCAATGTTCATAGCAGCATTATTTATAATTGCCAAGATATAGAAGCAATCTAAGTGTCTGTCAACAGATGAATGGATAAAGAAGATGTGGTATATATATAAAATGGAATACTACTCAGCCATAAAAATGAAAATTTGCCATTTGCAGCACCATGGATAGCCTTAGACAGTGTTATGAAAAGTGAAATAAATCTGATAGAGAAAGAAAAATACTATATGATATCACTTAAAAGTTGGACTCTAAAATGTACAACAAAATAGGGAGTATGACAAAAAAGAAGCAGACTTACAGACATAGAGAACAAACAAGTGGTTACCAGTAAGGAGAGGGAAGGAGGAAGGGGCAATACATGCACAGGAAATTAAGAGAAACAAACTGCTATGAATAAAATAAGCTACAATGATATAGTACACAACATGAGGAGTATAACCAATATTTCATAACAAGTATAATTGGAGTCTAATCTTTAAAAATTGTGAATCACTGCATTGTACATCTGTAACTTTTGTAAGACAGAGAAGGCGATGGCACCCACTCCAGTACTCTTGCCTAGAAAATCCCATGGACTGAGGAGCCTGGTAGGCTGCAGTCCATGGGGTCGCTGAGAGTCAGATACGACTGAGCGACATACCTTTCACTTTTCACTTTCATCCATTGGAGAAGGAAATGGCAACCCACTCCAGTTTTATTGCCTGGAGAATCCCAGGGATGGGGGAGCCTGGTGGGCTATCGTCTATGGGGTCACACAGAGTCAGACACGACTGAAGTGACTTAGCAGCAGCAACTTATGTAAGATTGTATGTCAACTGTATTTCATTAAAAATTAAATTTAAAAGTCAAACTTTAGATGTAATTTTAAAAATTAAATTAAATTTTAAAAATCTACCTATGAAAACAATTAGGATTAAGACTTATGGTCTGTTAGGGTTTATCCCAGAATTCAACACTAGAACATTAGAAATTTTTTTTCTAAATTTTAACACTTTTGGAATAACATGAATCAGCCATGGATGTATATGTGTTCCCCATCCTGAAGCCCCCATCCACCTCCCTCTCCCTCCCACCTCCTTCCCCATCCCATCCCACAAATTAGGAAATTCATTGACATAATTCATTATTTTTATATATTACTGCATTTATATATTAGAGGAGAAAAATAATTATCTCAATGTCTGAAGAGAAATATATGATAAAATTTAATCATGGTAAAAATTCCTAGCAAATGCATTATAGAAGGACCTTCCTTAACATGAAAAAAGGTGTTCACCCAAAATTTATAGGAAAAAATACACCTAATATGTTTAATAATTAACTTTTTTAGAAGCATTTCTTTTTAAGTAAGGAATATGACATGATTTTTATCATCACTACATTTATTATATTGAGTAATGAAGGGCCTAGTGAACCATTATAAATAAAAAGAAATTAAATGTATAAGGATTTTAAAGGAAGAAACAAACTTGTTAGTCACAATTAATGAGTTTATATAAAAATTTAAGACAATCTACAAACTATTAAAATAAAAGAGTTCACTAAAACCCATAAATACAAAATTAAAATGCAAAAATCAGCTGTATTCCTATATATAAGAAGAAAAATAGTTTGAGACTGTAATAATAATAAACAACAATGACCATGCTCCCTAGCAGCAAAAAGTTAGGAAAAGAAAAAATAAAGAATATAACCAAAGATGTATATCACAATTGTGCAAATAGCTATATAACCATATTGGAAGATGTAAAATAATATTAATACCTAAATGACTACTGAGAGATACTATATTTTGTGAAAGGAAGACTCAATAAAGATGTCAATTCGTCATGAGGTAATTTAAGTTCAGTGCAATTCCAGTCAAAATCTCTGAGTGTTGTGTTGTTTTGATTAATTGATTTGAATGGCAATTGGTAATTTCAACCTAAGTTCAAAAGGTAGAGCATTGAGAAGACCATAGACAGACAATATATATTCAAAGATAAATAAAATTGGGAGAACTTGTCCTGTTGCATATCAAGTTAATTAAAGTAAATAACAATGAAGTTACTGTGAGACTGATTATGGAGAGGCAGATAACTAATGCAACAGAATAGAGAGACCAGCCAGAGAAGGCAATGGCACCCCACTCCAGTACTCTGGTAGGCTGCAGTCCATGGGGTCACTAAGAGCTGGACACGACTGAGCGACTTCACTTTCACTTTTCACTTTCATGCATCGGGGAAGGAAATGGCAACCCACTCCAGTGTTCTTGCCTGGAGAATCCCAGGGACTGTGGAGCCTGATGGGCTGCCGTCTTATGGGGTAGCACAGAGGCGGACATGGCTGAAGCGACTTAGCAGCAGCAGAGAGACCAGAAAGTGCCCCAAACATACATGGAAGTTAATCCTGTGGCCAATGTGTGGTGTTACAAATCAGTCAAAGCATGGGCTAAGATAATTGGTTCCCTCATAGAAAAATAAAATAAAATTACACAGACCATAAACAAAAATTAATTCTAGATGGATTAGACTCCCAAACGTCAAAGTCAAGCTTTAAAATTTAAACAAGAAAATGTGGAAGAATATTTTTATGACCATGGGAAAGGAAATTACTTTTATTTTATTTTGTAATTATTCATTTATTTATTTTGCAGGGTCTTTGTTTCTACCAGGGGGATTTCTCCAGTTACGGTGAGCAGGGGCTACTCTTCGATGAGTGCTCAAGCTTCGCATCGCGGTGGCTTCTCTTGTTGCGGAGCACAGCCTCTAGGCTCTAGGACTTCGGTAGTTGTGGCTTGTGGGCTTAGTTGCTCCATGGCATGTGGGATCTTCCCTTACTAGAAATTGAACCTGTGTCCCCTGAATTGGCAGGCAAATTCTTGTCCACTGTACCACCAAGAAAGTCCCCAAATTGTTTTTAACATAAAGATACAAAAAGCACAAATCATAAGGGTGCAGACTTACACATTTTAGCATATTAATACTAAAACTTAACAAGAAGACTCAAAGTGATAAGTTAAGTCAGAAGCTGGCAATGTGTATTTATAATACATGGAAACCATTCAATATCACAGTAATCCAAGTCTATGCCCCAACCAGTAACGCTGAAGAAACTGAAGTTGAACAATTCTTTGAAGACCTACGAGACCTTTTAGAACTAACACCCAAAAAAGATGTCCTTTTCATTATAGGGGACTGGAATGCAAACGTAGGAAGTCAAGAAACACCTGGAGTAACAGGCAAATTTGGCCTTGGAATACGGAATGAAGCAGGGCAAAAGACTAATAGAGTTTTGCCAAGAAAATGCACTGGTCATAACAAACACCCTCTTCCAACAACACAAGAGAAGACTCTATACATGGACATCACCAGATGGTCAACACCAAAATTAGATTGATTATATTCTTTGCAGCCAAAGATGGAGAAGCTCTATACAGTCAACAAAAACAAGACCAGGAGCTGACTGTGGCTCAGACCATGAACTCCTTATTGCCAAATTCAGACTTAAATTGAAGAAAGTAGGGAAAACCACTAGACCATTCAGGTATGACCTAAATCAAATCCCTTATGATTATACAGTGGAAGTGAGAAATAGATTTAAGGGCCTAGATCTGATAGATAGAGTGCCTGATGAACTATGGAATGAGGTTCGTGACATTGTACAGGAGACAGGGATCAAGACCATCCCCATAGAAAAGAAAAGCAAAAAAGCAAAATGGCTGTCTGGGGAGGACTTACAAAAATCTGTGAAAAGAAGAGAAGCGAAAAGCAAAGGAGAAAAGGAAAGATATAAGCATCTGAATGCAGAGTTCCAAAGAATAGCAAGAAGAGATAAGAAAGCCTTCTTCAGAGATCAATGCAAAGAAATAGAGGAAAACAACAGAATGGGAAAGACTAGGGATCTCTTCAAGAAAATCAGAGATACCAAAGGAACATTTCATGCAAAGATGGGCTCGATAAAGGACAGAAATGGTATGGACCTAACAGAAGCAGAAGATATTAAGAAGAGATGGCAAGAATACACAGAAGAACTCTACAAAAATGATCTTCACGACCCAGATAATCACGACGGTGTGATCACTGACCTAGAGCCAGACATCTTGGAATGTGAAGTCAAGTGGGCCTTAGAAAGCATCACTACGAACAAAGCTAGTGGAGGTGATGGAATTCCAGTTGAGCTATTCCAAATCCTGAAAGATGATGCTGTGAAAGTGCTGCACTCAATATGCCAGCAAATTTGGAAAACTCAGCAGTGGCCACAGGACTGGAAAAGGTCAGTTTTCATTCTAATCCCAAAGAAAGGTAATGCTAAAGAATGCTCAAACTACTGCACAACTGCACTCATCTCATACGCTAGTAAAGTAATGCTCAAAATTCTCCAAGCCAGGCTTCAACAATATGTGAACCGTGAACTTCCTGATGTTCAAGCTGGTTTTCAAAAAGGGAGAGGAACCAGAGATCAAATTACCAACATCCGCTGGATCATGGAAAAAGCAAGAGAGTTGCAGAAAAACATCTATTTCTGCTTTATTGACCATGCCAAAGCCTTTGACTGTGTGGATCACAATAAACTGTGGAAAATTCTGAAAGAGATGGGAATACCAGACCACCTGATCTGCCTCTTGAGAAATTTGTATGCAGGTCAGGAAGCAACAGTTAGAACTGGACATGGAACAACAGACTGGTTCCACATAGGAAAAGGAGTTCGTCAAGGCTGTATATTGTCACCCTGTTTATTTAACTTCTATGCAGAGTACATCATGAGAAATGCTGGACTGGGAGAAACGCTGGACTGGGAGAAACACAAGCTGGAATCAAGATTGCCGGGAGAAATATCAATAACCTCAGATATGCAGATGACACCACCCTTATGGCAGAAAGTGAAGAGGAACTAAAAAGCCTCTTGATGAAAGTGAAAGTGGAGAGTGAAAAAGTTGGCTTAAAACTCAACATTCAGAAAACGAAGATCATGGCATCCGGTCCCACCACTTCATGGGAAATAGATGGGGAAACCATGGAAACAGTGTCAGACTTTATTTTTCTGGGCTCCAAAATCACTACAGATGGTGACTGCAGCCATGAAATTAAAAGACGCTTACTCCTTGGAAGGAAAGTTATGACCAACCTAGATAGCATATTCAAAAGCAGGGACATTACTTTGCCAACAAAGGTTCATCTAGTCAAGGCTATGGTTTTTGCCGTGGTCATGTATGGATATGGGAGTTGGACTGTGAAGAAGGCTGAGCACCAAAGAATTGATGCTTTTGAACTGTGGTGTTGGAGAAGACTCTTGAGAGTCCCTTGGACTGCAAGGAGCTCCAACCAGTGCATTCTGAAGGAGATCAGCCCTGGGATTTCTTTGGAAGGAATGATTCTAAGCTGAAACTCCAGTACTTTGGCCACCTCATGTGAAGAGCTGACTCACTGGAAAAGACTGTGATGCTGGGAGGGATTGGGGGCAGGAGGAGAAGGGGACGACAGAGGATGAGATGGCTGGATGGCATCACTGACTCTATGGACATGAGTCTGGGTGAACTCCGGGAGTTGGTGATGGACAGGGAGGCCTGGTGTGCTGCGATTCATGGGGTTGCAAAGAGTCGGACACGACTGAGCGAGTGATCTGATCTGATCTGAGACACCCCCCCTCAGATTACCATTATCAATAATATACTCCATAAATTATTACGAATATGGCAACTCAATAGCGGGGAAATAAGCAAGAGATGTGAACTGATACTTCACAAAAAAACAACACTAAAACTAGTGAATAAACATAAGGGGAAAAAAAGGTCAAGTGTATTAGTAATCAGAGATACATTAAAGCAATCATGTATCACTTTATACCTATCAGATTAGTAAAATTAAGAAAAAATGTTTGAGTGTTGATGAGCCTGTGGGAGCTTGTATGCATACAGTTTACTACTTTTACGCTCTGCCACCTGGAATGTAAATTTCATGAGGGCAGGGATTTTTTTTTTTTTGGTTCACAGGCATAATCTGCAGTGCCTAGAAGAATGCTTGCACTGCAGGGAGGTGAAGGCAAGAGGTGAGAAAGTTGAAAGTGCACAAAAACTAACTCCATTCGTAAGAATGTGATTTACAGAAGGTATCCTAGGAAATGGAGAAGGCAATGGCACCCCACTCTGGTACTCTTGCCTGGAAAATCCCATGGATGGAAGGGCCTGGTGGGCTGCAGTCCATGGGGTAGCTAGGAGTTGGAGATGACTGAACGACTTCACTTTATTTTTTCACTTTCATGCATTGGAGAAGGAAATGGCAACCCACTCCAGTGTTCTTGCCTGGAGAATCCCAGGGACGGGGGAGCCTGGTGGGCTGCCGTCTATGAGGTTGCACACAGTTGGACACGACTGAAGCGACTTAGCAGCAGCAGCATCCTAGAAAAAATTTTTACACATGCACAAGAGATCATGTCCAGGTGTTTTATCATTTCAAAATGGCAACAAGTTGGAAGTAAGAGAACAGATAAATACTAGATTGTGGAGTATTTAGACAATGGAATAATATATGCTAGTTAAAATGCATAATTTAGAACTAAGGTGTATCACTGTAGTTAGAACGTTATATTTTTCTCTATACTTGAAATATATTGCTCAAAATATGTCATTAGAAGAGTTATACTCTGTCTTGCTGCTGCTGCTGCTAAGTCCCTTCAGTTGTGTCCGACTCTGTGCGACCCCATAGACGGCAGCCCACCAGGCTCCCCCGTCCCTGGGATTCTCCAGGCAAGAACACTGGAGTGGCTTGCCATTTCTTTCTCCAATGCATGAAAGTGAAAAGGGAAAGTGAAATTGCTCAGTCATGTCCGACTCTTCGTGACCCCATGGACTGCAGCCTACCAGGCTCCTCCGTCCATGGGGTTTTCCAGCCAAGAGTACTGGAGTGGGCTGCCATTGCCTTCTCTGATACTCTGTCTTGAAGTGGTTGAAAAATGTTACAAAACTTCAATATAAAATGAAATATTAAATTGTATAGTCATTTTTGCTATACAAAGTTAAAAAAATAAAACTTGTATGGTAAGAGGTACAAAATGATATGAAGAGAATCTCTTCAGAAAAAAATCAGAGAGATGTTTATGTATGAAGTCACACTTAATACTTAATTGTTGGAAATGGAGCAAAGAGATTCTTGGTGGAGGAAATAAAGGCCTAAAGAGAAGAAATAAAGCATTGGGAGAAATGTAGGACATTTCAGAGAGTGTTTGGAAGTTCAATTTGACTAGAATATTAAAAGATAAGTACAAAAGAATGATGAAAGATGAT